>NC_036838.1:21764394-21888659 GCF_002910315.2 Salvelinus sp. IW2-2015
TGATTGGCGGGGTGGGGGGGGGTTAAAAAAAATCTATGCGAAAGCCAAAAAGGCGGTCCAAAATGGTCATGGTTGAAAACCCAGTATTCACAGCGAAGTTCCGGCACACAGTGCCATGTCCTAAGTCCCCTGATTATTTTCTGGTTCAGAGGTTGCTTCATTTCAAGGCCCTCTCTACCCTCATCTCAATTTGGTATGTTTAAGGGCCTATAATTCATGGACGCATAACAACACAGAGAGAGAGAGCAGCTACCTAAATAAAAGGTCTATAAAGTCGATCTTTCGGAACACACACCAGGTATGAGGGAACACGACTGCTAAACTTCAATTGGTCACCGGTGGCAGTGTATACACTATAAATACCGGGATCCATCACGACAGCGCTCTTCCTGTCTATCCTAACATAGCACTCTCTCTATACTTATGGAGATAGGTAATTTAGACGCTCGAGCTCCGGCGTTGTTTGACAAGGAAGAGCACATCTATATGAGAGCATATACCTACAAAGGCTTACACTATATACAATCACCAGGTGTGATTACAAGTAGTAACCCTAGCTTTAAAATATTGCAGATGTGAGACAGCGGTGATTATATAGAACAGGGCTGATAAATTAGAGCTTATTTCAGACGCGAATCATATAAATCTAAAAAACAAGTAGTGGAGTAGGCCACTAGTCATCCTATTGGTCGATCCTTGAATTACAAGAACCTAGGGGGGCCAAGTGAAGATGCCCTATGAGTTCAGCTGGCCACTAAGTTCACGAGTGAGCCGGAATAGAGCCCTATGTCACTGGCAGCTCTATTAATATCAGGTCTAGGCTAATCAAATCTTATTTATTTTATGAGCATGGCTTATTTTAGGGTTAGGGTGGTTAGTTATAGCACATTTCTATGGAATACTAGCTTCGCACACTGCTTGCTTGCATCTAGATGATCTAGGGTTAACCATTAGTCAAACAGTTGCACACAAGAGTTGCTTCCATATTAAGGACAAATTCAAGGTTAGCTTCATGCCCCGTCTCTATTGCGTTCCATTGCCTCTGTATTAAGAAAAGCTTTGTCAACAGAATCGGCGGAATGTAATATAACGCAAACAGTTCACTTTCATATGCCACAAATACAAAGAGCTTGTTGTCTTCCTTCTCGAATATACATGCTCTCATCTCCTCCACCTTTCCCTTCGCTTGTGGACTTCAATGCACAACAATCAGCTGTCTATGACCAGGTGAAAAAACCTGTCCAAGCCAATCCTTCAATCAAACCGCTACCGACAGCCTACATTGCTGTTCCCAGTCCACCTGGCCGTGCTGCTGCTCCAGTTTCAACTGCTCTGCCTGCGGCTATGGAACCCTGACCTGTTCACCGGACGTGCTACTGTCCCAGACATGCTGTTTTCAACTCTCTAGAGACTGCAGGAGCAGTAGAGATACTCTGAATGTGTTTGTGTGCGCCATGGTTGCGTCACGTTTGTTTATGTTTACCTGTTCTTTTTGTGTAGTTTCACTACGATTAAAAGAAATGTGGAATTACATGCACGCTGTGCCTTGGCTCATCTATGACGGAGTTTGGAAGACAGTGAACGTGACAGTTGTCACATCAATTAACTAAAGTAACATCATAAGTCAACATAACTAATTGAACTAATACGTTTATAACCTGCTACAAAGTCTGCAGGTATAGTGATGACAGTCAGTTGAGAAGTCGAGCAGTTACAGACCAGACGAGGCTCCCGGTGGCAATACATTATTTAAAAACCAAAAGCTTACCTTGACTTGGAGAGTTCCAGTGTTGAAGTCATAGCCAGCTAGCTAGCATTATAGCATCCCTCTGATTTGAGGACCGTGGTGTGGTTATTGTAGTAGGCTCAAACTGCTAGCTGCAATTGCTAGCTAAGTAAGATAATAGGAAAGAATATACCAAAACTAATTAGCTACCTATCTCTCTTTTCTCTCTCTTCACTCTTTTTATTATTTATTATTATCTATTTATTATGAAATTCACTGAGGAGACTGGTCCCTCCCTTCCTCCTCTGAGGAGTCTCCACTGAGCCAGATTCAATCCGATTACATATTGGTTCTGACTATGCTAATACATGGTAAACGGTAATTCATGTTTATCTGGCATCAATCGGAGAGAAAGTTACGGCGTTGAAATGTCCACATCGGAGTGGCTATAGAACGCCCGAACTCATCCGTAGGTCCGGATTGACATTAGGCTCAATTTGCCACTGTAGATATATTGCGTAGAAGTGAAAAAAGGGCAAAGGAGCTGCTAATTGGTTATGGTTTAGAGATTGAGCTGTGCTAGGTTTTTCACCAAAGGTCATCACCGGGTAAAGAACGGCGAACAGCTTTACAGTGAGTGGCCTTCTGACGGCAGCTGGTCCGCCAACCGCAACCGGGAAGATCCGTGGGGCGAACGCACAAATTGGCATAGCAGTCGTCCGGTGGTAGGGAGGGATTGGCCGGTAGTGGAGAGGGTTTTGGGCGCGGGTAGGGACTAATCCTTGTCTCGGATGTAAAAAATGTAATGAAAAATGTATGCACTACTGTAAGTCCGCTCTGGATCGAGCGGCTGCTAAATGACCTAAAATGTAAAAAATGTAAACAAATGAGTGTGGGAAGACAATATCAAACTTTAAAACCGGCAAAGACAACAAGTCATCAAGAGATAAAAATGACAGAATGTGCCAATTCAGATGGGAAGTGGCAAAGTCATTTCCTCTCAGATCCCACATGTACTTTATAAATCATGATCACTATGTTCTTTGCCTGCCACGGACTGACCTTCTCCGCTTGCAGTCTGTTCATGAATGATCTGACATGCAACACAGAATGGAGATTGCTCCAGCTCTGCGGGACATGTGCACGCTATATTGTCACAAGATAGTTACTTTCTTACCATAACCCATATGGTTCTAGTCACAATATTCGGGTTCCTCTCCACTCTCTGCTATTTATAATACATTGAGTACTCCTAGCAAATTATTTAGCCTGGCCAGAGGGGGCCTAGAGGTTAAGAATGAGAGAAATCATGTTAAACACAAAATTAGTTCAGTTAGTTTCCCTGTGCTGCAAGAGCGGCTTTGGTTTTGTCAGCAAGCAATTTAATCGAAGTGTCCATGTAACTTTAATATCAGTCACTGTTTTTCTTATGTACTTAGGTCATTTTTTCATTTTTCATTAAGTGAAGCCTACTGTGCTTCGCGGAAACAAAAGAGTCCTATTTTACTGCTTCAAAACTGGGCCAGTTTGGTCGTGGGTAGATTGAAGTGCTGAATTGACTGTGCTGTTCAGCGCATGTCTTGACATGTTTAAACTTGTCTGTCATTGTAAATAAGAATTTGTTCTTAACTGTTTTGCTTTGTTAAATGAAAAATAAAATTCAGCAGTTAATAAGAGCCTCAGTTATGTTGTGACCTGCCCTCATTACACCATAATACAGAACCTGTTGGGATAATGAAAGACAGTTAACTGTAATCTCTCTTTATCTGGCAAAATCATCCGTTGTGATCCACATCGGGTTGTTTTCCTGTGGCCTGGCATTTCAAAGGAACTCTCTCCTCAGACAAAGACCAGAGCCACTGGGTTTTAAATGACAATGCTTTCAGGAATCAGTCAGTATTTACTACCAGAGCAGTTTAGTGCATTAAGGCTCAGGCCTGCTTGTCTGCTCTGTTTGCCTGTACTAATTGCCTGGAAAGCAATCGGTGTTGATACAACACAAAAGAAAACAGTGATCAGAAGGGAGGAGAGGATAGAGAGGCTTACAAGGAATATTAATGTGGAAAACGTGCAATAGTATAAGGGGTCGCCCATACAGAAGACGGATCCTGAAACAAATGGGAAAGGTAAAGATCTTATAAACAGGTGGGTGTGACAGGCTTCAAAGGCATGTAACCCCAGTTCATTGCACGTAGGTGAAGCGTGGCGGTGAAGCATAATTCCCATGCACGCCTGTATGAGACCCAGTGGCCACACCAGGGCAGCGTACTTGAGCACTTGCGTGACAAAGCAGGTGTACACTGTCAATAGGTTCTCAGAGGGAAATTCAAAGGTGATATCATCCTTACGACTGTGCATGGTCCCCGTAACCAGTCATTAAGTGAGAAATTACCATTATTCTTAATCATGACACAATCATTTACGTTAGAACTGAATGATAATACAGTATGTTCTGTCTCTGTCTGCTGCCTGTGCAACATTTGCAGGGGTCCCTTGCAGTCACAATCCCTTGTCCTTCAGTAAACTCTCATAGGCCATCACGTCAAAACATGTAGGGAGGGAAACAAGCGGCCTGAGGGTTGGTTCCATCCAACCATGGGCTCTAGTCTAGTTAGTAATCAGGACAAGCTGTGCGAAGACTTGGCCACAATCCAGAAAAGCCCAACCACGATTTCTGTCTCTGAGTGGGAAGATGAGAAGAAATACCAGAAAGAAAATGAAAATACAAAAAGAATTCAGCTGGAAGAGATCCTTTTAATGTTTAGGGAGAAGGCAAGCCACAGGTCTAGATGGTGAGGTCGGGGTTGTATGGAGGCGTGCATCAATACATTGTTTTGATGACGCGAGCCTCTGAAAAACAGAGAAGCTACTCATCAGCTTCTAGGTCAGAAAGAGCCCAAATTGACCGTGTGACAGACAGCGAGGGCTCAATGCGAATGTAAAAAAGGCAGTTTCCAAAACGGTCATAGTTGAAGCCAGTATTCACAGAGAATTTCCGGCCACAGTCCCCTGATTATTTTCTGGTTCAGAGGTTGCTTCATTTCAAAGGCCCTCTCTACCCTCATCTACAATTTGGTATGTTTAAGGGGCCTATAATTCAATGGAGAAACACACAGAGAGACTAAATTAAATTAAAAGTGACTATCAATCACACAGGGTCCACTGTACTCAGTTGCGGTGCAGTGTATACCTCAGTCCACAGTCTGTCTAACATATACTAATACAGGTATTTGCTGAGTGCGTKTTTGCAAGAGAATTATATAATATATACATACAAAGGCTTAAATTCAACCATGTTACATTTACTAGTTCAAATATTCACTAGTGAGAGGGGTGATATATAAAGGGTGAAATAGAGCTTATTTCAGAGGATAAAATCAAAAAACATGCCCTATCAATTTTGTCTATTCAGACCTAGGGCCAGATCAGTGGCAGTCGGTACCGTTTAAGATCAGGTAGGACAATTCTTTTTTTTATGAGCATGGCCTTATTTTAGGGTTAGGGTTAGTATCACATTCAATACTGCCTTGCACACTCTTGCTTGCATCTAGATGATCTAGGGTGTAACCATTAGTCAAACAGTTGCAAACAAGAGTTTCTATTGGACAAATTCAAGTATGTTCATCCCCGTTTCGTTCCATTTGCTTCTGTTTAAGAAAAGCTTTTTCAACAGAATCGGCGGAATGAATACACCTTTGATCACACGCAAACAGTTCACTTTCATAGCCACATACAAACAGCTTGTTGTCTTCCTTCTCGAATATACATGCTCTCTCTCCTCACCTTTCCCTTCGCTTGTGGACTTCAATGCACAACACATCAGCTGTCTATGACCAGGTGAAAAAACCTTTCCAAGCCAATCCTTCAAATCATAACCGCTACCGACAGCCTACATTGCTGTYCCCAGTCCAMCTGGCCGTGCTGCTGCTCCAGTTTCAACTGSTCTGCCTGCGGCTATGRAACCCTGACCTGTTCACCGGACGTGCTACCTGTCCCAGACCTGCTGTTTTCAACTCTCTAGAGACTGCAGGAGCRGTAGAGATACTCTGAATGTGTTTGTGTGCGCCATGGTTGCGTCACGTTTGTTTMTGTTTACCTGTTMTTTTTGTGTAGGTTTCACTACGATTAAAAGAAATGTGGAATTACATGCRCGCTGTGCCTTGGCTCATCTATGACGGAGTTKGAAGACAGTGAACGTGACAGTTGTCACCATATTAACTAAAGTAACATCATAGTCAACATAACTAATTGAACTAATACGTTATTTAACCTGCTACAATCTTGCAGTACAGTGTACAGTCAGTAAGAAGTTCAGCAGTTACACCGACGGGTCCCGGTGGCAATACATTTGAAAAACCAAAAGCTTACCYTGACTTGGAAGAGTTCCAGTGTTGGATAGTCATAGCCAGCTAGCTAGCATAGCATCCCTATATTTGAGCCGGGTGTTTGAGTAGGCTAAACTAGCTTGCTGCATTTGCTAGCTAAGTAAGTGATAGTGAAAGTTTAAAAAAATGACAAAATATAGCTACATATCTCTCTTTCTCTCTCTTCACTCTTTTTATTATTTATTATTATTTATTATTATTATTTATTATGAAATTCACCGAGGAGGATGGTCCTCCCCTTCCTCCTCTGAGGAGTCTCCACTGAGCCAGATTCAATCCGATTACATTTKGTCTGCTATGCATATTCATGGTAAACGGTAATTCATGTTTTCTGGCTCAATCGGGAAAATTACCTTGAAATGTCAATCGTGCTATAACGCGATCTTCCGTGGTCCGGATTGAATCTAGGCTCAATATTGCCACTGTAATATTTGTAGAAGTGAAAAAAGGGCAAAGGAGTGCTAATTTGTTATGGTTAGAGATTGAGTGTGCTAGGTCTTTTCACCAAAGGTCATCACCGGGTAAAGGAACGGCACAACAGTGAGTGGCTCTGTCGCAGCCGGCCGCAACCGCAACCGGGAGATCCGTGGGGCGACGCACAATTGGCATAGCGTCGTCCGGGTTAGGGAGGGTTTGGCCGGTAGGGAGGGTTTGGCCGGTAGGGATATCCTTGTCTCGGTATGTAAAAAATGTAATAAAATGTATGCACTCTACTGTAAGTCGCTCTGGATAAGAGCGTCTGCTAAATGACTAAAATGTAAAAAATGTAAAAAATGAGTGTGGGAAGACATATCAAACTTTAAACGGCAAAGCACAAGTCATCAAGAGATAAAATGACAGAAATGTGCCATTCAGATGAAGGTGGCAAAGTCATTTCCTCCTCAGATCCCACATGTACTTTTAAAATCATGATCACTATGTTCTTTGCCTAGCCACGGACTGACCTTCTCCGCTTGCAGTCTGTTCATGAATGAMTCTGACATGACACAGAATGGAGATTGCTCAGCTCTGCGGGACGGCCACGCTATATTGTCACAAGATTAGTTACTTTCTTACCAATACCCATATGGTTCTAGTCACATATTCGGGTTCCTCTCCACTCTCTGCCTATTTATAAATACATTGAGTCTCTAGCAAATATTTAGCCTTGGCCAGAGGGGGCCTGAGGTTAAGAATGAGAGAAATCATGTAAACACAAATTAGTTCTAGTTTAGTTTCCCTGTGCTGCAGAGGGCTTTGGTTTTGCAGCAAGCAATTTAATCGAAAGTGTCCATGTAACTTTAATATCAGTCACTGTTTTCTTAATGTTACTTAGGTCATTTTTCATTTTTCATTAAGTGAAGCCTACTGTGCATTCGCGGAAACAAAAGAGTCCTACTTTTACTGACCTCAAACTGGGCCAGTTGTGGTCGTGGTAGATTGAAGTGCTGAATTGACTGTGCTGTTCAGCGTCATGTCTTGACATGTCTTAACTTGTCCCGTCTGCTCTAATGGATCAAAGAGTCAACATACAGTAGCTCATAAGAGGGGTGGCAGGTAGCCTAGTGGTTAGAGCGTTGGGTCAGTAACCAAAAGGTTGCTGGATTGAATCCCCGAGCTGACAAGTTAAAAATCCTTCGTTCTGCCCCTGAACAAAGCAGTTAATCCACTGTTCCCTGGGTAGGCTGTCATTGTAAATAAGAATTTGTTCTTAACTGACTTGCCTAGTTACATTTTTTTTTWAACATTTTTTGCAAGTCATCAATGCACACAGGTTTTGTTTAAGGTTTTATTTACATTCTAGTTGAATTCTGCAGAAGAAAAAAACTTGCTGCAATACATGAAATGGCTGCATTTAAAATTGGTACATGAAGGAATGAAGGAAAGAATGAGACAAACATAAAACTCAATACATTTTGTGATTAACAACTATAATGTGTGAATTAGTACACCACATGTCGGTGAAATAAGTAAGTGTTGTTTGCATTGTGAATGAAGGTAGTGCTCTCATACAAAGGCTCATGTCAATGACATGAATTCAGGACCAAAAACATGTTGCTATCGAGGATGTCAGACCATTTTCTTATGATTGCTTGATGAAAGGTATAATTTAGAACTGCCACGGGAACTCAAATTCCCATAATGCCATACTACCTAGGAATGTGAAAAAGACCATGCAAAAATTATGCTTTTTATTTTTTATATAAATTATATTTTTTTACATTATATAGGGGGCAATTTTCTATTAGTTTAATTACAAAGAGGATCCCCTTTCATTGGTGGGCTAATTGCTGTTTTTAGGACTGGATATTCCTATGAATGATCAAGTAAGGCACAACTGATCTGCTCTGCCTTGATGTATTGCATTGTACACTAGCGGTCAAAAGTTTTAGAACACCTACTCATAAGTGAAAGTGAAGTGAAGAGAAATTACGAAATTCTCTCTCTCTCTCTCTCTCTCTCTCTCTCTCTCTCTCTCTCTCTCTCTCTCTCTCTCTCGCTCTTGCTCCCCCTTCATGTTTGAAGAAATTAATTTGTTCAAAACTGTTCAACTATTGTCTTTTTCTCTCTGAGTCAACTACTCACCACATTGTATGTACTACAGTGCTAGCTAGCTGTAGCTTATGCATTCAGTACTAGAATCTTTAATTGGGTGGACAGCATGTCAGTTCATGCTGCAAGAGCTATGATAGGTTGGAGGATGTCCTCCGCAAGTTGTCATAATTACTGTGTAAGTCTATGGAAGGCTGTGAGAACCATGAGCCTCTTAGGTTTTGAATTGAAGTCAATGTACCTAGAGGAGGATGGAAGCTACCTGTTCTCCGGCTACGCCATGGTGCTACGCTACAGAGTGCTGTTGAGGCTACTGTAGACCTTCATTGTAAAACAATGTTTTTTAATCAATTATTTGGAGACATGAATATATTATGTATAGTTTCACCATTTTTATTTTTATGAAATTCACTGAGGAGGATGTTTTTCCCCTTCCTTCTCTGAGGAGCCTCTGCTGATCTGATGGTATTATTTTTGAACATGTGTGATATGTGACATAGGCAACATATTGCACATAGGACCTTTCGTAGATTTATTTATCGAAAGTTCCTAGAGTAAGATGTGTAGCAGAGGAGAAACTCATGGTATTGGAGACAATGAAGAAATGATCTTCAGGGTTCTTAATGAAACATGGGCCTTTGGAACCATTGGAAAGTTTGTATTCATATTAAGCATTTTGTTTGTGCGTGTGGTAAGGCATAAAGACACAACCAAGCAAGTATAGGCATACTTTGTTGTATAACCTCGTGAAGGTTTTCTTTCATGATTTTTTTTCTTCTTCCTATTCTTGGCTGTCACTGGGCCAACAAACAAAAAAACATATAAATTACAGTTAACCCAGAGAGCGACAGCAGTGCGCCTGCAGTCTATTGGTAATGTCTAGTGAAAGGCAATGCCCTTTTAATCAAAGTAAAGCTAAGCATTTGTAACAGCCACCCTTCAATGGAAAATCCTATTTGTGATTGCAACATCTGACCTTGCGCGCAGAGATTTGCCATGCTGTACATGCAAAACACGTCCCAGTTATTATGGCATTACGCATTATATTATTACATTATACAGTATTATACATTATTGCGTTGCATTATATTACATTGAAATACATGTAGACATGCAACCACAGACACAGACATGTATTCATACGCGTAGGAAAACAACTCGCAATTGGTCATACACTTTGTTTACTATTTTTAAAAACAATGTGTCAATATGAACAGTTTGGGAGTTTGCAGGGATTGGTGTCTGGGTACCTGACAGCTATGCTCGTGCCAACTCAGTTCATCTATGACCTAACTCTCTGAAATGACTTCCATGACTTCCTTTCCTCATATCCTTGCTGTCATGACAGTTGATCTGAGGGGACTATAGATGGGTTAAATCTCATGAAGGCAGGGCGGAGTCGCCACCCCCGCTCTCACCTGTCAAACATTGTCAGACCATGGGCCACGAAAGGAAGCAGACGGAGAAAGGAGGTCATTGTAAGACTATTGGGACTAAACCAAGAGTTGATTCGTCAGTCTCTGAGACTGGAGGGGTGTGGCGACTAAGCACCCACCTCATCGTCAGTTGCCCTACCAGGTAATTGGTTACCATCAGATCTAACCGCATGGAATTCTTCAGGAGCTTGCAGAAACTTAAGGAGGCCGTTAACTCAAACCAGGGAAGGTGTTGTTTATAGGGATCATTGTCTGCATTCCAGTAAAGGTCTTTGAACATCCATTTCAGTCTATGGACGAAGAAGAAACTTAACTTGACTTAATCTTGGGTTTAGATAGTTACGAGTGTTTTAGCTATTATCAGGGATTGAAAGGTGACAATAGTGTTTTGGTTGAATTCATACCTTATTCCCAACTCTACCTCTACCTGCTAACGTTCTGAAGTATTTCTTCACACAATTACATATGATGCATATCCAAAATATGAGATGAACCAGCAAACAATATCTGTCCCAAAACGTTGTGTTCAAATCCTAAAACCATTCCAACTGGTCAGAAACAGGAGAATATAGCCGCAGGGACCAAAGATAAGGGCCTTTGATATAATCTAGCCACGTTGAAACAGTCAATAGATGAGCCCTCTGAAGATAAAGTGGCCAGGACTGACAGGCCAGATAATAGTCCAGACAAAGAGAAAGTGAAGATTAAGGGTAGGAGTTAGGGCTCCTTTTCAGTGAGTTAAGTGGTCTGCCCAGAGGACACTCAACAACATGGCTCATCTGTCACAGAGAGAGTGACTGAATACTATGACCGAGCTACGCTTCTCCCGCTTGTCAAAATAAAGATATATATCAGGGTATTTCTCTATCAAGCATACCATCTACTTTTCATTTTGGCGGTTTGTGGATTTCATGTCACATGGTACTGTAAATCAATCCCCCTCAAACCTTGTAGAGGACCATTTTTGTTTGGGATTTATATGAAAATACTAGAAGGTGCAATTGATAGAATCACTTTCTCTATTCAGTGAATCTGCAGTTGATAGCCTGTATATTGAATGTAATAGCATATCTTGATATCCTGCTCTGCAATTCATCAACCTTCTTTACTTAGTCATAGACTTGACAAGGCGGAGGTTGTATGTTGTCATGAGAAATAATTTGTCTGCATTCAAGTCAGATAATTAACAATGGTCCAGTAGGTGAGGCTGCCAGTGCTAATTTGTTGCCAAGCTAACCACCCACCCTGACATATAGCCTCTCATGACAGAAAACATAACTGCCACATCTACTATGCTAATGTCAAGCAGCCTTGAATTTAGAGTGATCATGTAAATTGTTTTCTTTTCATTTTTGTCTTTATATTCCAGGATGGTTATTTCTCCGCTGGCCATTCTTGACACCACTGAATGGTCAAGGTGGCTTAGCAAGAACTATCATGCCTCTTAAAGAATGCATGAGTTTCCTCTATTTAGAATACCATGTTTGGATACCCCTCCAATGAACATATTGGGGGTGAAACCACCAGTCTTGTCAGAGTCTTGTGTCCACATAGCCTCGGTTCATTAAAGGACTATCTCTTTTAACAGCTCTGGTATTATTTCAATATTTGAATACTTCCTTTTTTATGTGTTCAAAAGCATGACATTCAAAAATGTAAATTCAATCTAATATACTGGGTTTCATTTACTCCGTTTTCGTAATATTTACTCTCAACTTAAGAATTGTATGTTTTTGCAACAACTTTCCATGTGGCTCCGTTTTTAGAGGGTTGTGGGTAATTCAACACTTTTGGACTTTATTATACTTTTACACAACGTTATGTGCACGTTTGAAGAAACAAAAGCATACTTCTATATCAATATTAAGCAGAATGTTGTGCTATGAGGCAGTGTTGTATTACTTGAGTCCTAGACTAGGCCTCGAGTCCGTCTAAAGTCCCGATTTTCATGACTTTTGACTTTGGTGACTCGGACTCACTCGCCTTCCCGTGACTTGTATTTGTACTTGGACTGGATAGGCTACGATGATGAACAGAATATTAGCAGCAGAGGGGTGTGCAGCAGAGCAACAAGGGTTCTGTTCTCTTGCATTCATCCCTTCAAAACATCATTAGGCTACTGATTTGAAATACACTACCGTTCAAAAGTTTGGGGTCACTTAGAAATGTCCTTGTTTAAGAAAGAAAAACACATTTTTTGTCCATTAAAATAACATCAAATTGATCAGAAATAGACTGCAGACATTGTTAATGTTGGAAATGACTATTGTAGTTGGAAACTGAAGATTTTTTATGGAATATCTACGTAGGCGTACAGAAGCCCATTATCAGCAAACATCACCCCTGTATTCCAATGGCATGTTGAGTTAGCTAATCCAAGTTTATCAACAACAGTTTTCAGCTGTGCTAACATAATTACAAAAGGGTTTTCTATTGATCAATTAACCTTATAAAACGATAAACTTAGATTAGCTAACAAATTGGAACACAGGAGTGATGGTTGCTGATAATGGGCCTCTGTACGCCCATTTAGATATTCCATTAAAAATCAGCCGTTTCCAGCTACAATAGTCATTTACAACATTAACAATGTCTACAGTCTATTTTTGATCAATTTTATGTTATTTTAATGGACAGTGAGCCCAGTGACCCCAAACTTCTGAATGGTAGTGTAACTATATTAAAATAAAATGTGTGTGAGCCTGTGTATGAAGGACTTCTTTGTTTCATAGGCTATTGTTTGTTTGCAGGCAATTATGACCATTGGGCAACAGGAGGAAAATCTTTGCTTGACTTCAATGGTCATATAAAAATCTTCCCGCTAGCCCGCCACTAGTTGTTGCTAAGCAGATTTTCTCTACCAAATCCAGGCCAAATCAATGAAAGTGTGAATCTAGAAACAGACAAGCATCGAACCAGCAAGCCGGCAGTATAAGCAAACAAAAAAACAGCAGTAACCAAACTACCAAATATGTCTAAAGTACACAGAATCAGTTGTTTTGCTTCCAAAAGTAAAAAATAAATATATGTGCACATAAACCAATGCTAATGTGGTATTTTTTATTAAACAGACCCAGTGACTCAGACTTAAGCACTTGGACCACTGGGACTCGGACTTCAGCCATAGGGACTCATGACTCGACTCGTGACTCGATCATTGATGACTCGAAATTGGACTCAGACTTAACTCGGACTTAGCCATAGGGACTCTTGACCCGACTCGAGCACAGGAGACTTGGGACTCGACTTGGACTGGAGGTTTAACGACTCGACTACAACAATGCTATGAGGTGTACCGGGTCATGATGAACGGATATCAAACCCATCTGGCAAATTGACATTCAAAGATGAGACCACCCAATCCCACCATCAACAACAAGCTCATGTGCACAATCGCACGCGACATTTAATGCTAAAGGCACATGCTGCGTCTTAAAATGCTTTCAGTTCTACTTCCACTGACTGCTAGTGGAATGAGAGCTGTCTTCAGCATTGCCTGCTTAAGTGGGGGGAACAAAGGCAAATAATTGAAGACATACATTTTTTTTTTACAAACATTAAAACATGATCACTGAAAGTAACTGATCAAAAAGATGAAGAAGATGTTATGAATAATAACAATTTTGGAATTGATCAAATTAAGTTGGATCTCAGCAACAACAACAAATATGCTGGACTCAATATATTAGTGTTTGTGAAACACCAAAAGCTATGTGTATTATACATAAGAATACCTTATGTTGGAAATACTCAAAAAGCTGATACAAATCATTACCTAATTTTAAAAAAAAAGTAAAACTAGCTAAATGTTTTTTACAGTGCAGACTCCTTTAGGGGGAAACACGTCTGAGATGTAAGCAGCTGAGTGCTGAAGCTGCAGAAGAGGAGACAGTCACACCACTCTACTGTAACAGAGTTTGGCACAACACTAACAAAGGAAATGAGCAAACCGCACAGCAAATAACAGTATTTTCTTCAACACGTTGGGCCCCTACACTTACATCTAGGTGCCAACCCAAGTGAGAAATATTATATACAAATTACTACATTCGTCTAGACAGGACATTCTTTTAGTTTTACTTAACTTGGTAGCGTTGTAGTGTCATTTTTTATAAATATCTATATTGGTGTATGTCAAACATTTACAACGTCCAAAAATGCACTTAAGTATACATCACATACCTAAGCAATTAAATGACTTCATCATTCAAAATTCTACAGTGCACTTAGGTAAGAATCCTATAGCAGCACTGAAACTCTTTGTCAATTCCCTGAATTCCTAGCCTGGTAGCCTGGTTGCCAAGCTAGCAACAAACTGGTTACCATGTTCTCAGAACTTAAGATATTAATGTTCTAGAAATGCTTCATGGGTCATTTTGCAAGAACATTTATTTGTCCAAAGAAAAGTTTATTACACATCAGGTCTTGTTACTGTTGCAAAGCAACACTGTGATTGGTAATCCACTGATCTATTCATAGCTCCTTGTCAATACTCAACCACAGTGCTTTTTACTTACATTGTGTATGTAATTATTTCTCAATGTGTCCTTTCCTGGGATTTGAACTCACAACCTCTTGATTCACAGTATTTCAAGCTTCCTGTTTTTCTACCATGTCCATGTCAGGTATCAGTTAATCTGACTATTCTCATCATTGATTTGATTTACTTATTTCAGCAAATTAAGTGCTTTCTGTATAGTTGTCTAATGTTGGTGGGGGATATGAACCTGTTTTAATGATACTCCTGAATCCGTATGATCAATAAAATGTTTTTCTGGAGTGTACTTTTAACACAGCTACGATTTACAGTACTTCAAAGTGCATTCTCCCTATTGCTTGCACCTATCAAGTTGTTTCAGATCTACACAAGTGCCTAAGGAGGATGGTTTATGGTTTCTTCTGGTTAAATATAGTTAAATAAAGGTTACATAAAAAAAAAATACTGGCCCAATAAGCACAGGGTTTAGATATACTGTATCCCTTATTGGGACAGTGGTTAGGGTGTTTGTCGTTGGTTCTGGTGGCCTTGGTTCGAGAGCTGCTAGGGGAGTCTCACATTTTGATTGTTTATTTGGAAATATTATTTATGCATCTTTGTTTATTAGCACAATGTGTATAGATTTCTATTTTTTTATGTATATAAAACGCCGGTAGAGATATGCTTCTGAAAGTAATATACAGGTTACTTGAAAAAGTAACTGTAATAATATTACAATATTTGAAGACAGTAACTTGTTATATTGCTCTGTTACTCATAAAAGTTATATATTGCCGTAATATATTCTGATGCAATTTTGTGAAACTCTGTGTTGTGTATTGTTTTGGTATAACTGGTATCATCATTGTTTAAATGGCAAATGTGAGAAAGTACAAATATGCTACTGTAAATGTACACATTTCTGGTATTCTGAGAATATGGCAACCATGTTCTGGGTATGTTTCTATCAGAAGCAACACTACCACTTGGGCCATGTTTCGGCAACAAATTAGGAATGTTACAGATACAAATGCAATGACGAGAGCTGATGATTCCTTGAGACACATGTTTGTTCTATGTGGTATTTTAGTGTGGATTTCAAAAAGACGATAGAGAGTTCTCTGAGATGCTCAGCTATCTAGAATTCTACCAATTCCCATTTTTTCAATGAGATACAATTTGAATTATATCAGATAGGTGTGTTGTAACTGTTGTGAAATAATGACATGAACATACTAAGAATGCTAAGAACGTGAGAGTAGGGTGATTCAAACCCAGGCCAACAGCACCCATGACAAACACCCTAACCACTGTGCCAATGAGGGATATCATTAGGGCATGTGTTTATTGGGCCAGTATAGTGAGGCCCTGTCCAGTATAAACCCTAACCTCTACTCCTTGGGCACTTGTGTAGATATGAAACAACTTGATAGGTGTAAGCAACAAGATGAATGCACTTTTAATTCAATCTCAGCTCTGTTAAAAGTACATTCAATATTTTTTTCTTCTGTATTTTATTGATGTTGAATAATAATTACTGTATAAATGAACATGCACAATGTAATCACGTGTGTCAAAGTGTGTCAAATATGTGTGTGTGTGTGTGTGTGAGTATCCCTTGCCAACAGACAAAAAGAGCTGTGAATAGATCAGTGGTTCACAAATCAGGGCTTGGCAACAGTAACAATACGTGATGTGTAGTAAGTTTTTGGGGGGGGAGAACGTTTCTTTGGGACCATCAGGCGACGTCCTGACAACTGATACACAGAAATGTTCTTGCAACATTCCCACGAAACGTGTCTATTCTCAGAACATTGTAACCACGTTGTAGATAAGTTCGGCTTGACATTAAGGCAATGTTCTCCTAACTTTAACACCAAAACCTGCTAAAAAGGTTCTCAGAAGGTTTTTGCTATCATAAGTAGAATGTTCCCCTAACTAACAGAAAACTGGAGACTCAAACATTAGGGGAACATTACGGATAACATTACAAAAACATTATCTCCCTAGAATTGTTAGCTTGGTCTATGCTTTAGCAAAATGTATTCATACGTTTTAAAATGTGGTTAATGTACATTCTAAACATTAAGACCACCCTTGCATAATAATCAGCAACTCTTCCACAGAATATTGGGGTGAAATACATGCTATTCATTTTATTATTTTTCTTTTGCACTTTTGATCCCTAGATAGTATTTTACTGGAATGCTGCACACTTGTCAAAGATTTTTTATAACTCATTGTTCTACAGTATCTGTGCTTAATTATACATCGGGTGGTTCTAATCCTGAATATTGGTTGGTTAAAACCACATTCCAGCATATTTACTCTGTTCCATCTGACTGCGCAATCCACTGTCTCATCAGCCCAGCCAGGCAATTTATAAACTTGATCTCCACTATAAAAAGCATCTAGACATTATCTCACATTGCACACTAACATTTAGTTTTCAACAGTGGACATTAGTGTATAAACCTTGCTATCTGTCTCTCCGACATTTGCAACATTGTTTCAATATTCAAATTCGATCTCCAGCTGTCCCATAGTAATGAACGTGTCGGCAGTCTGGATGAGACAGACAGGCATTTTTATGGATATATACAAAGAAATGTAAATTTAAAAAAGGTAAAACAAAATGAAGTGCAGCTAGTTTGCATTCTTTCCAGCTTCAGTTTGAAGTGATTGTGTTAGCTGTGTTGTTGGCTAGCTCCTCTGAAAAACAGTGTCCTGATGAAAGATCACATTTTCTATACCAGGCGAAATCGCGCCTCATTAGCTCATTGTAATGGATGCGTTGAAATACATCTCACTAGAAAACAGGTTAAACAAATGCAAATGCAGCTACTGGTGTTATTCTGACAGTACTGTTTGACATGACTGTAAATGAACTGTAGTTGGCTAGCTAGCAAGCAAGGGATAAGAACGTTGGCAGCCAGTATGGCAATGGAACATTTAGAACGAATGTCTGGGTCGCGTCCATAGACACAGAACAAAAAGACTGAACAACTGGGTCGCAGCTCTGGCAACTGAATCGATAGAACAAATGGCTTGGGTAGCAACCCTAAATTTGTGTCAGGACTGTATCTTGTGGAAGGATAAAATACTATGAATAAATTCAACAAAATAACCTTTTTTATGAAAATATGTCAATCATTATTTGAATAGGTTGGTAACCTTTTGTATAAAAGTGATAATGCCCTCGAACCCGGTGTTTGGAGGATATATTTGCACGGTTTGCCGACCATCGACTTAGTCTCGGGCCTAACAACATCCTGCCAATATATCCTCCAAACACCGGCATTGTCACTAAAGTGGCCAACCATGCATGTTTGGAACGCACCCATGCGTCGCAAAAATATGACGTTGAATGTGGTGACGTGTCGCTGTTGACAGTGGCGTGTACTGCCGTGCTACTGACAGAAATGGCTGTTGATATAACTTTACTGTTCAAAGCCAGTGTCAAAACGGTAAAAACCCGAAATAAAGCTATCGGAGTAGGGTTTGATTTGCCGAAAGATGAAATCTTCAAGAAGAGCAGACCCAAACATGGATTTTCTCTCAAGGCGAAGGAAGTGGTGAGTGACATTCACTGCACAGGCTAACGTTTGCCTTGCTAGCTAACGTTAGCTAACGTTAATGTAGCTAATTTATTTTAATAACAGTTGTGTAGAGATGGAAATTAATAGAGTTCGGTGCCGTTATAGCTAATGGTAGCTAGCTAGCTCGTCAGTTAGCTAACGTTAGCCGAGTCAGAGGCTAGCGTGCTAACGACATTAGTCAAACGTATCTGGAAGTCATGAAAGTTAACACCTAACGTTAACTAACAACTAGCCTGCTATCTAAAAAGGCCTAGGTCTATGATGTGCTCGCTACTTATATCGACCTCTAAGTAACCAATAATACTTTGCTCAAACGTTCAGAACTTGGCATGTAACTTAGCTAGCCACCTACTACTTTTTGCATTTGACAGGTTAGTGGTGCGTTCCGGAACGCCTACATACAGTCAGTGTATTCTACTAGCTAGATAGTTACACATTTTCTCGGTGTAGCCAGCTACATTTCCTAATGTTTTTCTTAAAGTTTATTGCATTTCCCGGAGATAAGTAAGCTGGCTACACCGAGAAAAGTAGCTACAGTCAGAGCGCTGTCTGCTGATAGAATGCCTATTTGTGAATTCTCATCCAAGTGGAAGAAGTGCAACTGAAGCACACAATTAGTCTGATGCCGAGCAGAAATTACAATAACAACCATTTTAGATATGCGTTTACAAAACGCAGCAAGATATTTATTATGCGTTATAATTTTTTCCTGCATGAAAAATGAAGAATTCTGCGTTAACATGACCCCTAAATGTTTTACTTACTACTTAGCTAAGTAAGTGGCTGAATTAATAAGGTGATATTGTGTCGTCTTTTTGCCGTGTTTGAGAAGTCAAATCCCTTTAGATAAGTTATCTTTTGATTTCCTTGCGTTTTTTTCTCCTCTCCGTTCTCAGCCCATCTGCTCGGCTGTAACACAACAAAATGTGGAATAAGTGGAGGGTATATGAGTACTTTTTGAATGCACTGTAGGTAGGGGTAAAGTGACTGGGCAACAGGATAGACAATACCAGTGTATGTGCTGAGTGGGAAAGTGTGTGGGCATACAGTGCATTCGGAAAGTATTCAGACCCCTTTATTTTTTCCCACATTTTGTTACGTTACAGCCTTGTTCAAAAATGGATTAAGTTGTATTTTTCCTCATCAATCTACACAAAATATCCCATAATGACAAAGCAAAAACAGGTTTTTAGAAATTTTGGCAAATGTATTAAAAATGGAAATATCACATTTACACAAGTATTCAGACCCTTTACCCAATACTTTTTTGAAGCACATTTTGCAGTGATTACAGCCTCTAGTCTTCTTGGGTATGACGCTACAAGCTTGGCACACCTGTATTTGGGGAGTTTTTCGCATTCTTCTCTGCAGATCCTCTCAAGCTCTGTCAAGTTGGATGAGGAGCGTTGCTGCACAGCTATTTTCAGGTCTCTCCGGAGATGTGCAATCGGGTTCAAGTCCGGGCTCTGGCTGGGTCACTCAAGGACATTCAGAGACTTGTCCCGATGCCACTCCTGCATTGTCTTGGCAGTGTGCTTGGGTCTTTGTCCTGTTGGAAGGTGAACGTTCGCCCCAGTCTGAGGTCCTAAGCGCTCTGGAGCGGGTTTTCATCAAGAATCTCTCTATGCTTTGCGCTGTTCCTTTTCCTCGATCCTGCCTAGTCTCCCAGTCCCTGCTGCTGATCCTGCCACCACCATGCTTCACCGTAGGGATGGTATTGGGCAAATGATGAGCGGTGCCTGGTTTCCTCCAGATGTGACGCTTGGCATTCAGGCCAGAGTTCAATCTTGGTTTCATCAGTCCAGAGAATCTTGTTTCTCATGGTCTGAGAGTCTTTAGGTGCCTTTTGGCAAACTCCAAGCAGGCTGTCATGTGCCTTTTTACTGAGGAGTGGCTTCCGTCTGGCCACTCTACCATAAAGACCTGATATGTGGGGTGTTACAGAGATTGTTGTCCTTCTGGAAGGTTCTCACATCTCCACAGAGGAACTCTGGCGCTCTGTCAGGGTGACCATCGGGTTCTTGGTCACCGTCCATGACCAAGGCCCTTCTCCCGATTGCTCAGTTTGGCCGGGCGGCCAGCTCTCGGAAGAGTCTTGGTGGTTCTAAACTTCTTCCATTTAAGAATGATGGGGATCTTCAATGCTAAAGAAATGTTTTGGTACCCTTCCCCAGATATGTGCCTCAACACAATCCTGTCTCAGAGCTCTACAGACAATTCCTTCGACCTCATAGCTTAGTTTTTTCTCTGACATGCACTGTCAACTGTGGGACCTTTATATAGACAGGTGTGTGCCTTTCCAAATCATGTCCAATCAATTGAATTTACTGCAGGTGAACTCCAAGTTGTAGAAACATCTCAAGGATGTTCAATGATAACAGGATGCATCTGAGCTCAATTTCGAGTCTCATAGCAAAGGGTCTGAATACTTATGTAAATAAGGTATTTGTTTTTTATATTTAATAGATTTGCAAAAAATTCTTAACCTGTTTTCACTTTGTCATTATGAGGTATTGTGTATAAATTGCTGAGGATTCTTTTTTAAAATAAATTTTAGAATAAGGCTGTAACGTAACAAAATGTGAAGAGGTCTGAATACTTTGCCGAATGCACAGTATGTAGTGTGTGTTGGGTTGTCAGCGTAAGTATGTGTGGGTAGAGTCCAGTGTGTGTGCATAGAGTTAGTGTAAAAATCGGGTCAATGCAGATTAGAGGTCGACCGATTAATCGGAATGGCCGATTAATTAGGGCCGATTTCAAGTTTTCATAACAATCGGAAATCTGTGTTTTTGGACACCGATTTGGACGATTTTTTTTWAAATTATTATTTTTTTACACTTTTTATTTAATCTTTATTTAACTAGGCAAGTCAGTTAAGAACACATTCTTATTTTCAATGACGGCCTAGGAACGGTGGGTTAACTGCCTCGTTCAGGGGCAGAACTACGGATTTTTACCTTGTCAGCTCGGGGGATTCAATCTTGCAACCTTACAGTTAACTAGTCCAACGTTCTAACCACCTGATTACATTGCACTCCACGAGGAGCCTGCCTGTTACGCGAATGCAGTAGAAGCCAAGGTAAGTTGCTAGCTAGCATTAAAGTTATCTTATAAAAAACAATCAATCAATCATAATCACTAGTTATAACTACACATGGTTGATGATATTACTAGTTTTTCTAGGTTGTCCTGCGTTGTATATAATCGATGCGGTGCGTATCGTTGCTCCAATGTGTACCTAACCATAAACATCAATGCCTTTCTTAAAATCAATACACAGAAGTATACATTTTTAAACCTGCATATTTAGCTAAAAGAAATCCAGGTTAGCAGGCAATATTAACCAGGTGAAATTGTGTCACTTCTCTTGCGTTCATTGCACGCAGAGTCAGTGTATAAGCAACAGTTTTGGCTGCCTAATTTGCCAGAATTTTACGTAATTATGACATAACATTGAAGGTTGTGCAATGTAACAGGAATATTTAGACTTATGGATGCCACCCGTTAGATAAAATACGGAACGGTTCTGTATTTCACTGAAAGAATAAACGTCTTGTTTTCGAGATGATAGTTTCCGGATTCGACCATATTAATGACCTAAGGCTCGTATTTCTGTGTGTTATTATGTTATAACTAAGTCTATGATTTGATAGAGCAGTCTGACTGAGCGGTGGTAGGCAGCAGCAGGCTCGTAAGCATTCATTCAAACAGCGCTTTCCTGCGTTTTGCCAGAAGCTCTTCGCTGTGCTTCAAGCCTATCAACTCCCGAGATTAGGCTGGTGTAACCGATGTGAAATGGTTAGCGGGGTGCGCGCTAATAGCATTTCAAACGTCACTCGCTCTGAGACTTGGAGTAGTTATTCCCCTTGCTCTGCATGGGTAATGCTGCTTCGAGGGTGGCTGTAGTCGTTGTGTTCCTGGTTCGAGCCCAGGTAGGAGCGAGGAGAAGTATGGAAGCTATACTGTTACACTGGCAATACTAAAGTGCCTATAAGAACATCCAATAGTCAAAGGTTAATGAAATACAAATGGTATAGAGAGCAATAGTCCTATAATTCCTATAATAACTACAACCTAAAACTTCTTACCTGGGAATATTGAAGACTCATGTTAAAAGGAACCACCAGCTTTCATATGTTCTCATGTTCTGAGCAAGGAACTTAAACGTTAGCTTTCTTACATGGCACATGTTGCACTTTTACTTCTCCAACACTTTGTTTTTGCATTATTTAAACCAAATTAAACATGTTTCATTATTTATTTGAGGCTAAATAGATTTTATTGATGTATTATATTAAGTTAAAATAAGTGTTCATTCAGTATTGTTGTAATTGTCATTATTACAAATAAACAAAAAATATCGGCCGATTAATCGATATCGGCTTTTTTAGTCCTCCAATAATCGGCATCGGCGTTGAAAAATCATAATCGGTTCGACCTCTAATGCAGATACTCCGGGTAGCCATTGAATTAGCTATTACCTGTCTCGTTTGGTAGTCTTATGGCTTGGGGTAGAAGCTGTTCAGGGTCTTGTTGATTCCAGACTTAGTACTTAGTGCATTAGTACCGCTTGCTGTGCGGTAGCAGAGAGAACAGTCTGGCTTGGGCGGCTGGAGTCTGAAAATGTTTTGGGCCTTCCTTGATTAAAGCCTGTTCCAATGTTAGGGGATAGCCTAATATGAAACACCCAGTGATGGACAGTCCTGATGAGAGGCTGTGTTCTTTACCCCCACATCTTCCTCTTTTTTAAAACTTTTTTTTATTTTATTTTATTTTTTACATGTCATTCAAATGCAGTAGGTTGTGGATAGATCCGTGGATCCTAGATCTGTGGTCTTCCTGGACTTTCAGACTCTCACTCACCACATAGTCGCGACCCATCATTGGTGTAGAAATAAAGAGGGCTCATTGAAAGCGACTGGCAAATAGAATAAGTGCGCCACATGCAGCGTGACCACTATGCAGAAGTGAGTATCATGGATACAAGCCCTATCAAAGGCACCTTGAAGAACTCCTCTGGATTTCCCCAGGGACATCAGCTCTTGATCCATACCTGATGTCCCCACCAACCATAGCCAGGAGAAACAAGCCCAGTCACTCAGCTCCACACAACTATGCTTTGTTATGCCTCTCGCACCCCTGTTGCAATGATATTGGAAATGATGGTTTAATGAAAGCAGGGATGCTGATTTGAGGAAACTCAAACCTAGCCTGTGGTGCACCCCCCGACCCTGGGCCCCCACCCTCCCGCTGTCTCCCCTGTGCTACCGATATCATCAGAAACGATCTTGGTGAACCAATGTTTGGAGAAATTGAAATTTTGGAATGTCCTCACTGCATACAGTTATGTGGTGGTTTTCATCTGCCCCCACCCCCTCATCCTTTTCTCTGTAAGACTTCAGATACAGGATCCATTTTTTTTCTGTGTGCGAGCCCTCTCTTTACATGTTTGATTCCATAAACATGCTGCAATAACATTTTCTTTCAGCTTTCTAACAATTTCTTGAGGAAAGCCGATCCTCCCAAGAGCCAGTGATTAAAGGTGGAAGATCAAAGCAGAGAAAACATTAAATTAGGTCCCAAGTAACAATGTTGACGGCCGGCCCCTAATGCTGAACAGATGTGGGCGCCCTCCAAGACATGCACTGCCTTCTCAGTTCCCAGTGACACTTCACAAAACAGATAGGGAGGAAAACTTCAAAGTAAACAAATATAAAGTAGCATGTATGGGTTGTTTTTTTTACCCTCAAAACTTTACCCGTTGCAGAGGGTGAACATATATTTTTTATGGCGAAGCAAAATGCTTGATGGACTAGTAAGAGCGGCTAGTAAGTGTCTGAGGTGCGGTGATCGGGAGGGAATCTTTTACCTCAGGGGTTGGTTTGAGGTACTGTGATCTCAGTTTCACCGCTCCCCTCATCTCCACAGCAGGCTGCTCTTCTCGTGTTTAAATGCAGGAGGTCACCCCGAAATTGTTCAAATCAACAGCGCCGTTCCACAATGGACCGCTTTTTACTGTGTTTTCTTTGAATGTCCGAAAAGTGAGGTGATCAGCCAGCACTTAGAAATATGCGTTTATTACCTAACTCGAGCGAGGTAGCGGTTGCCCTCTCATGGCGTATTTTGAAATGGAAATGATAATCTGGTATATTCTCAAAACATTGAGTTACATTTTGATAACCTGGGTCCATTTCAGACATAATTGTTCTGTTCGCAAGTGAACTGTGAATGTCTGAGAAATTCCCTAAAACAGTCTCTCCTATTGGGGGAAAAACACTTTCTGGCAAAATATAAAGTTTTGAAGTGCTTACACAGGGCAGTAAATGTGATGCTTTGATGGAATGTAGCTGCTCTAAAATTAGAAAGCCATAGTCTAACTGTTAGGCTAAGAGATAAGGTACAAGCCTAGGTTATATTTGTTGGCCCCATTACCTGAGAATCACACGCCTAATTTGAACAAATCTCTTCACCACATTTTCTTACTCTTCTCCCTGTTGACACAGAGCAAGTTTTTGCATGTCACCCCACAATAATTGCCATGAACCTGCATCCGCTGTCATGATCAGTGGTTTATGTTTTGTAGTCTCACTAGTCTTCATTATCTTCCACAAAGTATTTTTTTTAAATATCTATATTTCCCTCACTCAACTGCAAATGTATTCTCTCACCACCAGGTTGGGATTTGAGGGGATTTACCTGATCTGAATGTCCTGCTAAACACTGTCTTTACCAGTAGGTTTAATCTCTGCTCTGTTTTCGCACGGAGGCCAGGAAAATAGAATTTTGAGGCATCAAATGCAAGTGCGGAATATAATCTTATCTAGCATTTGCCCACAGACATTTCAAGAAAGGGGATTTTGCCAGTTTAGCAAAAAAATAAATAAAATAAAGTGTCATATGGAGACGTAAATGCACAAACACAGGTCTGTGGACGAGTGTCAAACTTAGGGGGCAGCGAGATGAAATCCAGATACTTGGCAGACTAAACAGTGTAATTGTAACAAAAATACTGTACTGCTTCAGAGACACAGGCTTTATAGGCAAAATTCAGATTGATATGAGCCATAACGGCATTATTTAATTAAGCAATGAGACTCATTCCTTGACAAATAGGCCTAGGCCACATAAGACAATAAGTAATCTATAGGATAATAGATTACTCAAACATTCTCAATTAGGATATTATTTAATGTATCTGTATTAAAATACACAGAAAAATGTCCTCAATCACAAACTAGGGAACATCCACTCTCAGGCTCAGGGACCACCAGAACAAACCTTAGAGGGAAAGTGACTTTTCTCAAAACAACTGTAAAAGGTTTCGGGGCTTTTGTAATAGGCCAAACAAAAAGTTGTTGCATGAAAGCTTACTTCATTTTTTAAATGATTTTCACTGCATCATTTGTTCCGTACAAATGCTGTCTTGAATTAAAAGAAAATTGTACCTACTCACAGAAGGCTGCGAAGCCAAAACATTTGCGTACGCTATCCCTGATGCAATGAAAATACTAATTTTAAAAAATGAAGTAAGCTTTATGCGACATCTTTTTAAGTGCGGACCCATTAGACCTTTTTGTTTGAATGAATTTGCAGGTTTTACGCACCAGCCAAGCTTCTGGGAAAGCGCGATGGTCCCCTTTAAAAAAAAATTGTGATAGGCCTACCTGCCTTTTTCACAAAGACACAATAAACATTGAACGTGTCAAAGAATTAGGCAAACCTAATTACCAGTTAACATTTACATTTGGGTAGCCTACATTTTAGTTTAATCTAGTCTGTTCTACTGTGGGCACCATATACACAGGCCTTGAGGAGAATGTGTCCATCTGTGTGTTTCATTAATGAATCCCTGAAGTGCAACAAAACCAAACATTAGTGTTGCTCAACTACCCAACAAACAACACAACATTCAGGTTTGTTAGTCATGTTTTCCATTAAAGTTAAAATGAAAGACTGGGCTAAAATAAGTGAAGGCGGTAGAGGTTCCGAGGGGCTGAGGGGAAGTCTGATGTGTTCCCAATTTCTTCCTTTCTCAATGAAGCTAGAATATGACATTGTTCACGTCCATTGTAGTCAGGAGAGAGCGCTGCTTTGAACAGGATAAACCTCAGAGCCTTTGTTCATCAATTGGACACGTTGCTTGTTTTTGCCCCCCCCCCCCCCCCCAAGTGATGTGGGCAAAAACTCGACATCTGACATTAGAGCAAAAGGAGAACGACAGTGGTCTCCTAGTTAAACGTATACTTTGTTCTTTGTTTATGCTGCATTGAAGTATGTGACTCAAAAAAGTCCGATTGGATGGCATGAAAACTCGTGGACTACCGTACGTTGCTTGGCAGTTGGCCTGGCTAGCTGGTTAGAAGAACACGCTAACTTACGGCCAAGATTTTTAACTGAATAAATAAAGCACTTTGAACCACAAAGTGGACCCAGTGGATGGTATTTTGTGGCAGAATTTGCTGTCGTCATCTCATTGAAAACAGTGACATCCGGTATCATCCTGCCGCCATGAGTCTGCTATGTGAACACCGCAGTATTTCATAGGCCTAGTTTKAACTAAAACCAGAAAAATTATTTTGCTTTTAATAAATTTCTCTATTTCTTTTGAAATCTGAGATGTTTAGATATGTTTGTTGTAGTCCAGATTATAACCCTGCAAAATGCACATTCTTTGACAATTTTTTTTTTAAAGCTCCTAGATTGCCTTTGTGTAGATTGTGTACTGTGTAGATTATTGACTGTGTTGCTGTGACTGACCAGAAATCTCAATTTCTAATACACAAGAGTAAGACGTAAATGCAGTGAAAAGATCTATGTGGCGACGTCCCCTCCACTGCAAAGAGCTTTAAGTGTTTCTCATAGTGTCTTCTTTGAACAATTAGGCTAGTTATAGTCTATAGATCTCAAATCATATTTGGACAGGCTTCAAAATGGGCATCTAGGGGTCAAGCAATGGAGTCTGGGTGATCATTATCAAATTATCTCAGTTACCTGGTTTTAGTCAAATAAAGAGCCTGCCCCGACTGACTTAAGAAAAAAAATCAGCTGACTAAGCCTTTAAAAATGTGTTTTAATAATAATGCACTGTGATGGTTTGTTTGCGCTTCGTACAGGCTGAGGGGCAGGAGAGAGTGAGAAGATAGAGTGGGGGTCCTTGATGATGATGAGATTAGATGTAGCCCGGCAGACTGTCTCCTCCTGCTGCCTCGCTCCAAACACAACATACGCGCACAAGCACATTCATATACATTCGCATACTTTGGCAAGGACACACACRCACTCTCCTCCAGCCGCAAGCACAAGGCTACCCCCTTCCTCATTGTTTAGGTATTACTAGCTCTTTAGAGTCTTAAGTTACAAGAGCAATTGATCCCGGTGACCCCCTGCAAACCCTGGAGGTTGCAGTGGGAATCTGAGCCCAAATGTATACACACAGGAGACAGATCAAACCCCCCCCCCCCAAACCAGCACTCTTGACATCTTCTCTCTTCTCCTCTGTTCTCTCCTGAAAGCCAGTAGGGCTCCAAACTGGCAGCCTATTGCTACCTGCTGGTGAGAAGGTGTGTTACAAAAGCAGAAGAATGTAGTGACTCTGAGTTGTAGGCCAAATTAGCATGATATGGGTTTATAGCTGCGATTATATAGTGAGTGTCTGGGAGAAGAGGAAAATAAAGACACTCAGGCCCCCGAGGATTGGAGTTGCCCATCCCAGACAGGGCATTCGTCTTGAATCTAGCAAGACAGCAGACAACAACACAGACAGCAGACAGCAGACAACAACATACTCCTGCCTTTCAACCATGGGAACGTTGTGCTTCACTCAACCCCTTCCCAAGTGCTCTGAACACCGATTAACTTTTGACCCCTGATAATTGTATTATTACAAGGGTCGACTCACCGCCACAGCCCTTTACTCGGTTATCTTAAACCTGCTCTGTTCTAATTGCTCTGAAGCAATGTCACACCTCGAGTCATCTATGCTTATTTGCTTTCTAGGAGAGGTGATGGGTTTCAAGCAAATTGTAGCTCTGTATTTATTTATTTTTATTTATTTTTAACCTTTTCTTTTCAAAGTCCTGTYGTTTTTCTTCTCGTTGATATTTTTTAGGGTCGCCATTAGAGACCAGGACCCAGGTCGTGCTTTACCACTGCAGCAATTTGGTAATTACGGTCATTAGAAGGGAAAAAGCTGGACCGAAGACGGCGTAGTTTGGCTTTAGAAAAATAATCCCGCTCGCCCTGGGTCTCTGTCACAGTCGAACTCATTGTGTCATTTTCAACATGGCGCTTGTCTGGATTCTCTCATAGTTTTTTTTTTTCTCTTATATTTTCGCCAACAGAGCCTGCTGTGTGTGTAGTCTGTCCTTCTTGCGCTCCGCTCTGTGGATGGGGAAGCAATTAGGGGTTTTTCGATGTTAACCGAATTATAGGAGCAAATATTGGATTCCACCGAGTTTCCTCTGGTTTTCCTGTGCACACATCTTCCCGGACATTTTATCTATGATACATAGTCGACAGATTATACATTKCAGGCGTATTTAAATGTTTTCTGTCAGGGAGCTACAGTGTATAGAAGAGAATGATTTTATTTACAAGAGCTATGCTATTTTAACGAGGAAATTGCCAGTTTGAATTTGGTATGTCTTGCCGTAAACCAATATTAATTCGTAAAATTCAGAATGGATAGAGCGAGACAGATGGACAAGGTGGCCTGTCACAGTCAATGAATGCTAAGTTTGGTCATTTTAAAGGAAGGCCTAACTTGAGACATGCAAGCAGGGCCTGAAACTAACTCTTTGGTCTACCAGTGAATGAATGAAATCCACCAACCTCTCAGACGTCTTTGCAGCATTTGGCTGTGCGAGACATCTAATATTGTCATCTTCAACCTAACGTTGTTCCTATGGATACACTCATAATGGCTTCCAGTCCACCCATTATGCCATTATTGACTTGTTGGACAACCATTCTATTCATTCTATTTCTATGGCAGCACATGCAGTCAGGAGCGGAGAAAATGTGTCAATTTTTTTTTTTATATACATACATGCATACATGCATACATACATACATACATACATACATACATACATACATACATACATACATACATACATACATACATACATACATACAGTACCAGTCAAAATTTTGGACACACCTACTGAGTCAAGGGTTTCTCTTTATTTTTTTGCTATTTTCTACATTGTAAAATAAAAGTGAAGATATCAAAACTATGAAATAAGACATATGGAATCATTTAGTAACCAAAAAAAGGGTTAAACAAATCAAAATATATTTGAGATTCTTCAAAGTAGCCACCCTTTGCCTTGATGACAGCTTTGCACACTCTTGGCATTCTCTCAACCAACTTTATGAGTTCGTCACCTGGAATGCATTTCAATTAACAGGTGTGCCTTGTTAAAAGTTAATTTGGGGAATTTCTTTCTTTCTTAATGCGTTTAAGTCAATCAGTWGTGTTGTGGTATACAGAAGMTAGCCCTATTTRGTAAAATACCAAGTCCATATTATGGCAAGAACAGCTCAAATAAGCAAAGAGAAAYGACAGTCCATCATTACTTTAAGACATGACAGGGAYAAAATCATGAAAGAAGATGTGGCCAACAAATAGAGAGCGAAACATGAAGACATTGATAGACTTCTCTAATGTGTTTTCTCTTCATTTTGACAGATCTCCAACATCACCAAGCTGAAAGACTTCCTGCTGCAGCACAGGAAGGACTATGTGAATGCTGGAAGGTAATCCTCGTCTCAGGTCACCAAACCCTGTCCTTTTTACTGTCTGTTTTCAACAGTGACTTTCATGTGGCTATAAGATGTAGGGCTAATCCCTTTTCACATGTTTGGCCTAAAGAMAATCCTCCAGGAAGGGTTCAGCTCGGCCTCCATGTGGATTGGGATGTATCTAACCTTTTGCCAACTTGATTGAGCCTTTTCCTCTTTGAAACATCAGTCTCATAAAGGATCCAAAAAAGGTTTTAACCTTCTCAACCCGAGAGCCTTCATTGTCAAAGACGTAGATGGCATTAACTAATCACCATAAGCCTAAGCAGTAGTTATATAGGCTTAGGGGCTAAAGTGGCTGGAGCTACTCTCTGTCTGTCTGTCTGTCTGTCTGTCTGTCTCTGTCTGTCTGTCTACAGAGTTGACTGCAGGCTGTGTTGCAGGCTCTAAGGTCTGACTGGTCTAATTGAGGTGGGTGGTTGGGAAAGGCAGGCGCTGGCACAGGGTCAGTAGCGAGTGGGGTGGTCTTTTGGAGACTCAGTCTAATTGGGTGGAATAATTGAGCTGCAACCAAGTGAAGAGCAAATCACGCCCTGGGACTAATCATAGGCTTCATCTGGTCAAGGCCCCGAGGGCAGTGTGTGCGCGCTCGCAGGGCTGGCCTTGAAAAACGTTATCACATTTTCTTACCTTAGTTTAGAGGCAGCAATTTGGATCTATTAGCCCCCCCCCAAAAAAGAATGTGATTAAAAACCTGTCACATGCATTAAAAATGTGATAATAAAAACATATTATTAGTTTACATGGGAAGAAGTACATTGTGATCTTCCCATAGAATTGACTTAAGTATTTATTTGTATTATTTTTTATTAAACACTGCAAACACAGGAAAGGTCTGGGTGCCTTTTTCATGTTTCTTTGACAGAAAATGAGAAATGAGCATGTCAGTCATCCCAGAACTATCATTCTGAGGGAATGATCTATTAGCTATACAGTAGGAATCCACTAGAGGGCAACATAGGCTTAGCATTTTCATTTAACTGCACAGAATCTGCAGACCTAGTTTACAGCAGACCTGGGTCCAAATATGATTTGTTTCCTTTCAATTGCTTTGTGTGTTTTGTAGTCTCATCTCGTCAGACCTAACCCGGATGACAGACAATGAGCGAGACCAGATCGACCAGGATGCCCAGATCTTCATGAGAACCTGCTCTGAGGCCATCAAGCAGCTCCGCTCTGAGTGTGTGTGTGTGTGTGTGTGTGTGTGTGTGTGTGTGTGTGTGTGTGTGTGTGTGTGTGTGTGTGTGTGTGTGTGAATCCATTGGTTTGCATGTACTGGACATACTGTATAATGCACAATAATAAGAACCCTTTTGTCATTTGTTGTCGCCCTTCCAGCTGAGAAGCAGGTCATACCGACACAGATCAGAGAGCACAGGGTGGCGGTCCTCGACCTCATCGAGAAATATTTGAGAGGTGGGCTCATTGGCGACGTCACAATATATTTGACGTCGGTGCATATTGTAAGTACTTTGTAATAATGTCGACAATATCGGATTTGTGTTGATCATTCCTGTTTGCAGGAGTATGCAAGCTTTACTCCGAGCAGAGGGCTATACGAGTGAAGAGAGTGGTGGACAAGAAGAGACTGTGAGTGTTTTAAAGATCATTAAAAAAATWAWAATAATAATATTTACATTTTTTAACAAATTGCAATGGAAGGTTAAAAGTAATCGCATCTATTATGGAAAAAATTACTTGAGTTATTCATTTATTGACAGAATTCTTGATTTCAGGGACCGTTGAGTTGAATTCTGACAAATGTATATTCATAACACATAATTTATTTGTGAATGATTCTTCATTCATTGACAACATTTTTGGCAGTAAGCTATCTCCATAATATATGTTGTGACCTCGCCTTGTGTTTTTTGGGGGGCTTTTAGGAAGCCTGACCTTTGGTGTTTTGATATTATTCCAGGTCCAGACTAGAGCCAGAGCACCACCACAGTAGGGCGGCGGTAGAGAGAAGCTCACCGGCGGAGCAGCACAGCGAGGAGAAAACGGCTAAGGAGGAGAGCAGCAGCAGCGGCGGCGGTGGTGAGTACAGAGACCAAGACGAGTTCCCAAAGAGACTCTGGGTGGAAAGAACATCTATTTTGAGTCACTACAGCCGACTATTTATATGGTGTTTGTCTTTATTACAGCCCCACACATCTCTACATGTAACTTGTTATTCTCTCATGGATTTTCATTTATTTACTACTACTGGTATAATCATTTGACATTTAGCGCTATTTGCACGTGGAAATCTTACAAGTGCCCAAAACTCAAATGTTTGAATGAAAATGGTCAACTTCTGTATTTAAAATAAAGCTAATTGGATAGAGGTAAAGGGATGGTTATGAAAGGAGTGACTTTGTGTGATAAAGGGAAATGGATAGAGCGGAAAATAAATGGCTATGACAGTCACAGGAGTGATTTGATGTTAGCGTGAGCTTGAAGTGAAGACGGGATGTATTTCTCCCTTTTTGTTTTCTCCCTGAAGAGCGGAGCGTGACGGAGGTGCCGGAGAACAACGTGAGCCTGTGGGAGGAGGGCCAGGGCCGTGTGGAGGACGAGCTCTCGCCTGAGGAGATGCAGATGGTATGGAACTATGGAACAGAGATGTTGTGTATGCTTCTATGTGCTCTCCCTCTCTCCAATGCATTGTGTTACTTCTATTATTGCCTTTATGTTGTTGTCTGATTCTACACAGCATTTACAATACATGTTTCACTCTGTCTAGTTTGAACAAGAGAACCAGAGGCTGGTGAGTGAGATGAGCAACCTAGTAGATGAAGTTAGGTGAGTGTCTAATCAGTCCTTCAGACCATTTTTTTTACCACTACATTTCTAGATATGACTGAGGTGAAGCAAAGATGAAACAATCTCCTCCCTAATGTCTTTCAGGCAAATCGAGGGCAAGGTCGTCGAGATCTCGCGACTCCAGGAGATCTTTGCGGAGAAGGTGCTAATGCAAGTGAGTGACCTCCATTTGGCCATCCCTGAAGGAAAATGCCTCTATTGAAAAGAATGCCCATCCCACTTAATAAGGTGTTATTGATGTGTTATTAGTGTGTTACTTATTTCCTGTCGATGCATTGTTCACAGGAAACTGATATCGACAGTATCCATCAGCTAGTTGTGGGAGCCACTGAAAACGTTAAAGAGGGAAACGAGGACATCCGAGAGGTAATGGCAGGTTATGCTAAACAACCCCAGTAGTTTCCCCTACTCATTATACTGTATATTGTTGTATTTTTAGATTATGGCTGTTTCCATAGATTTCCATTGGATATAACTTTTATTAAAAAAAAAAATTACCAAATATTTAGAACTGACTCGAGGTTGCTCAACACAGCCAGTGATCTGTTTTAGCTCTGTATGTTTCATTGTACGCTTAACTTGTTTCCAGGCCATCAAAAACAATGCTGGATTCCGTGTCTGGATCCTCTTCTTCCTTGTCATGTGCTCCTTCTCTCTGCTCTTCCTGGATTGGTACGACAGCTAACCCCCTGAACCAGGAAGGGACATCAGCCCGGGCCTAGCCCTAAGTGCTTATCACATTGAAGTATATGGTTGGATGGACAGTGTTGGGTCTAGGACCAGCTTTTCCTAACCCCCCCCCCCCAGACCAGTGCTTTGATGACGACTTCACTACATGTCAACCGTACTCGAGCCACTAGAAGTCAGTGTAAACGCATGTTACTAGGTAACTCTTCCTGTTCAGCCAAGCACGCTATTGGCTGAATGCAAAGTGCTGTCATCCACCTGCACTGTGTATATGGGCAGTCGGTATCGCATACATACTGACCACTATGCTTGTTATTGCATCAACAGCAACTGTCCTCTGCTGTCATTCTCAAAGGAAGTAAGTGGTTTCTGAACTTAGTCTGTCAAAATCTGTATTGAGATCTTGATATTGTGTACTTATGCTTTGTTGAGATGAAGAAAATGTTTTTTTAAACCCTTGTGGTCTTTCATATATATTTATTTCAATGGTATGTACACATTTAGAAGATATTAGATAATTAAGCAATAAGGCCAGATGGGGTGTGGGATATCGCCAATATACCACGGCTAATGGCTGTTCTTACCACGACGCAACGCAGAGTGCCTGGAAACAGCCCTTAGCTGTGGTATACATTTTTTTTGTCATACCACAGCTTTCAGCCAATCAGCATTCAGGGCTCGAACCACCCGGTTAATAATTACTAATATCCCATGAGTTAAGGCTAAGCTCTTGCAGATGGGATATTTTCAAGAATAGTTATTGAGTTACAACGAGCATGTAAGCCTTTTGTTTGTGTGAAGATAGTGGTTATGATCAATCAATGGGAGTATTTATGTGTTGTTATAACTCCACTTTGCACTTACACTGCTTGTGTAAAAACCTGGTCCTAACTCCAATAAAATGAAGCATTGCTTGTGAATGACATTTTCAATWTTTTTTTCTTATTTACCCAAGTTACAGCAAGAAATACACACTTTCACTAGTTGATATATTATATGGATTGTACTTCAGCCATTCTCTAGTCTAGTTCATGGCAAAACAATAGTATCCAGATTATATACAGATCTAGAAAGCTGGGCCTATGGCATGAACCACGATCCAAAGAATTGGCTTTGGAAATGAGCATGAAGGAACTTCATCTCTTGTTTTACATATGATGGATTACTCTAAGGTTGATGTGAAATGTGTGCATTTTAATAGATATTTGGTTTACAGTTCAAAGCCAATCCATTTACCTCAAGTGTCCCCAAAAAAACAGCATCTAATGTACTTCTGTTTAAGTCATTGTATCATTGAAAAAACTAAAATGACACTTTTTTTTTTTTTTTTAAGCAATTATTTCTCCTGTCAAAGATGTCATTTTTAGAGTTGCATTGCACGCTTCCCTCAGTCTGGTATATCTGTATGACTTGACTGCCTTTTTAGGGTGACTGACAACTACATAACCCTAATCAATGCATTACACGTTACATTCAAGAGCAAGGCAAAAACATTCAGTATCAACAAGACATGGGATATGCTATGCAGTAACAATAAGCATTCACATGCTTTCTGAAGACCTTGACATGATCAGTGTCCACAATAAAGGTGAGCTCTACAGACAAATATAGTGAGCGTCATACCAGGGCCGTGTTCAGTATAGCACAGCGTTGCAAAGTGTTTTGAAACGGAAACAGAAAATGGGCATTTCTTTTTGGACAAGTTTAGGTAGTATCTCCCTGTTTCAAAATGTGTTCCCCTGTTTCGTGCTTACTGAACAAGACCAAGAATTAAAACGCCCCTACACATTGGAGTCATTTGACTTCCAAAACATCAATAGGACATGACTTTTGCATTGTATTAAGATTTTAGATCATCAAAATGCATCTTCAAGTGAGTCATACCCCATTCATCCACAAATAGGGGAGGCAAAACCATCTAGGAGAAAAACTTTATTTTTTTATCAGTCATTTTAGCTGGATCTCAAGGGCTAAACGGGACATTCTCTGACAGTACTTCATATGTATTTTTGTAACAAAGACAGTCTGCTTGTGTGAAATGCAGAAGCCTTGTAAAGGCATGTGTGGTTAAACCAGCTCCACAGACACTAGATGGTTCAGTCAGTTTATATTTGGGTTACTGAGATTTTATTCCCCATTTTACRTTTGTGTAAAAATATGTTTTGTCAACGAGTATGTGGCAACACGTTTGTGTGCGTGTTCGCCTCTCAAATTATTTTAACTAACCGCGGACGCTATTCAAGCAAAACCAATATCCCTCCAACCCCTGTTCCAGTCTGCTTACACAAAGGCATCTGTAAAATAATTGAACTAATTGAAAACAATACTTTTTCTGATATATTGCAGTTCTACRATAACAATTAAAACTGGTGCAGCTCAGGAACAATCATTTTAGCTCCAACGCTTTTCCAGATTTGGAGTTTGCCTGAATGGCACCGCGTATCCTTTTTTCACAGGGCTAGATGGTGATCCTAGTACAGAAGGGTGCAACGTTACAAAAYGCTGAGATAGAAATACATTTTGTAGCACACATATGATTAGCGCTCATGTAGAATTGGGCATCAGGTCGGCTCTATTCATTGCAATTGTATCTGTAACATTCTTAACGTTTCACCTCTCTGAATACAGCCCAGTGTATTAGGCCAGCTTCTGGTGGGTCTCGGTCTCCTGCTGGGTGACCTTCTCCTCTGACATGACGGTCATCCACGGGGACACGGACCGGGTGATGGTCTGCTTGGCCATGTTGTAGTGGTTGATGATGGTGAAGAGACGCCCGCGCCCACCAGGGGGGTAGTAGCCGTATATCCCCGTCGGCATGCACCGACCTTGCTGCAAGAGGGAGAGAGCGATTTTAGYATAGGAACAAGAGGCAGAATCTAAAAATGTTGACAAGATAAGACCTGGAAGTGCTTGTGAAAACATGTCTTGTTGTCGTTACTGAAAAGAAGGTAACATCAAGGTGCCAATAATAAAAAGAAAGGAGAATTGATTGAAGTTCTGTCTTGCAAGTGCAATTGTATGCTGCATTTGTTTTGAAAGACGGTCTTCATTGGTACCTACAAGAGGCATCCCACTGGGCAAACATTGGTTGTTTCAACATAATTTATCAATGCATTGTGATGTGGAATCAATGTGGAAAAATACATTAGATTAAAAAAATATATCATCCGCCAGCTCTGTTTTCATCTTATTTCAACCAGCGTCGTAAGCATTGAAATAAGAGTAAAACTTAATTACATTAACTAAACCTGACGAACAGGTTGTTACGTCAATCTAATTTCAACATAATCTTCAGAACTATGTATACATTGAAATTGCGTTAAATTACACATTGAAACGTTGGGTTTTAAGTTGTTTCATTTTATATTTGATTAGACATTTTATTTGACMATKTTTCAATGTTGAGAGTCAAATTGAATGTTTTAATCAACATCATTGTTTCAACGTTATGCCATCAACCTAAATAAAGAGGTATATTGACATAAAATGTGAAGCCAGTCCAACAATTCCTGCCTGAACAGTGAGTACTGGTATATGAGGGATAGAACAAGTCTACCATCCAGATGCATACTATACAGTGCATTCGGAAAGTATTCAGACCCCTTCCCTTTTTCCAAATGTTGTTACGTTACAGCCTTATTGTAAAATATATTACATTTWAAAAAATCCTCATCAATCTAAACACAATACCCCATAATGACAAAATGAAAACAGGTTTTTAGAAATGTTTGCAAAAATAATAATAATACCTTCATTTACATAAGTATTCAGACCCTTTTGCTATGAGACAGGTGGYAGGATCATGCAGTGAGGATGTTTTTCAGCGGCAGGAACTGGGAGACTAGTCAGGATCGAGGGAAAGATGAACGGAGCAAAGTACAGAGAGATCCTTGATGAAAACCTGCTCCAGAGCACTCAGGATCTCAGACTGGGAAGAAGGTTCACCTTCCAACAGGACAACAACCCTAAGCACACAGCCAAGACAATGGAGGAGTGGCTTYGGGACTCTCTTCGGGACTCTTCGACAAGCCAGAGCCCGGACTTGAAGCCGATCTAACATCTCTGGAGAGACCTGAAAATACCTGTTCAGTAACGCTCCCCATCCAACCTGACAGCGCTTGAGAGGATCTGCAGAGAAGAATGGGAGAAACTCCCCAAATACAGGTGTGCCAAGCTTGTTGCGTCCTACCCAAGAAGACTCGAGGCTGTAATCGCTGCCAATGGTGCTTCAAAAAAGTGCTGAGTAAAGGGTCTGAATACTTATGTAAATGTGATATTTCAGTAAWTTTTTTGTGTAAGTTTGSAAAAATGTCTAAAAAYCTGCTTTTACTTTGTCATTATGGGGTATTGTGTGTAGATTGATGACGGGRAAAAAAACGATTCAATACATTTTAGAATAAGGCCGTAACGCAACACAATTTGGAAAAAGTCAAGGTGTCTGAAAAAGTCAATACTTTCCGAATGCACTGTATGTACCCTGCTTGGCTTGGGAAACAAGCTGTGTACGTTTCGGCTGAGCTATCATGTCAACATGTTCAGACATTGATCAGCTTCCATACTCATTTACATAGACTACCTACATAACATTGAATAGTTCAAAGTAACTAACTTTTCTTACACAAGTGTATGTGGGCCCGAAGCAGAGAATAATAAAATACGACTGGAGCCCACTTTCAATGTTCAAAATACAGCAGAGAGCATAATTTTGTTTCTAAAAGTGTATAAAAAAAGAACTGTGGATTAAGTCTTATGACAAGCGCATACAGGTAACTGCCCAAAAAAAGAAGAAACACCAACATAAAGTGTTTTAATAGCCCCAGAGCCTATGATTTCTTAATCGGGCCACTTATAATGAATACCAGAGATAATATCCAAAGGTAAAAGTGTTCTACTAATATCATGAATTTGGCATCCCATTTATAGGGCTAATGGTAACTACTTCTAAACTTCGAATGATCCAATCAACCATGGACGAACGACAGTATGCCATGAACCAATGATTGTCCTTTGGGCAAATCAGATGTCAATGTAGCCTACATAAACCCAACCTCACTCCGAATTTACTTTCACATACAGCTTGTGTAAGAAACGTCATTCTCGGTGACAGATAATATCTGCCGATATGAACCTTTTACCGATGTATTTGTATCGCCGTTTAATCCACCGAGAATGACCGATATAAAATGCGGAGAAAACGTTTTTTTTTTTTAAATAGAATGACATTTTTGATGTTGTTGCATTTTATTATTTGTCCTGAAGAGGTCACTCTTTGCATGGCTATAAGCCTATCTTGCCTTGGTGCGCTACAGCAAGACTGGACACTACCACCCTACACAAAGTTACAGCCCTTTAGTGAAGCCAGCGAAATCTGGTGTTATATTTGCTCTTTGCAAATGGTATTCCTCCAGCTCTGTCATTCACATTTTTTCAGAGACACTAAAAAAACATAGCAGGTTACAAAGTAGCGCTTCGTAGCTACGTTTTGATGTATGGATTCATTGTCACTTTATAGGCACTGGTTCAAATTCACGTTTCACTAATCGCCATTTCCATGACGCGTGCTAGCTAACTAACTAGCCAGATAACTAGCTGTGTGATAGTTTTTGACGGCGTTCATGGAGCTTAGTGATATCTGGGATCCTTAGGACATACATACGCTAAACCCGAACCTTAATCATTTTAAATGTCAACTTCAATGGAGTAGGAACAACCCAAGGATTCCGGATAGCAAGGACCTTTCACTGAGGCAACGCTGTGCCAGCGGCGCATTTTGTGATTTATATTTTTCCTTTCAAGTGACAACTACCAGAATTCAGTGGCTATAGCCTTACAATTGATGAAAACATAGCTAAATAGCAATACATTGAAAATGTGTCCTATGTCGTTTCCCAGCTGGCTAGCATGAGGCAGCTCAGTTTTCAGAGCCTTGGGAAAAATATTTTTGCTGGAATCAGTGCAGTTTATCCTCCTTTCACTAGAGTAACACAGTTTTTCCATTAAATAATCTCAGCTTTCTGGTGCACCTAAATTCTATGTAGCACTTACATTAATGTCATTTCCTCAAATTTAAGAAATCAGCTTTCTGAGTATCGTAGGGCTGTTTTAAGCACAATCCATACAGAAAAAGGTTTTATTTTTATTCTAGCTATAATAATAGATATGGGTTGTCGGCGAATATTTCCACTCTAAATTTGGAATCAATATCGGATCCAAAAATTCCATATCGGTCATGCTCTACTTTCAGCTATGCAGTGTCATTTAGTTAGCCTACGCAAAAKAGTATGGAAGCTGATCAATGTCTAAATGTGTTAACAGTATAGCTCAGCTGAATCGAACACAGCTTGTTTCCAAAGCTAAACAGGATACATAGAGGTATGAATCTGGATGGTAGACTTATTCTCACTGAAGTGCATTACTCCTCATATTCCAGTAGGAGTCCCTGTTCAGTCGGGAATTATTGGACTGGCATCACATTTTATTTAAATATATCTATTTATTTCGGTTGATAGAATGAATGATGTTGATTCAAATATCCTTTTACTATCAACAGTGAAACAAGGTCAAATGTCTAATCAAATATGAAATTCTACAGAATTTCAACCACCCAATATATATTGATGTAGGATGAAAAATTCTACGTGGAATTGTCAATGCAATTTCAACATATACATAGTTCTGATGATTATGTTGAAATTAGATCGATGTAACAACTTGTTAATCAGGTTAAGTCAAATGCATTTAAGTTGAAGTTTTACCCTAATTTCAATGTTTACAATGCTGGTTGAAATGAGATTAAAACATGACTRGGCCCGGTTTCCCAAAAGCATTTTACGGCTAAGTTAATCGTTAGAACTTCTGAGCCGTTTCCCAAAACTGTCTTTATTAACGTTGCACTTGAAATTGCTCGTAATCTAACGCCTGCCTCAGACCCCTCGTAGAACAGCAAAGTGCATCATTAGATCACCGTTTACCCACTTTACACACAGAAAATCCCAGCTAAACATAGAATGTTTATCATAACATAAYATGTTTATCTGTCTCTCTGTGACCACTGAAAACGTCATAGTTGAATTGACTAAAAAGTGTGCAATGTTTTAAACAAGCAAAGCAAGGATACATTTGATTTTTTTATGAAAACTGAAATAGCATAATAATCTAGCTATTATATAATTAGGTTAAATGTTGACAGCACTTTCATGTGCAATTGATAGACCTACCTAGTATTAAGCCATTAGGCAACATCTGAGTCTATTCCATATTCGTATCTATTAGGCCTATAGGCTACTATTATCTACAATCTGACGCATTTCGTTGTAATCTAACCAATAACCTAAAGGTCAACATATTAGGTCTATAGCAAAGTCGCTTAACTTGCTACTTCATGTTTAATTATTTTAATTGTTTAATGATTTAATTGTAGAATATCTGTTAGGCCTACTTGAAACCCAATTCCTGCCTGCCATTAGGCTACAATGATTTGTTGAGCAATTACRAAAACCATTGTCATCATATCCTATTTTTTAGGTCAAGCTGATATTGTCTATAGCAAACAAACAACTTTTATTCATTCTTGCTCACAGTTTAGACAAACTGAAAAATTCAGATTTTACTTAATCAAAGATTGCTTACAAAAATGGTACGAGTAAACACTTAGAATACATAACACATGACAAACATAATACAAACCCTTACATACATAATAGACTACAGAACATGTATTCTCATGATGGGAAAACTATTGTGTAAAAAAGAACCCTAAATATTTTAAGAGCAACAGGGAGCTCTTTAGCCTATATTCTGGAGTCATTTTCAGCACGAGACAGCTCCTGAAGCGACTCAGTTAAGTTTAACTTTGTAACGAGTGCACTGCGTTGTGTTTTGGGAAATGGGTGTGACATCTTCAGATGTTATTTTTATGATGCATAGTTAAGCCTAAGGTCCATAAGCCTAAATTCCATCTCTATCGGGAAACTGAGCCGAGGTTGATGACTTTTTTCAAATCCAATGCATTTTCCACATTGATTCCACGTCACAATACGCTGACAAATTACATTTAAACAACGTTGATTCAACCAGTGTGTGCCCAGTGGGATGCTTACTGTAGTTGCTTACCGTGTACATGAAGCCATCTGGACAGGGCTGCTCATACTGGTAGACTTTATAGACCACCAGAAACATCACGCAGACCAGAAATGCCAAAGCACAAGTCACCAGCAGAGTGACCTAGGAAGATGAGAGACACAAACATCATCTCTGGGTTACTGATAGGTCACACTATGCCCAAGCCCAAATCAATCCCTAGATGGCTAGCCACTAGAAACTACTCTGTGGTAGATTACTGAACTAGATGGGTGTAAGACATATGACAGAATCTCCATTTGCCCAACCACAGGGATAGGTGAAGTTATTACTATTTTGCCTCCACCAATCCAATTATTTCATGGCTCGTATTTATAAAGCGTCTCAGTAGAAGGAGTAGGCATGCTGATCCAGGAACAGTTTTCCCTTTTAGATCATAATGAATAAGTTTACATTGACTGGGGGCGATCTGATCCTAGATCAGCTCTCCTACTCTGAATCACTTTATGAATACGGGGCCAGATTGCACCTATCCTATTACTTCAGTTCTACGAGGACTCATCAAGACATGTCTAAGGGGTTGATTAGGGAATAGGTATTGGACGTTAGACCGAACAGAGTGAGGCACATGATGTCTTTAAAAGAGTAAAAGTACATTGCACTGACATCTCTAGGGTATTATGCAATGGCTACAGGCGTTTCGAGGAACTGAGGAGGCGGGGAGTGGGAGAGAGTTGACGGGAAAATCACTTTGTCAAATATGCCAGCCTCAGTTATGAGKCCAGGGCCCGTATTCATAAAGCGTCTCAGAGAAGGAGTGCTGTACTAAGACCAGTATAATAAAAAAGGCAAAACTGGTCCTAGATCAGCAATCCTACTCTGGAACACTTTATAAATATGGGACCTGATTTTGTCTTGATCACGGGCCCAAACTTAGTGTATTATATCATCGATTTTTATTGACACAGGTTTACTAAGAGTTCCTTCTGATTTTCCAGGATGTAGATGATGTCATATTTCTCTATTAGAGTTAGAAACATCTTGCGGAAATCATTAAAGAATTGATATCAAGGGCTGCTATGCAAAACCAGCATGGAGCCAGAGAAGAAAGAAACCAGGTAGGGAATGTTCCTTTCAACTACAGTGTGCATATTGCCTACAGAAAAGTAAATGTCTTGCCCTATCTGATAACGGATTATGCTTTAAGACTTCAGATACAAAGATATCAGCATAGTGAGCTGGAAAATACCACAAAGAGCATTTGAGCACTACAGATATAGAAATCAATTGTGCTATGGGATGTCATGGAATGCATTCGCACCAATGTTTTTGATGGACCACTCTTAGATAGTGAGCAGGTATGGCTTCTTCAGGTGATCTGTAGCCTAGCAATTTGCTTCTCAAAGACCTCTATGCAAACTCATCTGTTGCTGCCATGCTATGTTGTCGTCTTAGGCCTCTCTTTATGTACTGTTGTGTTGTCTCTCTTGTCGTGATGTGTGTTTTGTCCTATATTTTTATTTAATTTATTGTTAATCTCAGCCCCTGTCCCCACAGGAGGCCTTTAAGCCTTTTGGTAGGCCGTCATTGTAAATAAGAATTTGTTCTTAACTCGATTTGCCTAGTTAAATTAAGGTTAAATAAAACAATGGAGAAAAAACAACTKAGTGAGACATGACAATTACACGATCATTGCCATGGCAACAGTTGAATTAATCAAGGGGGGCTTGGGTTTGGGTGAAAAACAAGAACAAGAACAAGAAAACATATCTTACTTTAAGTCGCTCAGATACCCCTTCGATGACGCTTATTGAGAATGCTGCTATCTTGGGGGAGTGCAGCTTGCTCTTCTTGTGCTCCCCATCATAGTCTGTTTTGGTCTTTACCACCACCTGAAACACAATGGCAAATGCCAAGATGTAAATAAATCATGTTGATCATAGGCCTGCATGAAGGTGTAACTAGGCTATTTCCTTCATGTGTGTRATGGTGAATAGATTGATAGATTTTTATTGAGGCTATTGACAAAATAGTGGTTACATTGGACACGTTTATTTCTATTGGATCCTTAGTTGGTCTCATTCATATTATTTCATCCTGTAAAGAAAACAACTCCATAAAAACATTGACGATGGGTAGAGTAGATATACTGCACCAATAGGCTTTCAATTCACTTGAATAAATATTACCTTGTCGAGTACAGGAAACTGCAGTTGACTGGCATCTAAGGGTGTTATGAGGGGAATGGTGTCGAATCCATCTTCTGAGACTGTTTTGGCGTTGGTTTTGGCGTTGTTTTTGTCACTTAAATTATTCCCCAATTTAACCATTTTTCGAGACGATAGGGTATRAAACCTGTTCGGAGAAGGACAGGGCGTTTAATAGTGATTGTATGACGAATACATGTAGGCCTATGCGTCGTCTAAATTATGAATGGCATATGATTGTTTTAGTTTTATCTTAACGTAGCCAATCATTCCTGAGCTGAAACAAAAACACACCTGCATATCAAACACACTGCAATTGATAACATAGATATGGAACGTGGATTATTTTGTTAATTTCATTATAGGATACCAGAAATAGCGCTCGCAAATAAAACATCCTTTGTAGTATCCTTTGGATGTTACTTTTAATTAGCACTATTTATGATAATAAGAACGATAAACCTGTATATGACATTGACTAATACATCAACCCTTACCTGCTAACGTTTTTTATTTTAATCCTTGTTGGTGTTGTTGTCCTATTTTATTGTTATAACTGAGACCGCCGGTGTATGTGTGACTCAGCCGATTTAAGATGTTGTAGATACACAATATGGTCGAGCTCTCGTTGATGCTCCTCAAAGGCGTTCCCCCGAGCGGATGCTGCTGCTGGCAGCCAAGTGATGTAACAACATTAGCCTACATCCCATGCATAGGCTACACACGAGATAACACATAGGAGCAGGTCTAGGGAGATAATGGTTTTACATCTAAACCTTGAAAKACTATTTTAAATCTAATCAAAAAGAAAGAAACATTGATAATGAGCTGAACATTTAATTTAAAAAAAAAAATCCAATGCCTCGCAAAGGTCATCYWTYGGTAGATGGGTAAAAAAWWWWWTTACCTGACAATGAATATCTCTTTGAGCATGGTGAAATTATTTATCAAGCTTTGGATGGTATATCAATACWCCCAGTCACTACAAATATACAGGCGTCCTTCCTATATCAATTGCCGGAGAGGAAGGAAACCGCCCAGGGATTTCCTTGGTGACTTTAAAACTGTTACAAAGTTCAATGGCTGCGATAGGAGAAAACTGAGGATGGATCATAACATTGTAGTTACTCCACAATACTAATCTAATTGACAGAGTGAAAAGAAGGAAGCCTATAAAGAATATTCCAAAATATGCATTGTGTTYGCATCAAGGTACTAAAGTAATACAGCAAAAAAAAAGACAAAGCAATTCACTTTTTCTCTTGATGCCACGACTTCCACTGAAGTCGGCTCCTCTCCTTGTTCGGGCGGCGTTCGGCGATCGACGTCACCGGCTTTCTAGCCATCACCGCTCCATTTTTCATATATCCATTTGTCTTGTCTTGTTTCCATACACACCTGGTTTTCATTTCCCCAATCAATCTACTTGTATTTAACCCTCTGTTTCCCATAATGTTTTGTGTGTAATTGTTTCATGTTATGTGGTGTTAGTTTACGCGCTTTACGTTTATGTTCTGTTTTTTGAGCGCGTTTGATTTATGTAGTGCTCTCGTTTTTGGAACTTTAATAAAAGTGTGCCTGTTCATTATACTCTGCTCTCCTGCACCTGACTTCGCCTCCAATACACCATTGACACTTGAATACAAAGTGTTATGTTTGGGCAAATCCGATACAACACATTACTGAGTACCACTCTCCATATTTTCAAGCATAGCGGTGGATGCATTATGTTATGGGCAGTGGCRACCCGTTATTCAGTGCAGGTGGGGAATGTTATTTTGKCATTAAAGTGTCACATATCAGTTTGCAAAATACAAACATGGTCTCTTTTTTGTTTTACTGAGTAAGGCAGCTCCAAAATGCAGGTGTTTCAGCCTAGCTCTGTGCTTTCTGTGGTGGTGGGGCAGCCAGTGGAAAATATGTCACACCTTGATCTATTTCACCTGTCTTTGTGCTTATGTAATATGCTAGGGAGATATGTATACTGTAGCCAAGAAAGCAATAGTAAGTGTATGTTGTGTAGTGAGCTGTTAGTAGCCCATGTTTCTCACCCTAATAATTTGGTCCCATTCCCCCTCATAACTTAGCCTACTGTTCTGACTTGATGGTGCACATGTAGCCTATAGCCTGTTTTAGAGAAATGTAATCATTGAATATTGAAAGAGCTTTCATTGTCTGCTTATATGCCCCTTTTATTTATCCTACGGTTCTGACTTGGTGTACAGAAAGAATACTGTAAGAATGGCTCATCTTCTGAAGTGTGTCGCTGTACATTTCAAARGTGCTGAACAAATAGTTGTATTGACTACGTCCATCCTAGCTCGCTCATTAATTTCTGAATCAAAAGGATTGCCTTTTATCCACTCGTCGTTCCCTTATGCCATAGTTTGTGTATCTCAATTGTCAGTAGAAACCACATTTGTTTAAGCAAGTCAGCCATGTTTATTTTAAAAGGCAGTAAATGAGGCTGAATGAACTGTTTCGCTGCCAGTCAAGGCTCCGCTGATAGCCAGGTGTAGCTGTGGTAAGGAATCACCCCATAGTGCTGAAAAGAAAGCTCTGCTGTTGGGACAGCTTTATGTAGGACCTAACAGTTTGTGCGTACCGTTGGTCACCGTTATAGTGCAACAAATGTATTGTTTAGTGTCGTGTTGTGTAGTGGCTGGCATGTTTGCTGGCATGCATCACTTTTTAAATTTGTTTGGGCCCCACCAAGATTTACATGCTAAAATCGCCACTGGTTATGGGTATGCTTTTAATCGTTAAGGTCTGGGGAGTTTTTCAGGATAGAAAAAGAAATGGAATGGCGCTAAGCACAGGCAAAATCCTAGAGGAAAACCTGGTTGAGTCTGCTTTTCACYATACACTGGAAGATCAATTCACCTTTCAGCAGGACATTGACCTTAAACACAAAGCCAAATCTACACTGGAGCTGCTTACCAAGACTACAGTGAATGTTCTAGAGTAGCCGAGTTAAAGTTTTGACTTAGATGTACTTTAAAATCTATGGCAAGACCTGAAAATGGTTGTCTACCAATGATCAACAACGAATTTGACAGAGCTTGAAGAATTTTGAAAAGATTGGGCAAATGTTGCACAATCCAGGTGTTGGAAGCTCTTAGAGACTTACCCAGAAAGACTCACTGCTGTAATCGCTTCCAAAGGTGCTTCTACAAAGTATTGAGTCAGGGGTGTGAATACTAATGTAAATTAGAAATTGTCTGTATTTCATTTTCAATACATTTGCTAACATTCTAAAAATGTTTTCACTTTGTCATTATAGGGTACTGTGTGTAGATGGGTGAAAACAAAATCGAATTAATACATTTTGAATTCAGGCTGTAACACAACAAAATGTGGAATAAGTCCAGGGGTATGAATACTTTCTGAAGGCATTGTAGATTTGGCGCACCTGTTGTAGCGCTGTGGGAGGGAAGACCTGCTGATAGATATTTTGCCATGCTTTTGCTATTGTTCCCATTCACCTGAAATTGTGAACTTATAGTCAATAAATAAAACACCATTGCAGTACTGGTCTCAGGCTTTTTGAGATCTTCTCTGCTCCGCAACATGGTCTGCACCTATTCTCAATCAATAGACCTTAGTTGTGATCATTCTCATGACTTCATGTTCATGCCTAATATTATCTTGCTGGAGATAGTAGTGTCATGGGGAGGTCAGAGAACTCAGACTGAAGACTAAATCCCTGTTTCTGAAGAGATAACGTAGCCACTCGCTTGGAGCCACTAAAGGGGACATTTATTTAAGCCCTAATGAACTAGAAATTGATTTTCTCTATGTGGAGGGTTGGGTGGGTGGTAAGAGTTCCTTCATTACCTCATACAAGCTATGGACAGAGCAGGCTTACAAAGTACACCATTGCAGCATTACTGCACGAACATTCAATATCCTACTACGTATTTTAAAACAACCAAAAAAGCCATATATTTTGGCACCTTTTATTTTATTACATTATTCATAAAGAATATACACAAACAATACATCCTACCTGCCTGGGGCGGCAGGTAGCCTAGTGGTTAGAGTGTTGGACTTGTAGCCAAAAAGGTTGCAAGATCAAATCCCCGAGCTGACAAGGTAAAAATCTGTCATTCTGCTCCTGAACAAGGCAGTTACCACTGTTCCTAGATCATCACTGAAAATAAGAATTTGTTCTTAACTGACTTGCCTAGTTAAATAAAGGTAAGAAATACCTGAGAGTGATTTTGAAATTTCTTTAAGTTAGATAATATCATAGTGCTGAACAGTCTTCCTTCATAAGGTAATTCTATAGCCAGTTCTGAATAGATTCAAGTTAGATAATATCATAGTGCTGAGCAGTCTTCCTTCATAAGGGAATTCTATAACCAGTTCTGAATAGATTCAAGTTAGATAATATCATAGTGCTGAGCAGTCTTCCTTCATAAGGGAATTCTATTGCCAGTTCTGAATAGACTAAAGTGGCCTCCTTTTCTCATCCCCTTCCCTTCATCTACAATGATGTGAAATAACTGAACAGATGAAAGATGAATACCAATAGGTATCCTCATGCGGCTTTCCCTACAACAGTGTCTTCAAACTCAGTGCAGATGAAGGAGAGGAAACAAAGAAATGAAGCCACGTTAGAYACACAATACTTGCTCCAACTTTCACTGCTCCATGTCATTGTCATTCTGCAGTGTTTTCATGGACAGACCCCATATTGTTACACTGGAAAAGAAGGGCCCCTCGCTTGCCCTGTAAGGGGCACCACTGGTGAGGATGGCCCCTGGGAGGGCCCCACTGTAACTGTCTGGGGCCGAGAGCTTCTTCATGTGCTGGTGGCGCCAAAGGCCCCATCATGGTAGTGAAGGGTGGTGGTGGTGGTTGCCTAGGTACAAAGGGCATTTTGTGGCTGACAGGCTTTTGGAATGGACCTCCTCCACTTCCGTCAGTGCTGCTACTGCTAGGCTGCTCTGAGTCCTCTATTTCAGGGCTGGCGTTGTTGGGCGTTGGCTTGCAATTCATGCTACAGTGTCTCCTCAGGACAGCTGAGCAGGTGAAGCTCTTGCCGCATGTGTTACAGAGGTAGGGTCTCTCGCCGGTGTGCGTTCTCACGTGGTGACGCAGTCGCCCGACCCTTCAAAGGTCTTTCCTAATGGTACGGATTGATATGAGATACACATGTAAAGACAATCAACCATTGACATTGTACACAAATGATTGTGTTCCAATAACTGCCCTTTTACAACAACAAAAAAGACTGTTGCCTGGATGTGGAAAAATACATTCAGTGACATTTACAGTTTTCTAATAGTCCCAAACTGTTCCTGTGTTCTTCATGTCTGCATTGATAAAATAAGGTTTCCATATTTGGACAGCCTCCGAGTCCGTCCCCTCAGAGGCTGTTCTAATAGGAACACCATAATCACAGGTACAGGTCGATACGCACCACAGATCTGGCAGGTGTACGGTTTCTCCTCTGAGTGTATGTTCTTGCAGCAGTTTCCTATACATGTTGAAGGAGTTGGCACACTGGTCACAGGTGAACTCTGTCTGTGGTGTGTATTCTTGTACTCCATCAGGTTGCTGAACCCTGAGCAAGGAAGGACACAGCATGCATTCAATGAGGACTTGGGTGGTGGACCATTCTTGATACACATGGGAAACTGTTGAGCGTGAAAAACCCAGCAGCATTGCAGTTCTTGACACACTCAAATCGGTGCACCTAATACCATACCCCATTAATAGGCACTTAAATATTTTGCCTTGCCGATTCACCCTCTGAATGGCACACATACACAATCCATGTCTCAATTGTCTCAAGGCTTAAAAATCCTTCTGTAGCTATGTCCTGCAGTCAAATGACCCAGTGCAGCGTTTCTTAAAGTATGGGTCACGACCCAAAGGTCGCGGACCTGTTAATGGTGGGTCGYGAAGTAAATGTATAATTATTTCATTAATTACTGGAATTGATTTGGCCAAGTGCAACTGGCTCTCGGCTCAGTGTGCTCTCTGCTTAGCAGCGGTCTCTGCAGCTGCGCGAGTGGGAGAGGTAGTGGGAGATGCCCGTGTGCTTCGCGGTTTACTGGATCTTTTTTCTGCAGTTTTCTTGAAGATCACTCCGCGACTCACACGCGGCAGTGCTGTCGTTCAAGCCACTGACTTGTTATTCCTCACCGCTGTCATGAAATGGACTCATGCTAGCCAAGAGTCCTGACTGAGCTCAATCGTCATGAAACGCAAATACAGTGATGAATGTTTGTGTCTTTCATACAAACTTTGAAAAATAATGAGGAGCGCCCACAATGTGTTTTGTGTGGGGAAGTGCTTAGTAATGAGTCTCTCAAAACGAACAAATTAATAAAACGACACGTCCTGACCAAACATCCAGGCACTACTGTACATGACGGTAAACCCAGGGAGTTATTTCAGAACARGGCAGAATGCTTCAGGAAACAGTGCTTCGAAAGTGGAAAAGTAAGTCAACTAACAAGGTATTGTTGTCATTTTATAACAAGTGATGATAAGCAGAAATAAGGGAGTACTATCTCTCATAGTAGTAGATGTGAGTTTCTCTTTCAAACAATCCCCTTGCCTTGTAACGTTACACAGTTAATAGCTAACGTTAGCCAAAGCAAGCTAACTAGCTCCTGATAGTGCAACCCTAAGAAACAGTACAGATGAAGATGAAAAATTATCAGGCCTACTGTACATTTTACTGCATAAATTATTGTTGAAATCAAGTCTAGGTTGGAACTGTTGCTGTTTGCAAGTAATAATTTGTATTCTGAACTGGAATAAACGGATTGAAGCTAGATGCTTTTTGAGGCAAACACTCACACAGTTCTGGGTTGCTCATCTGTAGCAGGAAGCGGTCTCCTGCCTGACTGAGAAAGCAGTAGATGTTCTGATCCAGTTTGGCACCACATACCTATGCAAGTCAGGGTTCTCAAGTACAGANCAGGAAGCGGTCTCCTGCCTGACTGAGAAAGCAGTAGATGTTCTGATCCAGTTTGGCACCACATACCTATGCAAGTCAGGGTTCTCAAGTACAGAAACAGTATCAATGCTGAGCATGACCTGTTTTGCACTGTCAAAAACTGAGCCCAGAATAGACATGCTTGTTGAAAACTTCAACCAGCCACACACACACCTCTCATTAGGACTGTGTGTATGTGTGTGTTTTCTGGTCTACATGTGTGATGTGATCAATTAGTTTATTCCAGTTCAGAATAAAAAAACATGTATTTTAACAGCAACAGTTCCAACCTAGACTTTCTATCAACAATAATTTATACAGTAAGATGTACAGTAGGCCTGATACATAGGGTTGCACGATCAAAATGCCTGTGTGTGTGTGTGTGTTGTGTTATACATCTGTGATGTGATCAATCCGTTTATTCCAGTTCAGAATGAAATTATTTATTGTATTATTTATTTATTTTAACCGCAACAGTTCCAACCTAGACAGATATGTAAAGAGTGTTTTTAAGGGGGAAAAATAAACAAAATATATTTATGGGTATTTCATTATTTGTTTTTGTCTATATTGCATTTTTTTTAGGCATAATGGCAATGAAATGTACCGATATTTACGTATAGTTGCATATATTTTCCAAGAAACCCTGACCTCGTGGCTTCATGCGTGGAATGTTAATTTCATAATTAATAAACATGATTTTTTTTAAACAGCCTCAAAGCCAGTGTTTCTATGTCAAAAGGTTTTGTTATATTTCTGTCTTCTGTGATGTATATAAAGTGTAATATTGGGATGCAAATTCAAAATTGTATACRTTTCAACTCTATATCTGACATGGTACTGTAATGAATACTCTGAGAGAAAAAGGTGTAGATTCACATGCAGAGCGCAGCAGATGTTTATTAAGCCTTCACAGAAGGCAAGAATCGTGGTCGCAGGCAATAGTCAAAAACAAACAATACCTCACAACCATACAAACAGAAAGAACTGAACTAAATAGGGAGCTGATGAGACCAGGTGAGAAACGAACACAGGTGAAATCAATGAACAAAAATGAAAGACAGGGCTACGTTCCAGGACACAAAGAAACAGGGCTGTGTTCAAGAACACAAAGAAAAGGCACACAAGGTTGACTAAGAAAAGAAAAGCAGAACCTTATAGGTACAGGTGTCTTTTTTAAGCCCATAACCATGTGTGTGAGGTGTATGCTTTTGTTTCAAAGTAGATTTGTTTAAGACTACCAAGAAACACTCTGTGTGACCCTGATTTTGCCCAACGCAGTAAAAGGTTAACCTGTTTCCTCGCCTTCATCTACACTGATTAAAGTGGATTTAATAGGTGACATCAATAAAGGATCATAGCTTTCACCTGGATTCACCTGGTCAGTCTATGTCATGGAAATAGCAGGTGTTCCTAATGTTTTGTACACTCAGTTGTCACAATGTTGCCCTGTTGGGTGAGGTTTATGACCCTCCCATAAATACCTTTCCCACTTTTCTCTCCACTCTACAGAATGGACTCTTGGAAAGTGCTTTGTTACCACAGAGAAAGTATGGTCCCATCAAAAGGTTGTGGAATGGAACAATATTTCGTTCTCAACCAGTTGAAAGTGTCCGTTGGTACTTAAAGAATATGATGTCAGATCAGTTGTTGTCTGGGACATTATATCTGATGATAGGACGACGTAAATTGTATCTTGGAAAGTCTACACATTCCAGTTATCAGATTCACATGGAATTGTTGTGMAATTTAAATGTTTAAATATGAAACTATTTGTGAAAATATTAAATGTAATTTTAGCTTCTAAATGAGAGAATTGTTTTCATAAGTAAACGACGCTCACTTAGTGGCCACGCCCAAGTGAACAGACATTGGTTGAGAACTATGAAACACGCCCTTCTCTTCCACAGTACAAAAGCCCATTGACGGAAGTCAACCTTAGTTCCCGATGACATGAGGACTGGTGTCCATACGTTTAAAAGGGCTAATTTCAACTACAACCTAACAAATTAAGATTTAGTTCCAGAAATGTTAGGACTGCTGTGCTAACGTTTAAAAGGGCGAATTTCAACATGGAGGTTACGATCACCACGCTGGAATGTAGAATTTTGACTAGACCAGCCAGAATACAGCGCGAGCTGATTATTCACTAAAGATGTGATACATCCTAGACGTCGAGTTATCAGTTGTAAACGTACGTGGCCTAGGAAAGGACAAGTAATATCTAACAATTCCACAACAAGTACCTAATACACACAAATCTAAGTGAGGAATGGAATAAGCATATACAAATATATGGATGAGCAATGTCAGAGCGGCATAGGCTAGATGCAATAGATAGTATCGAATACAGTATATACACATAGTATGAGATGAGTAATGCAAGATATGTAAACATTATTAAAGTGCCATTATTAAAGTGACTAGTGTTCCATTTATTAAGTGGGCAGTAATTTCAATTCTGTATGTAGGCGTCAGCCTCACTGTGCTAGTGACAGCTGTTTAACCGATGGCCTTGAAATAGAAGCTGTTTTTCAGTCTCTCGGTCCCAGCTTTGATGCACCTGTACTGAACTCGCCTTCTGGATGGTAGCGGTGTGAACAGGCAGTGGCTTGAGTGGTTGCTGTCCTTGATGATCTTTTTGGTCTTCCTGTGACATCGGGTGCTGTAGGTGTCCTGGAGGGTGGGTAGATTGCCTCCGGTGACAAACCAAATTTCTTCAGCTTCCTGAGGTTGAAGAGGCACTGTTGCGCCTTCTTCACCACACTGTCTGTTTGGGTCGACCATTTCAGTTTGTCAGTGATATGTACGCCAAGGAACTTAAAACTTTCCACCTTCTCTACTGCTGGGTCAGTTTTTTTAATTAACGACCTTTCGTAAAGGGTTTCAAACTTTCTGCCTCTCAGTATCCAAGAATGGAATGTTTGTGGTATAGAGAGACTCTTGGCTAAAGAACTTCAACATCCAAAAGTGGATAATGAAACAATATTTCTAAACATAAAGAATGTGGGAAATGGTCSGTGATTTTGTGATGTCATTAAAGACAGTATAATGGAAACATTGTAACTTTAAGAGCKTTCACAATGTWTATGTCAGAGTCACATCTAAATGTTGGAAAACTTATATGATTAAATATGAAACTATTTGTGAGAAGATGAAATGTGATGTTAGCCTTCTAAATGAGAGAATTGTTTTTCATGTAAAGTTTTACCCAGTCAGTAACCACGCCCACGTGAGCAYAGACATTATGCCAAAAGGATGGAATGCCACTTTTGCCAGAGTGCTTATAAAAGGACTGCTAACGAAATTTACATTAGACCAAAACATGCCGGGTTGCTGCCGGTGTGGAAAGTGGTCTTAGCTGTACCCTGAATAATTAACCATTGAGACCAGAAAATGTGGAGCGGTGAATGCACGTTGAAATGGTTGCAATTTAAATACAAACCAGTACATTACCTGGTTGCTACTGGCGTAAAACTACTAGACMAGTATACGTGCAGCGCGAGCTGGATAAGTGACAAATGGTCTAAAACTACAAGACCCTCTGAAACTCGACGAGTGAAGAAGACTAAGACATGCATGTAAAGTAGTCTAGAACTTTTACAAAAGATGCGAGGAAGATCTTATCAAACGTATCCAGTCCAACAAACACTTCCAGAACAAAGAAAGCTACTACTACAACTACTAAGGACATGGTGACCTCTGGCGGACAACCAGAGACTTTCTGTCGACCTATTCCTCACAGACGGATCGGGCGATTTCAATAGAGACGACAAAGACATTGTAAGGTTCTGTATTTATTTTCTTAGTCAACCTTGTGTTCTGTTTCTTTGTGTTTTTGAACATAGCCCCGTCTTTCATTATTTGTTCATTGATTTAACCTGTGTTAGTTACTTACCTGGTTTCATCAGCTCCTTATTTAGTTCAGTTCATTCTGTTTGTGCCTTTGTGAGGTATTGTTSATTTTGAATCTACACCTTTTCTCCCCGAGTATTCATTACAGAATACCTCACCTAAAAACGGAATGGAATCAGCAGAGCCACAGCGGCGCCTAACCCAGCAAGAGGAGCGTATGGAGGAAATCTGCCATCTTCTCTGCAAGCCTATCCCTACTCCTCCGATGCCAGGTATCATAACTCATAGCCCTCCTTCGTTCATACCCATGCCTGGAAAATTTGACGGTTCACCTGGGAAATGTCACGGATTTCTGATGCAATGCAGCAAATACATTGAGCACATCCCCACTAACTTCGCCACCGACAAGAGCAGGGTGGATTTTGTTGTGTCTCTACTCACAGGCAAAGCCCTGGATTGGGCCACCACCATATGGACTGCCAACAGCACAGAACTCGGATCCGAGACCCATTTCCACATCGTCTTCATAGAGGTATTCGATCACTCTCCTTCCGGTGGTCCTATAGGAGACCTCATAGAACTTCAACAAGGACACAATTCAGCTGCCGAGTATGCCCTCAAGTTCCGCACCATGGCTGCAGGGAATGGATGGAGTGAGGCTTTACTTACCATCTACCGAAGAGGGCTCAACAGGGAACTTCAGGCGGAGCTGGCCTGGAGAGGTGACATTCAGGATTTAAATCAATACATTTGTATGTCCATCTCCATCGACCACCTCATCGCCGACCTCCGAAGAACTCTGCCACCCAGGAACCTGAAACCTTCTCTTTCCATGATTCCGTCATCCCGTCCKAGTCTTCCAGAGCCCATGCAGTTCCGTCATCCCGTCCGAGTCTTCCAGAGCCCATGGGCCTGAAGACCAGTCCTGGGTCCCCGACCAGGGCCTGAAGACCAGTCCTGGGTCCCCGACCAGGGCCATGCTGCTCTCTCATGTATCGAACGTCAAAGGCGGATCCAAGAAGGGCTCTGCCTACACTTTAGAAGGTAAGATTATCTACTCAGCCATTGCCATGTTCGCCCCCCACTGAGAGATGAGAAGGGTCCCCCCGCTGCCATGCAGGTAGGCATGTCCTTATTTCTGAATATCTCCCAGAAGCAATTCTCCATCCCAGTATTGATAACCGTGAACGTAAAGTACATAGAGGGCTTGATAGATTTGGGAGCTGCAGGTAATTTTATCGATCACCAGCTAGTAYAAGAGCTTGACATTGATCTAACACCTGTCACCCCTCCCTTAAGGATTAACACCCTGGACGGGCAGCCATTGGGCACGGGCTTCATTATGCACCTGACACAGAGCGCCACCCTCCAGATTGGAGTCTTCCACACCAAAACCATTCAACTCATGGAACTCTCATCCCCCAAACAGCCACTCAACCTCGGACACCCCTGGCTTTGTCGTCACGACCCTGCCATCTCGTGGCGACAAGGTGAACTACTGTCCTGGTCTTCTACCTGCTTCATCAGTTGTCTCAGCCTACCCTGCAGAGCCACCACCATTGAGGACTCTGCCTCTGCAGTGCCACCCACCATACTATCTGAATACGCCCAGTACAGCAATGTCTTCAGCAAAATCAAGGCCTCCACTCTGCCACCACATCGCCCAGGGGACTGTGCTATTGACTTACTTCCTGGAGTGTCCCCACCGAAGGGCCATGTTTACCCTTTATCTATCCCGGAAAATGAGGCAATTGAGAACTACATTGATGAAACACTCAAACGGTTTCATTCGTCCTTCTTCCCCGGCTGCGTCCAGCTTCTTCTTCGTTGGAAAAAAGGACGGTGGTCTCGGTCCATGTGTTGATTACCGTTCCCTGAATGACGTCATGGTCAAGAACCGTTTCCCTCTTCCTCTGATCCCAGCGACACTTGAACAAGTGGGCCGCGCCAACATCTGTACAAAACTCGACCTGCGAAGTGCATATAACCTTGTCCGTAAAAGTGAAGGCGACGAATGGAAGATGGCCTATATCCCCGCACGAGGGCACTACGAATACTTGGTCATACCCTACGGCCTTAGTAATGCCCCCGCCGTCTTCCAATCCTTTATGAACRAGGTTTTCCAGGTTATGATCAACCGCTTTCTCACCATCTACATTGATGACATCCTGATTTACTCCCACTCCCTGAAAGAACACATACAGCATGTGCAAAAGGTTCTTCAACGGCTTCTTGACCATAACCTTTATGTGAAGACTGAAAAGAGCGCCTTCCATGTAATCTCGGTTAACTTCCTCGGCTTCGTACTGACACCTGGAGGGGTCAGCATGGATGAGAACAAAGTCACCGCTGTCAGTAACTGRCCCAAACCCACCACCGTTAAGGTTCTCCAACATTTCATTGGGTTCTCCAACTAATATCGCCGGTTCATTCGGAACTTCAGTTCTACTGCCGCCCCCCTCACTGCCACTACCAGCCAAAAGACCCAAAGCCTTCAATGGACTGATACCGCCCTGATTGCTTTCAACAACTTGAAACGTCTCTTCATCTCAGCTCCTGTCCTTCGCCAACCTGATCCGACCCTTCCTTTCACCCTGGAGGTGGATGCCTCCGAAGTAGGAGTAGGAGCCATACTCTCTCAGCGGGTGGGAACACCTCCAAAATCACATCCATGTGCCTTCTTCTCCAGGAAGTTATCCTCCGCTGAGAGGAATTATGATGTGGGGAACAGAACTCCTCGCCATCAAGCTGGCCCTCGAGGAGTGGCGCCACTGGTTGGAGGGCGCACAACATCCCTTTCTCGTCCTAACAGATCGTTGTAATCTGGAATATATCAGAGGGGCCAAGGGGTTAAACTCCAGACAAGTCCGCTGGGCGCTTCTTCACACGCTTCCATTTTCATGTTGCTTACATCCCTGGAAAGAATAACGTAAAAGCTGATGCCCTCTCTCGCAAGTTTGACCTTCCGACCAGTAACTCAGATCCTACACCCATTCTTCCTTCCTCTTGCTTTATGGGACCGGTACAGTGGGAGGTTCACTCTGCCATACAAGAAGCCTTAACCTCAGACCTCCAGAGACACCAGCTGGGAGGAGTTACGTACCAGCAGCTGTTAGACCCCAACTGATGCAATGGTGTCACATGTCCTTGGGGTCAGGACATCCGGSCATTACATGAACCACCAAACTTCTAGCCCGGAAATTCTGATGGTCCTCACTGGCATCCGACGTAAGGGATTACGTACTCTCCTGTCCAGTCTGCGCCCAAACCAAAAGCCCTCGTCATCACCCTTCCAGTAAGCTTCAACCTTTGCCAATCCCTCACAGACCCTGGTCCCACATAGCTGTTGACTTCATCACAGACCTTCCTGAATCCTCTGGTAACACCACCATCCTTGTCATAGTAGACCGTTTTTCTAAAATGTGTCGTCTGGTTCCTCTTCCTCATTTACCTAACACCATGGAATTGGCTGAGTGTATGTTCCAGCAGGTGTTCCGTCTGTATGGTATTCCGGAGGACATTGTCTCTGACGTCGGGCCCCAGTTTGTGTCCCGGGTGTGGCGAGCCTTCTGTGACTGACTGGGGGTCGCCCTCAGCCTCTCCTCCGGGTACCATCCCCAGACCAACGGGCAGACGGAACATCTGAACCAAAAAATAGGAAAGTACCTCCGCCAACAATGTTCTGCCTCGCTACACGACTGGAGTCGGTATATGGCCTGGGCTGAATACGCTCAGATCTCACTCATGCGTTCATCCCTCCGCCTTACTCCATTTCAGTGTGTACTTGGTTACCAACCCCCCATGTTTCCCTGGGAGGCAGAGCCTGGTACTGTTCCAGCTGTTGACGACTGGTTTCGGTGCAGTGAGCGGGTATGGGAGACCGCTCACCGGCATCTGCAGGAAGCCTCTAATACCCAGAAAAGCTTTGACAACAGACACCACTGACCTACGCCACTCTTTCACCCCGGACAGTGTGTGTGGCTCTCTACCGCCTCCCCAGCAAAAATCTCCTCATCCTTCCATGTGTCTGTGTTAAAACCAGTCACCTACAGTCCTCTTCATCCTCCAGTCCAACCCACAGTGCGCCCCACCATTGGACGTCGGAGTGGAGCCTTCCTATGCCATTCAGGCCATCCTTGATTCCAAACGCCTGAAAGGTTGCATCCACTACCTAGTGGACTGGGAAGGTTATGGGCCTGAAGACCAGTCCTGGGTCCCCGACCAGGACATCCTCGACCCAGAGATGATTCAGGCATTCCACCGTAACCGTCCGGATCGTCCCACTCCCCATCCTCGGGATCGACCCCCGAACAGACCCACTGGACATCAGCCTCGACGCAGAACATTGGGTCAGTCCACAACCTTGTCGAAACAGCCTGCCGGATCTCGCCTCCGAGGTAGGCGGCCACGTCTGCTCCTCCCTCCGGTGCCGTTGGGTCATCAGGAGCCTCCCTTGGGGGGGGATACTGTAAGGTTCTGTATTGTCTTAGTCAACTCTGTTCTGTTTCATTGTGTTCTTGAACGTAGCCCTCTCTTTAATTTTTTGATCATTGATTTCACCTGTGTTAGTTACTCACATGTATCAGCTCCTTATTTAGTTCAGTTAATTGTGTTTGTGCCTTTGAGGTATTGTTTGTTTTGACTCTACACCTTTTTCTCGAGTATTCACTACAGACATAAGCATAAATATGTACATTGCATTTCTCAATCCGAATGAGCGGTTGTTGGGGTGCTAAATATCCATATTTACGATGAGCGTATTATTCAACTGTATGTACAATAGTTGAATTCCTTTGTCTCTCCTTCTCCCGCTCTTTCGTTCCCCACCCCTTTCATTGTGTAACAAGACGTCATATCAGCTTAGTCCACTAGGAACTTTTCATTGCATTATGTTAGTAATCGTTAGTATAATCTATCGTGTGTGTGTGTTTATGTAATTCTGTGTGATAATTTAGTTAGTAAATAAATAATTTAGCCAATTTGTGTATCACTGAGTCATCATGTAGACTAGGGTTCATGCAGATTTAACTGATTATGCAATGTTCAGAATGAGACTGATATGAGAATGGTTGACTGCTATGATATTGAGATTCTGATATTCTTGAGTTAATTCGGAAAATGGTTACTCATTAAACTTTTCCCGTGGTGCCCCAGGTTACTAATTATTCGATAAATAGCATGTCATCGCATTAATGATAGTCACGACACCACAATCATTTGTTTTGTTGATGTTGAGTGAGAGGTTATTTTCCTGACACTACACTCCGAGAGCCCACACCTCCTTCCTGTAGGCTGTCTCGTCATTGTTGGTAATCAAGCCTACTATTGTTGTGTCGTCTGCAAACTTGATGATTGAGTTGGAGGTGTGCATGGCCACGCAGTCATGGGTAAACAGGGAGTACAGGAGGGGGCTGAGCACGCACCCTTGTGGGGCCCCTGTGTTGAGGTTCAGCGAAGTAGAGATGTTGTTTCCTACCTTCATTACCTGGGGGTGGCCCGTCAGGAAGTCCAGGACCCAATTGCACAGGGCGGGGTTGAGACTCAGGGCCTCAAGCTTAATAATGAGCTTGGAGGGTACTATGGTGTTGAATGCTGAGCTATAGTCAATGAACAGCATTCTTTAATAGGTATTCCTCTTGTCCAGATGGAATAGGGTAGTGTGATGACGATTTTTGAATTAGAATCTTTGGAACAAAGACGAGGACAAAGGTAAAATGTTTATTTTACAATGTCGACACATTGCCAATTTAGACAGGTGGAGCTCTACCAAGTTTTAACTATAATGACAAATTCTTATCACCTTTATAAAAAAATTATTAGGCTAGTTGATTTGCAGCCAACCACCATTACTGTGTAGATATGCTTATTTCTCAAATCAATATGGATACGAGGGCTTCTTTGTTGGAGCCCTATTCAGAAATAAGAGATAGCATAGGTCTCTAGTGCACAGTTCAAAACAACAGGGAACTCGGAAATCAGCAATCTCTGACGACTTCAGTGCGTTCAAGACAACTGTGGAAAATCTGGAGRRAAAAAAACGAGCTCCGACTGGGAAAAATAGTTTTGAATGATCATCCAACTCGGAATTCCAATTCGGAAACTCGGGTATCTTTCTCCGACTTTCTGACCTGAAAATCCCTGATGTCATGATTTGACCTTGTTTTTTCCCTCAGAGCTCCCAGTTTACCGTAAATGTACCTGTTTAACAGACACAATCACTGTCACCATGCACTCCTTAGGCTATCAATTTATATGGTTAATGTTGTCCTATTATTTTGCATAAGCTAACCATTGTTATTAATGATATTTACTATCTTCTGCTTTTTATGAATAGACAGGCATCGGTAAAAATAATAATTGTTTTTCGATGTGCCACATCGGCCCTTTTGATTTTTCGTTGGTTTTCCATAAATGACTACTGCTTTATACCTGACCATGTGAAGGTTACACCTAGGCCTATTCCTTGTAAGGATTAGGCTACGTGTACTGAGTATTAAAACAAATGTCTAGACAAGAAGGGAATGTGGTGAAGATGCACTAAAGGCATGTTTCTGTCTCTTTACAAATTGTGAGCATTTATTGTTGTCACGTTCCTGACCTTATTTCCTTTGTTTAGTCTTTGTTTAGTTGGTCAGGACGTGAGCTGGGTGGGCATTCTATGTTTTGTGTTTCTATGTTGGGTTTGTTGTTTGGCCTAATATGGTTCTCAATCAGAGGCAGGTGTTTGTCATTGTCTCTGATTGGGAACCATATTAAGGTAGCCTGTTTTCACTGTTTGTTTGTGGGTGATTGTTCCTGTTCGGGTGTTCATCTGTTCTGTGTTCCCATGTTCACGACTGTAGCGTTTTCGGTTCCTTCTGTCAGTTTGTTGTTTTTGTTCGTCGTTTAAATATCCTAATTAAAATATGGATTATCATCACGCTGCATTTTGGTCCTCCTCTCTTTCACCCGAAGACAGACGTTACAATTGTGTCATTGTGTGAATTGTTTAGGCTACCCTTTGCTTGTTAATGTTGATAAATTCCCTGTTATACACACACACACACACCGTATCTCTATCACCACCAGTAAATGTTCACTTAATTCCCGTCTTTTATAATCTACAGCGTTGATTTACTGTAATTTATGTTAATGCATTCAAGCTGCTACATGTTATTTCATAACATTTAAGATTTTTGTAAAATGTCTTATTTTATTTTTTTGCACGTGAGCATGTCTTTTTTGATGGTTCTGTCCATGTTGAGTGATCACGCATGCAAGCAGGCTGCTTGTAAATGTGCTAAAAGTGGACATGTTTCAWAGTATTTCTGATTATCTGAACACACCATGATTTAACTTTTTTTTACAGAAAGCTACGGAACCACCACTGCAATATAGGCCTGCACTCTTAGAAAAAAAAGGTGTTAACTAGAACATAAAATGATTATTTTGCTGTCCCCATAGGATAACCCTTTGAAGAACCCTTTTTGGATCCTGGTAGAACCCTTTTGGGTTCCATTCCACAGAGGGTTCTACATGCAACCCAAAAGGGTTCTTACTGGAACCAAAAAAAGTTATAGGCCTACCTGTTTCCAAAAAGCGTTCTCCTTTGATGATAGCCAAAGAACCCTGTTGGAACCCATTTTTATAAGAGTATACTATTGGAATGCATAATTGACATGTTTAAATCCAATGCTACAGTGTCAACAACAAAAAACAGTTACAAGCAATAGTCCTATGTTACGTTCCCCAGTTTCTGTGTTGTAGCTTTTGTATTTGAGTGTGTGTGTTTCAGGAGATGGCTTCCTGGAAGCCTCCCCAACCAGCTGATTGGTCGATTCAATGGATGATTGGAGAGCTGACCCCGCCCCCTCGTCAAGAAGCAGCTGACTCTAATCAGCTAATAGCCACCTGAAGATATAAAAGCCAGTGTTCTGTTTAMGAGGAAGAGAAATTATTAGAGAGAGGATAGGCAGGGAGAGATCATTGAAGGCTGAGGAATGCAGAGAGTTTGATTGAAAGATTAGAGGGAGATTGAATGTTTTGGAGAAAAGATTAGAGAGAGATCATTGTAGGTTGACATTGAATGTTATATAGAGCATTGCTGAGGGTTAAAGCATATTGGTTGTGAGTATGTACTATGTTAGTTGTTGTTGGTAGCAGTTTTGCTATGTTCTGTGTTTGTTGTTCTTTAGTGACATGAGTTAGTTTTGTCAGTTTTGTTGTGGATTGTTTGTTCTGTTTCATTTGTTCCCAGGGGGGAAGGGGAAGGCACCTAGGGAGTGCTTAGGCAAGAGGCCCGCGGGCATACATATACCCGTAGTATATTTACTGTCTAGGCACACTAGGTAAGACCTGGGCGGACCACCCCCTGTATTTTGGTTAGGGCACCAGGTGGTGCTAAGTTAGGTAAGTTAAGTGGGTAGGCAGGTTAGATAGGAGAGGGGGAAGCTTTGATATTTACTTTCTTTGCTTTGGTTCCGTCCAGCCCCTTTTCCCCATATTACCGTGTAGGAAATAAATCCTAGTAAACGGTAAATTCTGCCTTTGTCGTCCTTTCTCGCACCTACAGTCCATACCTCTTGCACTTCACAGAGAGTTGAGCTGTAGCAGGGAGTTGCGTTCCCTCTTCTCAGAGGCGTGTGTAACATCCTACCATGTAAGAGGAAAGCGTGCTTCTTTTGAACCTACAATAAAGAAAATCTAATTAAAATTGTGAGTTCACCCTCCCGCAGTTGTGAAGCTTAAAGATGAATAATATAGCTCTAGGTGATTCTAAAGTGTAAGGCATTTTTGGAGGGATTTTGACTACCTTAAAATKTTGGTTTCTAGAGTGCTCTTCCTGWTTWGGAGAATCAAGCGTTTTGAGGCAAGTAGAAATTATTTGGTTTTTATTGTGAAAAGCACAGCAAACCATTAAAATATATATATATATATATATATATTAAACACCAGATTGTGATTCCCCAGGTCTTGAAAATAACTGTACCGGTGTTTGGGGGCAAAAATACTAAAACTGAAATAAACAAATACATATTTTGGGTACTACTGCCCACATCTGTTTTTCAACAGTACAAAACAAAAATCTACCAAAATGTACATTATTATTTTTAAACTACAGTACATTCCTATCATTATTGACATACATTTTCATCAGCAATGACAAAAAGGAGACAAGAGGGCACCCCACACTTTATTTTCATATGTTCTCACTCACATCACTATCTCCTTTGCCATCTTCCATTTATTGCATTTCAAAATTGACAAGTGCACATCACATGTCTTTTTTTGGAACTCCAGCATTTCTCACATTTTAGGCATCCAGTTGAAGCCTTGGTGTAAAGGTCTGGGTGTAGCTGGTGCAGAGGAGTCAGGCGCAGGACAGCAGAGATGAGTAACACAATGAACTTTACTCAAAATGACAAAATACATGAAGTAACACCAAGCCCACAAACATCGGACTGAACTTACAATAAACAAACACGCAMAAAAAACATGGGGAAACAGAGGGTTAAATAATGAACATGTAATTAGGGAATTGAAACCAGGTGTGRAAAAACAAAGACAAAACAAATGGAAAATTAAAAGTGGATCGGCGATGGCTAGAAGGCCGGTGACGTCGACCGCCGAACGCCGCCTAACAAGGAGAGGGACCGACTTCGGCGGAAGTCGTGACACTTGGATTGATCATGTTGCACTGAGATGGGCACAGGGCAGTGGAGGCTCTTCAGAGGAGGACCATCCTCAGTGAATTTCATAAAAATAGTGAAACAAAAAAAGTTTTCCTTTTTAGATTGAACTATAATAAATATATTAACATGTCGCCAAATAATTTATTAAAACACACTGTTTGGCAATGAAGGTCTACAGTAGCCTCAGCAGCATTCTGTAGGTTAGCACCATGGTGTAGCCGGAGAACAGCTAGTTTCCGTCCTACTATGGGTACATTGACTTTAATAAAAAACCTAGGAGGCTCATGGCTCTCACTCCCTTCCATAGACTTACACAATAATTACGACAACTTCTGTAGGACGTCCTCCAACCTATCAGAGCTCTTGCAGCATGAACTAACATGTTGTCCACCCAATCAAAATATCAGAGAAGCAATCTAGTACTGAATGCATAAGCTACAGCTAGATACCACTGCAGTGCATAAAATGTGATGAGTAGTTGACTCAAAGAGAGAGAAAGACAATAGTTGAACAGTTTTGAACAGATTCATTTCTTCCCAAAATTAAGAAGAAGCGAGAGAGAGAGATATTTGGTTTTATTTTTTAACTTTCACTTAGCTAGAGAATGCAGCTAGCTAGTTTAGCTTACTCAAACACCGGGCTCAAACAGAGAGGGATTCTATGTTAGCTAGCTGACTATGGCTATCCAACACTAGAACTCTTCCAAGAATGTAGTTGATTTAATCTGATTGTCATAAGGTTCCATGACGTTGTCCACACAGGGCATCTGAACACACAAATACATTTAGATGATTTTCATTACATTTTGCGTGTTTTATTTAACTTTTGTACACCTGTGGTGTTCCCGGTCAAAAATGACCAGTCATTAGAAAGGAATTGGTGAGACTACAATTAGTGTATAAAATTGAGTTCAGTCACATGCCCATTCATCAGATGAACACACTTCCTCTCCCAGACCCCCACATGCATGTGTGTTTGAGCACACACACACACACCTCACTCCCCTTCTTGGCTTCCATGGCAACCCCCAASGGGACCTTTCCCCAAAATAATATTTCCCGCACGAGAACCACACCTGTTGGCATTCTCACAAACAATCGCTATATTGTTTCAATAATATATGGAACTTTTCTCGCAGCTCTGGTATATAAAGCTTTTTTGATGTCTTGCTCACAATTCATTCTGTGGCAGCCCAATGACCAAACGATATACGGTATGTAAGGCTCTTGATCATATCTTTGATCATGACACTGGAGAGGAGGAGATAAGCCAGGAAACTGACAGTGAAGATGCATTAGAGGAGGAAGTGTCAGAAGTTGAAGACAATACAGAATATGATCAAGACCAAGAGACTACCGATGTGGAACAATCCAGTGATGAGGAACAGGGCTCTGCTGAGGTTGTTGTTACATTCCRGTTAAAGAATAGGAATTTGTCCTGGTCTTCATCCCCACCTGAGAGGTTGGCTGTCGGCTGAAAATGTTATCAGAATAACCCCAGGGCCATCGAGATACGCCATATCCCAGGTTGATGACATAAAATCCTGCTTCGGSCTATTCCTGACAGAGTCAATCGAAACTATAGTGATAAACATGACAACCTGGAGGGGAGACGTGTTTACAAAGACAACTGGAAAGAGGTAGACCGGACTGACATCCAAGCAGGCGTGGGTCTCTTGATTTTGGCTGGTTGGTACAGATCCAGAAACTAATCTACCACCAGTTTATGGGATGCAGAATCTGGTCGGGCAATTTTTCGTGCCACTATGTCACTCCAGACATTTCACGTGTTGTCACGGGTGATTTGCTTCGACAACCGTGATACAAGACCAGGCCTCCGTCAACAAGACAAGCTGGCAGCGATCAGAGAGATTTAGCACAAGTGGATGGAGTGCCTGCCACTCATCTATAACCCAAGTCCAGACATCACAGTGGATGAGTGTCTGGTCGCTTTTAGGGGACGCTGCCCATTCAAACAGTACATGCCAAGCAAAACCCGTCAAAATATGAATAAAGATATGGGCAGCATGTGACGCCAGGACAAGTTATGCCTGGAACATACAGGTTCACACCGATATACCTGCTGACGGTGTTCCCGAAAGAACCAGGGGAAGCGGGTGGTCCTGGAATGACTGCAGGTCTCCAGGGCACAACATAACATGTGACAATTTCTTCACGTCATATGCTCATTTCTGGAGCTGCTCCAAAAAAAATTACCATTGGTGGGTCGTCAGGAGGAACAAGCCTGAGTTGCCTCCTGCCGTATTCACTACCAAGGACAGGGATCGTTTTCCCTCTAAACTTACCTTCACCGATACACACACTCATGTCCTACTGCCCGAAGAAAAATAAGAATGTGCTCCTGATGACAACTCTGCACAGGGATGTCGCTGTGAGTACCAGGGAGGACAAGAAGTCCAACGCTGTCCTGGATTAGAACAGGAACAAAGGGGAGTTGACAACCTTGATAAGGTATGTCACTTTTTATGTTTCAAGTCTCATGTACTTTTTTTCCTATTACCAGATTGTTTTATCTGCACCATAAAATAAGAGATGTTGTTGTTTGGTGAAATGCTCATTGAATTTTGTGAACAATATGGAGTCAATTCTATTCATTTGAATATGTAAATATGTTTTAGATGTGATAAATTAAAACAACGCTTGATGCAATTTTTCACGTCATCATGCAAGACAGAAGTATCAATTGCATCTACTCATATTATTTACTGATTTTCCACTTTTGCAGGTTACTGGCACATACTCTTGTAAGGGGATGACGGCACATTGGCCATGGTGTGTTCTTCAACATCCTAGATGTGTCGGCCTACAACGCGTTTGTGTGTGGATGGAAGTGAATCCAGGCTGGAAGCAGGAAATTCTTCAAGAGGAGATTATTCCTTGAAGAGTTGGGAAAGCCATGGTGGCACCCCTCATTCAAAGGCACCAACATCTTCCTTGAACATCATCCTCGGCTGGATTGGTGAGAGATATACAAGGGCCAGAAGCAAGATCTACGGCCGCCAGAGACAGAAGAGACAAAAGGAAGAGGTGCAAAAGAGATGTCAAAACGAGCATTATGTGCCATATATACAGTGCATATATTTGCAAGGCACATGCAACAACCACCATGTATTGTCCAACATGTGCATGAGAACACACAAAATGTAACCACCATTGATTGACAGATTGTGAACATTTTAATGTTTTTGTTTATTGTTAGTAATACTGTTATTGTTACTGTTGTTCTTTAATGTGTTCAGACATTAATTTTGTAATATGGTAAAGTTTTCATGTGTAGTTTTGGGCCTATGTCCTTTCTTTACTGATAAAATCATACCGGTCAGTTTTGACCGTGAACACAACAGATGTTATTTTGTGCCACTATTTAAACATTTGAAATGGTTTCAAAACAAATGTCCTTATTAAACTTTGACACAAAGTAGTCTATGATAAATAGCACAATATGTTTCATCTGAGTATTTTTATAGTCAAAATAATCCATACATTATGCTTTTTTTACTCAAAAACGAGTTGTATGAGCTCAGATCAATGAGGCCTGCAGGCCATAAATAGCAAATAGAATTTCAAAACGTGTAATGTTCACAAGAACTTAAGTTGATAAAAAAGATCGAACACAACATTAGGTAATAATATATGTATTATTATGGATTTATAATCAGCTATAATGGGGCGGGCATTTTGGACCGGGAACACAGAATTAATTAACATGAAACGAACACAACAGGAGGATTAATTAAGAAGGTTTTGTGAATCTGGGCCCAGGGCCATAAGAAAATATTTAAGAWTCATGTCATCAACTGGAACTCCTCAAAACCATCTGCCGCCTTTCCGGAAGGGAAATAATGTAACACTTCCTGTCTTGAAAGAAGTCGCGTGTTTTTAAACTTTGCACTGACGAACCTACATGTGTTTTTTTCCCAAACGTCTTTGTATTGCTACTACAGCTAATGACCTATGTAGTAGCTTCATATCATTCATATGACACAATGTTTGTTTCAAATACCGTTGTAACTTACTAAGTAACAAGCTTGTTCCTTGCATGACTAGAGTAAGCTAGCCGGCTAACGTAAGCTAGCTACCGCCCGGTAAGTTAGTTCAGGAATTGTTGGCCCATGCCATGTGTCTCACTCTGTATCGATCTAGCATAGTATAGTATATAGCAAGCAAGGCAACGTTGTCCTAAAGGAATTTGTTTTGTTGAGTTCATTGACTTGTGTTAGTTGGTAGTATTCATTGAGCCATAAAAGAACGGTAGTATCAGCTAACGTTAGCTAGTACGTAGTCAGCTAACGTTAGTCCAACATGGTCTTCTTCACGTGCAATGCGTGTGGTGAATCACTAAAGAAAGCCCAAGTCGAAAAACATGTGAACATGTGCCGTGGATGTGAAATTTTGTCATGCATTGACTGCGGAAAAGACTTTTGGTAAGTGCTTGTGAATGTTTTTTTCTCTTCTTGCTATGTTGGGTACATCGCAGTTTGGTTGCTTGCTTTRCATAACCAACATTGAACCAGTATCTGTCTGTGCGTTAGACACCTCTAAGGCTCATATTCAAGCGCTCAAAGCTCTCATTCCCCAGCTGTACTATAGCGTTATAACGTTAAAATACGTTCATTGATCACTACATATGGAGTTTCGCTGAGTAACTATCTTAATTTACTCCCGTTACGGCTGATATGTACTTTCAAAAAATGTCTAAATAGAAATGTATGCATTGGGGCTGCCGAAGAGACACTTTTTCGATTGCTTGTACATTTTTATTTAGACCTTATTTGGAAGTACATAAAAGTCTAATTGCATTCATCAAATACTTCGTAAAACACAGATGTAGACTAACAGTGAAATGCTTACTTACGGGCCCTTCCAAACTATGCAGAGAAAGAAAGTATACGAAATAATAGAAAGTTAATAACATGTAATAATAAATACACAATGAGTAACGATCACTGGCAATATACACAAGGTATCAAATCAAGCTTTATTTATACAGCACATTTCAGACATGGAATGCAACGCAATGTGCTTCACAGGGGGGAAAATGAAGGAGAAAAAAAGCTCTAATATTAACTCCACAACAAACTTAAGATTAAAAAAAACGTGACGTATGGAAAAGCAAAGCTAAAAAAAGATTAGTTTTAAGATCTCTTTTAAATATTTCCAGTGTTGTCCCCCCTTAGATTCTCTTGCAGGTTATTGGAGAGGCTGAGGGCATAATAACTAAAGGCTGCCTTGTCATGCATTTTGGTCCTAGGCTTTGGGATAGTTAAAAGGCCAGTGCCAGGGGGATCTACTGGATGCATAACTTAAAAGCATATCTGACATGTATTGGGTTGCACAATAGTCGCTTGATTTAAAAACTAATAGAAGAATCTTACAATTAATTCAAACTCACAGGCAGCCAGTGAAGAGACCTTAAAACTGGTGTAATGTGTGCTCTGTCTGGTTTTGGTCAGGACACTATTATGTCCACTCTAAGGAAATGGGAGACTGTCACAAACACGATGGTGTGTCACGGGACTAGTCTGAAGGTAACCGGTACTGGTTATAAAAAATGAAAGTATGAAGGTAGTGTTGTGCTACCCAAAAAAGGGGTTAAATATGCGTTTTTCAAAATATGTATATATGTTAGAGGTTGACCGATTATGATTTTTCAATACCGATACCGATTATTGGAGGCCCAAAAAAAGCAGATACTGATTAATCGGACAATTTTTATTTTATATATATATATATTTGTAATAATGACAATTACAACAATACTGAATGAACAATTAACACTTTTATTTTAACTTAATATAATCCATAAAATCTATTTAGTCTCAAATAAATAATGAAACATGTTCAATTTGGTTTAAATAACGCAAAGACACAGTGTTGGAGATGAAAGTAAAAGTGCAATATGTGCCATGTGAAAAGATAACATTTAAGTTCCTTGCTCAGAACATGAAAGCTAGTGGTTCCGTTTAACATGAGTCTTCAATATTCCCAGTTAAGAAGTTTTAGGTTGTAGTTATTATAGGACTATTTCTCTCTATGCCATTTGTATTTCGTATACCTTTGACTATTGGATGTTCTTATAGGCACTATAGTATTTCCAGCCTAATCTCGGGAGTTGATAGGCTTGAAGTCATAAACAGCGCTGTGCTTCAAGCATTGCGTAAAACTGCTTGCGAACGGAGGAAAGTTCGGTTTGAATGAATGCTTACGAGCCTGCTGCTGCCTACCACCGCTCAGTCAGACTGCTCTATCAAATATCAAATCATAGACTTAATTATAATATATAATCACACAGAAATACGAGCCTTAGGTCATTAATATGGTCAAATCCGGAAACTATCATTTCAAAAACAAAAAGTTGATTCTTTCAGTGTAATACGGAACCGTTCCGTATTTTATTGAACAGGTGGCAACCCCAAGTCTAAATATTGCTGTTACATTGCACAACCTTCAATGTTATGTTATAATTATGTAAAGTTCTGGCAAATGAATTACGGTCTTTGTTAGGAAGAAATGGTCTTAACACAGTTCGCAACGAGCCAGGTGGCCCAAACTGCTGCATATACCCTGACTCTGCTTACACTGAACGCAAGAGAAGTGACACAATTTCAGGCACCGCATTGATTATATGCAACGCAGGACAAGCTAGATAAACTAGTAATAWCTTCAACCATGTGTAGTTAACTAGTGATTGTGTTAAGATTGATTGTTTTTTATAAGATACGTTTAATGCTAGCTAGCACCTTACCTTGGCTCCTTGCTGCACTCGCATAACAGGCAGTCAACTTGCCACGCAGTCTCCTCGTGGAGGACACCATAATCAGTGTCCAAAAATGCAGATTGCCGATTGTTATGAAAACTTGAAATCGGCCCTAATTAATCGGCCATTCCGATTAATCRGTCGACCTCTACACCAGATACTGGGAGATTTAATTCAGCAGGAAAATAACCTAAAACAGAAGAACAAATCTACACTGGAGTGAAAGTTTTGACCTAAATGTGCTTGAAAATGTATGGCAAGAGTTGAATGGTTTTCTATCAATGATCAACAAATATGACAGAASAATTTAAAAAAGAATAATGGGCAAGTATTGTACAATCCAGGTGTGCAATGCTCTGATACTTACCCAGAAAGACTCACAGCTGTAATTGCTTCCAAAGGTGATTCTAACATGTATTAACTCGGGTTCACTTTGTCATTATGGKGTATTGTGTGTCGTTGGGTGATGGAAAAAATCTATTGAATCCATTTTTAATTCAGGCTATAACACAACAAAATAAATGTGGAATAARTCAAGGGGTATGAATACTTTCTGTAGGCACCGTATAACTAGGACTAAACTGATTAGGTATTGGGATAGATACCGGCCGTAACGGGAGTAAATGAAGATGGCTGCTTAGCGAAACTCCATATTTTGCGATCAACAAACGTGTTTTGATATAACGCTTGCAGAGCTGGTGAATGGGAGTTTGAATCTGTGCTTTGTCTCAAACACATATACTGGTTCAAGCCAACATCACACGTTGAACAGGTAAATGATTATGATGGGTACATAGCTATTCTATGTCTTCTCCCAACAGGGGAAATGACTACAAGGACCACATCAAATGCATCAGTGAGGATCAAAAGTATGGAGGCAAGGGCTATGAGGCTAAGTCCAAAAAAGGGGATGTCAAACAGCAACAATGGATTCAAGTGAGAAATAGATCATTCATCTGATTTCCCTCTTTTGTTTATCAGCACTTTGTGGGTAGATGATTAATGGATGAGATTTTTCCATAGAGGATCCAAGAAGCCATGAACAAACCAGGAATCAGTGCCAAGCTGAAAGATGTTCTAAATCAAGTCAGTTCGTATGATAACGTCCCACGAAAGAAGTCGAAGTTCCAGGTTGGTTATTTCTATCGTTGCTAAGGATATGATGGTTCGTTATTGTCAGTGGTGCGTGAATTTGTGCTGGCCCGCGGTGTCCGTTTACTGCTATTTTATGCTTGGCTTGCTGAAATGTTAAATCACTCTGTTGTAATAATGCGGTCACCTGGTGCTCACTCCATCAGAACTGGATGAAGAACAGTCTGAAGATCCACAATTCCACGCTGCATGACCAGGTGTGGGACATCTTTTCAGCAGCAACCAGCAACGTGAGTATCTCTTAAAGGAAGAGTGTTAACATAATTAGGGTCATTTAGCAAACACTTTTATCTAGGAATGCACCGATATTACATTTCTGGCCAATACCGATATTTTCCTTGCCAAAAACCACAATACCGAAACCCAATATAAAAAAATATTTATTTCACTTACTTGCTGTGCTGTTTCGTTGTTCATTTGTTCAGTCGTTTCATTCTCAACCAGGATTTCATCATACATGTCAAGCAGTGACGTTTCAGCTCTGTCTGTCCATGGCCTCTTCTGTCGTGGGTCCTCTTCCTCGGTGTGCACTGTCACTGTGTCCGTTTCCATCTTCTCCAACTGTCTGTAACATTTCACGTAAACCCTGTTTCTTGTCTGCATCGAAGTAGCGGTCCTTGTACCTAGCATCGAGAATGGTGGCGACACAGTAAAGAGACCTCAGAGAGAATGCCACAGAATCGCTTGTTCACAGCCTCTAGTAGAGGACTTTTGCAAGTTTTAACCACACGTTCTGTGTCTGCAGTTTTGTTGAGCGGGCTTTTTAATGCTATGTCAGAGGGTATCACGTCTGCTGCAGATGCAGTTGATGAACTTATTTCTCGAGTCAGTGGCGCTAGGAGTGTGTTCATGTTTCCAAGGTTCAAACATGTTCTCATGGCAGCAGCGGTATGAGAACAAGCACATTTTTGAGAATGCAATACGGCTTTCCTCAGTACGAAATTCTCATCGACCCACTGTGCTGTCAGACTTAGCATGCTCATGGGGCTGACATCGCTGGTCCAAATGTCAGTCGTGAAGCTAATAGCAGTGACGCCCATAGCAAGTAGCTCATGGATGTGCGTTTCAACAATACTGTGTAACTCTGGTAGGGCAACATCTGAAAAATAGCACCTACTTAGATGTGTGTACCGGGGCTCAAGGTGCTCAACCGGTCGGCGAAAGCCAACATCATCCACGACAGATAGTGGTTGATTGTCAAGGGCAATGAATTCCGTTATCTTGGCGTTAATGGATTTCGCCTTTGAATTGTCTCGCTGAAATTCTTACTCTTTCAAATGACTGCTCGACTTGAACTTGTTTAGTTGTTGGAAGTGTGTGTGTGTTTTTTTTTGCTTTTGTTCTAAGTAGCCGCTGAACGTCTGGGAGGATGCACTTTCGAATGAGTTATTAGGTTTCTGGTATTGACAGATTTCACTTTCTCCCCTCTGGAAATAATAGCAGCACAGACGTTGCATATGGACATTTCGTTATCTTCCTTTGAAACTTCAAAAAAATAGATCCACACAGCAGACATGGGCTAGGTTAATCAGCTTTGATGTCGGTTTTGCACATCGACGTTAAACTAGACATCGGGCCGATGTTGGCATTTTTAGCTAATATTGTCCAATTCCAATATGCTTACCGATATATCGTGCATCCCTATTTTTATCTAAATTTTGACACTTGACACCACTGGACAGATGTCACGTTAGTACTGTACACTGAGTGTACAAAACATTAGGGACAGTTGCTCTTTCCATGTCAGACTGACCAGGTGAATCCAGGTAAAAGCTATGATCACTTATTGATGTCACTTGTTAAATCCACTTCAATCAGTGTAGATAAAGGGGAGGAGACACATTAAAGAAGGATTTTTAACTTCTCTGGGATAGGCGGGACGCTAGCGTCCCACTTGGCCAAATGCCAGTGAAAATAAAGAGCGCCAAATTCAAATAAATTACTATAAAAATCAAACTTTCATGAAATCACACATGAAAGACACCAAATTAAAGCTACACTTGTTGTGAATCCAGCCAACGTCTGATTTCAAAAAGGATTTATCCCGCGAAAGCACACCAAACGATTGTTAGGTCAGTACATAGCCACAGAAAAACACAGTCATTTTCCCAGCCAAAGATAGGAGTCACAAAAAGCAGAAATAGAGATAAAATTAATCACTAACCTTTGATGATCTTCATCAGATGACACTCATAGGACATCATGTTACACAATACATGTATGTTTTGTTCGATAATGTGCATATTTATATCCACAAATCTTAGTTTACATTGGCGCCATGTTCAGAAATGCCTCCAAAATATCCGGAAAATTGCAGAGAACCACATCAAATAACAGAAATACTCATCATAAACTTTGATGAAAGATACATGTTTTACATAGAATTAAAGATACACTTGTTCTTAATGCAACCGCTGTGTCAGATTTAAAAAAAACTTTACGGAAAAAGCAAACCATGCAATAATCTGAGACGGCGCTCAGAATTTCTTTTTTTATCCGCCATGTTGGAGTCAACATAAATCAGAAATTACAATATAAATATTCCCTTACCGTTGATGATCTTCATCAGAATGCACACCCAGGAATCCTAGTTCCACAATAAATTGTTGTTTTGTTCGATAATGTCCGTTATTTATGTCCAAGTAGCTACTTTTGTTAGCGCGTTTAGTAAACATATCCAAACGCTMGTGCAGGTCCCGCATAACGTCGGACGAAAACTTCAAAAAGTTATATTACAGGTCGAATAAACTTGTCAAACTAAGTAGAGAATCAATCTTTCGGATGTTGTTATCMTAAATATTCAATAACRTTCCAACCGGAGRATTCCTTTGTGTCTGTAGAAGTAATGGAACGCAAGTCGCTACCATGTGAAATGYGCGTGACCAGGACTTGGCTCTCTGCCAGACCACTGACTGAAACAGCTCCCATCCGGCTCAACATCACAGTATAAGCTTCATTCAACGTTCTACAGACTGTTGGCATCTAGTGGAAGGCGTAGGAAGTGCAAACAGATCCATATCTTACTGGGATTTGAATAGGCGATGAGTTGAAAATCGGCCAGCTTCAGAATTCTCACTTCCTGTTTGGATTTTTTCTCAGGTTTTTGCCTGCCATAGGAGTTCTGTTATACTCACAGACATCATTCAAACATTTTTTAGAAACTTCAGAGTGTTTTCTATCCAATAGTAACAATAATATGCATATATTATCATCTGGGACAGAGTAGGAGGCAGTTCACTCTGGGCACGCTATTCATCCAAAAGTGAAAATGCTGCCCCCTATCCCCAAAAAGTTAAGCCTTGAGACACAGACTGTATGTGCGCTATTCAGAGGGTGAATGAGCAAGACAAAGGATTTAAGTGCCTTTGAACGGAGTATGGTAGTAGGTGCCAGGAACACCGGTTTATGTGTTAAGAACTGCAACGCTGGTGGGTTTTTCACACTCAACAGTTTCCTGTGTGTATCAAGAGTGGTCCACCACCCAAAGAACATCCAGCAAACTTGACACAACTTTGGGGAGCATTGGAGTCAACATGGGCCAGCATCCTTGTAGAACGCTTTCGACACCTTSTACAGTCCATGCCCTGACAAATTGAGGCTGATCTGAGTGCAAAAGGGGGTGTAACTCAATATTATGGTGTTCCTAATGTTTTGTATACTCAGTGTATATGATATATAAAACAGAATCAATGTGTATTTTTACAAATCAGGTGACGTTTACTAAAGCAATTGATATAATTTTCATAATTCAAAACAATGTTATATGAATAAACTTTTGATTTTAGCTGGCTCCCGAAGCCCCGACTCAGACAGAGGAACCCAAGCAGTCTGTTGCTGAAAGCAAAACCGAGACTAATGGGGGCCATCAGAATGGCACATCGGAGGAGCCACCACCAGAGAAGAAGAAGTTGAACAAGCGTGAGCGCAAAGAGGCAAGACAAAAGAAGAGCGGGAAGAAAGAAAAGAAAGCCCCGGAGAACGGTAACACCGAGGAGGAGGAGGAGGAAGCCAGTGCAGGCAAACGAAAGGACAAAAAAAGGAAGAGGAGTTCTGAGGAAGATGCTGGAGGAGAGGTGACCACCAAGAAACGGAAGACAAGTAAAAAGGACAGTTCCGGAGGTATTTAACACATTTTCAAGGGGTTCTTTTCTCACGTGAGTGTGACACTGCGTTGCTTCTCTTCTTCACACTTGCGGTTGGAAAATGCACATTAGTCTTTGATTCAGTTTCTTTTTATTCTACCTTCCAGATGACCAAAACACAGAGGCGGCTGAGGAGGAGGCAGAGGGTGCTGCAGRACAAACAGGTTCCAAAGGTACCAGTTCTTCTGAGAATGTGCTCATTGTCCTGCACAGTTTTCATAGTGTGAAAAGACCCAATTCACCACACTTTTCCCCCCGATGTGTGCACTTGCACACCACACATGCCCCTTTCGTGGATTGAAAAGCATTGGCTGGAGGGAGTTTTCAACTTTGTTAAATCCATGCCGAGAAGGGTGCATACTTCGAGAGAAGTGGAGAATTTGGGACGTACATTGGACTTAGTTCATTACCTCCGTTTTTTACATTTTCAAAATGAAGCCACCAGGGGACAGTGTTGACACGTCCCTCTGCTGCAGAGTAGGCCTACATGAATGTTCTTTCAAGAATAGTTGGAAACAGTGATTATTTGATATCCAACAAAAGCACCTTCAATTTTAAATTGTCATGCATGTAGTCGGACTCCAGCCACCCAAGTCATAGCCTGTTCTCTCTACTACCGCACAGCAAGCGCTAYCGGAGCGCCAAGTCTGTGACCAAAAGGCACCTGAACAGCTTCCAAAGCAATAAGACCGCTAAACAGTTCATCAAATGGCTACAATTTACATTGAACCCCCCCTATTATTTATTTCTTTATCTTAATTGCTTTGCACTGACTCCATTGCACTGGCTCTATGCACACTTACTAGACTCTACACACACACACACACACACACACACACACACTCATTGACATTCCAACACACATGCATACACACACACTACATACGCTTACACACACAAAAGACACGCTCATATTGACGGCACACATACACTTTCACACTTCACATACGCTGCTGCTACTCTGTTTATTATATATCCTAGTCACTTTTACCCCTACACACATGTACAGTGCATTCGGAAAGTATTCAAAAATAAAAATCCCTCATCAATCTACACACAATACCCAATGGCAAAGCGAGAACAGGTGTATTTTTTTTTTTGCAAATGCGTGGGGGGGGGAATGGATACCGTATTTACTTAAATATTCAGACCCTTCGCTATGAGACAAGAAATTGAGCTCCGGTGCATCCTGTTTCCATTGATCATCCTTGAAAATTTTCTACAACTTGATTGGAGTCCACCTGTGGTGAATTCAATTGATTGGACATGATTTGGAAAGGCACACACATGTCTAGATAAGGTCCCACAGTTAACAGTGCATGTCAGAGCAAAAACCAAGCCATGAGGTTGAAGGAATTGACTTTAGAGCTTCGAGACAGGATTGTGTCGAGGCACAGATCTGGGGAAGGGTACCAAAAAATGTCGGCATCATTGAAGGTCCCGAAGAACACGGTAGCCTCCATCATTGCTAAACGGAAGAAGTTTGGAACCACCAAGACTCTTCCTAGAGCTGGCCACCCAGCCAAATTCAGCAATCGGGGGGGGGGGGGCCTTGGTCAGGGAGGTGACAAAGAACCCCATGGTCACTCTGACAGAGCTCCAGAGTTCCTCTGTGGAGATGGGAGAACCTTCCAGAAAGACAACCATCTCTACAGCACTCCACCAATCGGGCCTTTATGGTAGAGTGGCCAAACGGAAGCCAATCCTCAGTAAAAGGCACATGACAGCCCGCTTGGAGTTTGCCAAAAGGCACCTACTCAGGCCATGAGAAACAAGATTCTCTGGTCAGATGATACCAAGATTGAACTTTTTGGCTTGAATGCCAAGCGTCACATCTGGAAGAAACCTGGCACCATCCCTACGGTGAAGCATGGTGGTGGCAGCATCATGCTGTGGGGATGTTTTTCAGCGGCAGCAACTGGGAGACTAGTCAGGATCGAGGGAAAGATGAACGTAGCAAAGTACAGAGATCCTTGATGAAAACATGCTCCAGAGAGCTCAGGACCTCAGACTGGGGTGAAGGTTCACCTTCCAACAGGACAACGAACCTCAGCACACAGTCAAGACAACACAGGAGTGGCTTCGGGACAAGTCTCTGATTGTCCTTGAGTGACCCAGCCAGAGCCCAGACTTGAAGATGATCAAACATCTCTGGAGAGACCTGGAAATAGCTGTGCTGCGACGCTCTAACCTAACAGAGCTTCATAGGATGTGCAGAGAAGAATGGGAGAAACTCCCCAAATACAGGTGTGCCAAACTTGTAGCGTCATACCCAAGAAGACGTGTGGCTGTATTCGCTGCCAAAAGTGCTTTAACAAAGTACTGAGTAAAGGGTCTGAATACTTACGTAATGTGAGATTTCATTTTTTTTCTGCAAAAACTTCTAAAAAAAACTGTTTTTACTTTGTCATTATTGGGTATTGTGTGTAGATTGATGAGGGAAAAAKTACAATTTTAATAAATTTTAGAATAAGGCTATAACGTAACAAAATGTGGAAAAAGAGAAGGGGTCTGAATACTTTCTGAATGCACTGTAAATACTGTACCTCAACTACCTTGTACCCATACACATTGACTCTGTAATGGTACACTTTGTATATAGCGTCTTTATTGTTTTTGTGCTACTATTTCCTTTTTTATTTAGCAAATATTTGTCTTACTTTTTAACACTGCACTGTTGGGAATGGGCTCGTAAAACAGCATGTCACTGTGAAGTCGACACTTGTTCTAGTTGGCGCATATGTCCAATACAATTTGATTAGCCATGATCAACTAATGCTCTTGTTTGACTTCCAGGAAAGTTCAATTGGAAAGGAACGATAAAGGCAGTCTTAAAACAATCTCCTGAAGAAGGACTTGCGGTTAAAAAACTCAGGAAGAAGGTATGTTCATCAGACATCTAGGAATATTGTGCGTCACACAAGATAGTTAGAGATCAGCTTTTTTGGCATCTCACTTTTATTTGCACATTTGATCAAATATAGTTCATACATACTACTGGAACAGCATGTTTAACCATTTTACATTATGCCCGTAGGGCTAGAATAGTGATATGACATGGTCATGATTGTAATTGTCACTGTTTTCACTAATGGCACAATACATTTTTCCTTCCAGGTTTTGTCAGCTTACTACTCATTCAGCGGAGAGGGAAATTTCAAATCAGAAGAGGAGCTGCTCGCACTCTTCAACAAGAAGATTAAAGGCAACCCCAAGTTTAGAGAATTAAAAGACAAAGTTAGACTTGTAAAGTAGATGTAAATCTCTCATCACACTCTCGTGAATTCCAGCATGGCTGTTTTAACAACTCTCCGTGGTATACGTCACCTGAAAGATTAAATCATCTTTAACACCAAGTCATGACCCTTTACTGACTTTTAATTGGACACCAATGTTGTCTTGTGTCTTTAAGACTAGAAACAATGCAGGCTTTAGTGTAAAGAGCCACTGAACATGCCAATTTGCATGTGTTTTTCTGTTGCTCATTAGAAAAATTAGATTTCAGTCTTGGAGGTGTGTTTCCTGAAAGATTCCACGTTTGGTTAATGATGTTTGTTCCCCATGAGACACTAGCCTATTTCATGTCCTCAAAAGCCCCAGAAAGAATCTATAACTCAAGAACTCCGTAATMAATGTTGACGCTTTTGCCGAGGATGTTTTAGTTGAGTAATTTTACATTTAACTAAGGTGTTTGGTGCAGTATTTCTATAGTTATAAAATATGYGACATGTCTTATGTAAAGAAAGTCAGCTGCTGGGCAGGTCTGCCTCACTGTCTATGCTATTGGATAAAGCGTAATCACCGCAGCTGGTCGTACCATGTTAGTGGGAAAATGGACTTTGTCAAATCAGCACCCAACCTTCATTTACCCATTTTGACGTACAGATGTTCCAAACTTTTTTGTACATGACTGACCATTTAATATATGATTACTTACACTGTAGTCAATTTTGATACTAGAATAACTGTTTCTGACTCATCAATGCCAAATAGGCTGTTTTCAAGGGGATTTGTTGCTTTTTAAAGGCAGTCGCTCTGTTTGCAACATGTGCCAAATTTGTTAATTTGTATAGAGACACTTGTTTAATGATTGGTGTGAACAGACCTAATGAGTCTTCTGTAAAAGCAAGACTGACAAATGGAGGTGGTTTAGAAGCACTTGTGTGATAAGGGCTTACCAAGAAACTTCCAAAAGGACTTATTCGAGACAAAGAAGTTGGAGCACTTAACAAAAAAGGCAGAGATTAATTAGTTGAATTATTCCTTTTGGAAGTTTTTCTTGGTAAGCCCATTCAATGGATTTTTGTCATTGTTGTCGAACACCCCTCCTATTTTCCTGTTTACTTTAGTGCGGAGGCCCACCTGGACTCACCCCAGGCTAATACTTAGGCTTTAGTTCAGCAAGATAAACACTGTCTTTTTGCATGCTTTGTTTGTTTAATTGTTTGCATCCTATTAATTGAGCAATAAGAATTTACAAAAATTATTTTCATGTGCCTTAGGGTTAATAGTGGTTGTGGAGGATACAGGCTCTTTCACATTCCAACCCACAGTACGGCTGTGAAACGGTACCTTATCTCTGGGATTGGATGTGGAAGGGGAGGGGTGCACCTGAGGTGAATTTGACTCTCACACGGGACGGGGCTAATGCACATTCCTCGGCACCCAGAACGGGGTTCATTTGGCCGGGTACACAGAAGCGCCATAGAATCAAGACACTGGTGTCAGCCTCAGGTGAAGTTTTAATGCTGTCTGATTTCCACCACTCAAATGAGCAGCCTGTTACCTGCATACACACACACACTCACTGCACACAAACACCCACGGCCACAGTCACTAGGAGATGCTGGAGGAAATATCCTCAGCTTTATGAAGCTCCTGCTAATCCTTCCGAGTTTAACACTGATCCTCATTCATCGCTGTGCTTACCTGTAATTATATATTGCATACTTTGGGTATTAGCAAAGCTGTTACTCAAGTTTGCAAGTATTAAAATTGTGTTTTCTGGCCTGTATTAGGGTTCAAGCTCACTTTTTAAAATAATTTTTCAGTGCAGACCCTACAGAATACGCCAAAGCATAAATGTCATTACACGAATAGTCTTTATTTCACCAAATTTTAACATGGTCATAAAGACCACATGTTTAACTTCATAATAAATATGTTTCCCATCTCAAGAGGTTTGAAATTGTTAAAACATTTCTAGCCATCTATATGGGTAACAGAGTTGACGTGTTATGCTCAGTTTTCCACCAGAAAATTGGGGGGGGGGGGAGAGTAGAACCAGCTCACCTGCTTTTTATACTGTAATTTGACTAGTAGATGTTCAATATGTTTTTGTTTTTTTTACGATTTAAGGAATAGTTTTACTTCAGTTCACGTTAGAGGGTTGACATTAAACCTGAGGGACAGATGTAAATGAATCAATAATCACATTAAATAAGTAAAAAATCTTCAGAAATTACATTCCCAAAGCAACAAAATAACTAGGGCTTTCCACTGATGGTGAACACCGGGGAGAACCTTGGTGTTAAGTGGGTTAAATTATTCCTAGAAGTTGCACAAATATGACCAGACATGCCAAAACAGGGATCTTCAGATAAAACAAATGGTTTAGTTAGAGCATAGATGGGATATCCAATTGTTAAATWAAAATTAAGACAAATTTACACACTTATTTGTCTAAAGGACATAAAAGGCACTATTTGTGGAGCGACCCGTAAGACCTCGCATGATATTGGCTTTGGACATTTCAATAATACCGCTTGCTCAAGCTGTCAGTATTGATCCAAGTAATACTACTGAAACATGATTACAAATCAAATTGTATTTGTCAYATATACATGGTTAGCAGATGTTAATGCGAGTGTAGCGAAATGCTTGTGCTTCTAGTTCCGACCTTGCAGTAATATCTAACAAGTAATCTAACCTAACAATTTCACAACAACTACCTTTTACACACAAGTGTAAAGGAATGAATAAGAATATGTACATAAAAATATATGAATGCGTGATGGCCGAATGGCATAGGCAAGATGCAGTAGATGGTATAGAGTACAGTATATACATATGAGATGAGTAATGTAGGGTATGTAAACATTATATAAAGTGGCATTGTTTAAAGTGGCTAGTGATACATTTATTACATACATTTTTGGCTAGAGTTGAGTCAGTATGTTGGCAGCAGCCACTCAATGTTAGTGATGGCTGTTTTTCAGTCTGATGGCCTTGAGATAGAAGCTGTTTTTCAGTCTCTCGGTCCCCGCTTTGATGCACCTGTACTGACCTCGCCTTCTGGATGATAGCGGGGTGAACAGGCAGTGGCTCGGATGGTTGTTGTCCTTGATGATCTTTTTGGCCTTCCTGTGACATCGGGTGGTGTAGGTGTCCTGGAGGGYAGGTAGTTTGCCCCCGGTGATGCGTTGTGCAGACCTCACTACCCTCTGGAGAGCCTTACGGTTRTGGGYRGAGCAGTTGCCRTACCAGGCGGTGATACAGCCCGACAGGATGCTCTCGATTGTGCATCTGTAAAAGTTTGTGAGTGTTTTTGGTGACAAGACRAATTTCTTCAGCCTCCTGAGGTTGAAGAGGCGCTGCTGCGCCTTCTTCACCACGCTGTCTGTGTGGGTGGACCATTTCAGTTTGTCCGTGATGTGTACGCCGAGAAACTTAAAACTTTCCACCCTCTCCACTACTGTCGCGTCAATGTGGATAGGGGGCTGCTCCCTCTGCTGTTTCCTGAAGTCCATGATCATCTCCTTTGTTTTGTTGACATTGAGTGTGAGGTTATTTTCCTGACACCACACTCCGAGGGCCCTCACCTCCTCCCTGAAGGCCGTCTCGTCGTTGTTGGTAATCAAGCCTACCACTGTAGTGTCGTCTGCAAACTTGATGATTGAGTTGGAGGCGTGGGTGAACAAGGAGTACAGGAGAGGGCTGAGAACGCACCCTTGTGGGGCCCCAGTGTTGAGGATCAGCAGGGTGGAGATGTTGTTACCTACCCTCACCACCTGGGGGGGGGGGCCCGTCAGGAAGTCCAGGACCCAGTTGCTCAGGGCGGGGTCGAGACCCAGGGTCTCGAGCTTAATGACAAGTTTGGAGGGTACTATGGTGTTAAATGCTGAGCTGTAATCGATGAACAGCATTCTTACATAGGTATTCCTCTTGTCCAGATGGGTTAGGGCATACAAATAGGTTTGCATGTGATATTGCGACACGGGTTATCTATCCAATTTAGTGAACTGGCCACCAGAGGCAGCACCTTCAACCTTTTTAAATATACAAACATATTCATACAATATTCATGAATAGATTTCACTGGAGGTACAAAACCAGTGTGAGGTGCTYGGATGAATTTCAGATGTTCACTTGAATCTCATACTTCCTCGAACGGCAGCTGGCATCTACTGTGCATGTTTAACAAGCTACGCTGTGGTAGTGTCATTATGGGGAAACAACCTGAAAACAACTCGGGTGTGTCACTACCCATAAGCCGATGAGTGATGGACTTACCCAGTAGCACACTATGTTACTAAGAGAGACAAATGTAAAGTTATTTTGAAAGGCTAAGCAAACAAAAGCAATGCCTGCATAACAAATGAGTTGCATAACTGACATGGAGAAACAAAGACAACAAGCCAGAGACAATAGGGGCTTACCTAAATGAGTGTTACAAAATATCTTGCCATAATTGCCATATTTTAGCTGCTGTAAACATTCACATTTGACTGCAGTCAAGGAAACATGCCAAATTGGAGTAATGTAAACAAAACGAAAAAACGCACTTAACTGAAAGCCATTATAAATAGTCAAATATAATGTACAGTATGTCAACATCAGTTGAGGCAAGTTTCAATTTTTTTTGATAAGGCATCAAAAAGCATAATTGATTCCCCTGCTCTCACAGATACAAATCCCATCTGGGAATTGGACAAGACTTAAGTTGTTGTGCAGTGTAGAATTCAGGCCAAGTACCCTGTATGTAAATGTATACTTTTTTAAAACTAGGCAAGTCAGTTAAGAACAAATTCTTATTCACAATAACAGCCTAGGAACAGTGTTTTAACTGCCTTGTTCAGGGGCAGAATGACAGATTTTTACCTTGTCAGCTCTGGGATTCAATCTAGCAACCTTTCGGTTACTGGCCCAACACTCTAACCACTAGGCTACCTGCCGCCCCAAAATATGTAACAGATAAGCTTCCTTACCTGCCACTGAGAATATAGTACTGTATTTCCCAATTAAGTGTGCGATGAGCAGGTTTTTCTCCACACTTGGATTCATCACCTTAGGTAGCCATTTCTGCAGTCTTGACTTTTAAATACTTTTCTTAACATACTTTTCAATGTCATATTGTGAAATGTAGGCTATAGGCATACCCATTCAGATTAAGCCTAAAGTTAGTGCTGGGCTAAAAAGCATGCTCAATGTAGAATCTCCATTGAAAGCTTTTTAGTCCAGGACGAGGCTTCAGCTTTGGCTTGGTAACTAGCCCTTAATATACCAAGCTTATTTTTTATTTTTTTTACATCATTCCAATTTGGATTTGAGACTGGATCTTTAAGTATCCTCTCAGCAAGCAAACATAAAGATATCTTTTTTTTTTTTTGATGAACCATGTTGGTCTGTGATTTGTGCATTTTTTAAGTATAAAGTAAAAAATAAAAAAAATAAAATCCTTTTAGATAACCCTTTTCCTAACCTGCTACTTTCAATCTCCTAACCTGCTGTGTAAATCATTCTAACTTGTTACGATTCCGTTAGAATCAGAGGACTCAAAAAATACTGTGTTGAAAAGTTTAGGGAGAAAGTGGGTCAAATTGACTGGTCACCTGTGCTAGATAGTGTGGGGGTAGACAGTGCCTGGGAAGTATTTAAATGTAGATTCCTTGATGTGGTGAATGTGATGGCTGCTGTTAGACGGTTCAGGGTAAAGCAGAGATCTAGCCCTTGGTTTAATCATGACATTTTAGAATCTATCCAAGCAAGGAATAAGGCCTTTAAAAATTGAAGAACTCTCAAGAGCAGCATGATTTTGTCCTATATAAACATCACAGAAATGAAGCACAGAGCAGGATGGATGAAGCTAAGAGGGGTTACTTTGCTGAGAACAAAAATGACCCTAAAAAGCTTTGGAAATCATTTAAGGAACTAGGCTGTAGTAGTACTACCAAAAACAATCTAAACAGTATTGGACTGAACATCAAGGGGGAGATGGTATATGAAAAAGCAGAGGTTGCTWGGTTKCTCTTTTTTTACTTCTGTTGCCAGCMAGCTGGTTAGCAAGCTGCCCACCAGTTCTGGTCTGTATGGAAGCAACCAAGTCAAGAAGTATTATGTAAAGTTAGGGGTTCAGCCAAACTCTTTTTCTTTTGCAAAGGTAGAAACAGCCAAAATAGTCAGTATGATGGCAGAGCTTAAAGGCCAYAGKCCTGGATAATATTTCTGCAARGTTTCTTATAGATTCTGCTGAGCAAATTGCCCCTTGTATTACGCATATCGTTAATCTCTCTCTTGAACATTTCCCAGGGACATGAAATAAGCTAAAGTTATACCTCTGTATAAGAAGGGGATAAAGTCTGACCCTGGTAATTATAGGCCTGTATCTATCCTCTGTATAACATCAAAGATCCTGGGGAGAGTTGTACATGAGCAAATTTATGAATATGTTAGCAAACAGGGTCTAATGTATGATTTTCAGTCGGGTTTTAGAAAAACATACTCCAGTGATTCATGTCTACTTTACTTGACTGACTTCATCAGGAAAGAGATTGATGAGGGAAATCTGTGTGGAATGGTAATGCTTGACCTACAAAAGGCCTTTGATACAGTTAACCACTGTCTCCTAATGTCCAAACTGGAGGCACTGGAGTTAAGCAGTATCCCTCTAGGCTGGGTAAAGTCCTATTTATCAGGAAGGGAGCAAGTAGTAGAGGTTAATGGTTCACTGTCTCAAGCCCACCCAGACCATCCCCTATAGGTTCAGGTTTTGCGTCCAGAGTCCGCACCTTTGGGGGGGGGGGGGGGGGGGGTACTGTCACGCCCTGACCTTAGAGAGCCTTTTTATGTCTCTATTTGGTTGGTCATGGTGGGATTTGGGGTGGGCATTCTATGTTTTATTTTCTATGTTTCTTTATTTCTATGTTTTGGCCAGGTATGGTTCTCAATCAGGGACAGCTGTCTATCGTTGTCTCTGATTGGGAACCAGACTTAGGTAGCCCTTTTTCTCTCCTTTCAGTGTGGGTAGTTAACTTTGTTTGTGGCACTATTGCCCTGTAAGCTTCACGGTTGTTTTTCGTTTGTTGTTTTGTTGGCGACATTTTAAATAAAAAGAGAAATGTACACTCACCACGCTTCACCTTGGTCCACTTCTTTCAACGGCCGTGACATGGTGATCCTAACTGACCTAAAACAGGGCATTTTTACTAGGATTAAATGTCAGGAATTGTGAAAAACTGAGTTTAAATGTATTTGGCTAAGCTGTATGTAAACTTCCGACTTCAACTGTAGATGTTCTTCTTCTCTGTTTTTGTTTTATATTTCACTGCCATACTGTGTTCGAGCTTGTCTAGCCATATTGTCTCAAGAGGACCACAATGGAAATAAGTCCCAGACTTTGTGTTATCCTCGATGATTTTATTCATGTGCATGTATGGCTTTTTAWAGTTTTATGTGTGCTTGTTTTTTTAAATGGTYGAATTAATAAACAAAACTAAAAAAGAGAAATGTAACTACAACATTTCACATCATGCCAAACTAGTCTGCGCTACAGTCCGCCAAAAAGCTAGTTATCTTAGTTAGCTTTYTGCTTACCAGCTCTAAAGAAAACGCAAGGATGTTATATTGTTTTGCYYCAGGCTGCAACCATATCTCTTCARCGGGAAGGTGCTCATTTAWTTTTTTTACGAACGATGTCCAGAGAAGACTTTGGGTCCGTCTGATAAGGTGTAAGCTCAGCATGTCCGCTATACATCAATGGCATGAGACCTGAGGTGTAGTTTKATTTTTTAGATGTTAGCACATTGTTAACGTTTTACTTGTTTTGATTACATAAACGTCACAAAGAGTAACGTTAGCTGATGAGATATCATAGAACAAAATGTATAAGMTCTCTCTGTGTTGACCACAGACCTCATTTCGGTGTTAATCCCCAAGAAACATTAATTTCCCCCTAGACTTTGGCCAAGGATCCATGGCAGAGTTAGCCTTTGTCAGTGCCTACAAAAAKACACCGTTACTATTGCTTTCTATAACTATGATGTGGTTGGTTGATACTTAAAACCAGTGGTGGAAAAAGTACCAAAACTTGAGTTAAAGTAATGATACTTTAATAGAAAATGACAAGTAAAAGTCACCCAGTAAAATCCTACTTGAGTATAAGTCTAAAAGTATTTGGTTTTACATATACTTAAGTATCAAAAGTAAATGTAATTGCTAAAATATACTTAAGTATCAAAAGTAAAAGTATAAATCATTTTAAATTCCTTATATTAAGCAAACCAGACGGCACCATTTTCTAGTTTTTTTAAATTTACGGATAACCAGGTGCATGCTCCAACACTCAGACATCCTTTACAAACAAAGCATGTGTTTAGTGAGTCTGCCAAATCAGAGGCAGTGGGGATGACCATGGATGTTCTCTTGGTGTCATGGAAAATGTATGAGGTAAAAAGTACATCATTCTCTTCAGGAATGTAGTGAAGTAAAAGTTGTCAAATATAAATAGTAAAGTACAGATAGCCAAAAATAGTAGTAAATAGTACTTTCAATTATTTTTACATAAGTACTTTACACCACTGCTTAAAACACCTTTCCAGGCATTGTAAAATGTTGCATGCTTCAGGAAAACCTGGGAAAAGGAACGCGCCTATATTCTTTGAATTCCMCCTGCTACGACTGTCGCATTAAATAAACGTCACCAGCAAACCTGTGAGCAGGAAGCGTTAGCCAAAGCTAGCCAGTCAGACAAGATAAACAGCCTGATATCAAACATGCTTGCTGGTAGTGATTTCGTAAATCTGCGAAATAGATTCAAGAAAGATGCTGAACTTCTTATGCAAGGGGTTTCAGCAGGTGACGGCAACGAAAAGAGTAAGTAAAGTTAACTGTTAGCCATTAAAATACCATCGTAGCTAACGTTAGCAGCTAGCACAGACGACAGTTTCAAGAAGTAACAAATCAATGAATGAGTCGTAAATAACTTAYTTGGACTGTGTCGTTGCCTATCATATTCAACTTCCCTATTTCCAATTGCTATTACACCTATAGGTGTGTAATATGGCCAAAATACCACGGCCAATGGCTGTTCTTAGGACATAACCCTTAGCCGTGGTATAATGACCATATAACGTTACCACAAACCCCCGAGTTGCCTTATTGCAATTATAAACTGCTTCACAACGTAATTAAAACAGTAAAAAAAATAAGTCATTCCCGTGGTAAATGGGCTGCTGTTATGTGCCAGATGTTAAGACTACAACCCGTTATAAATGGCCAGATGTTAAGACTACTSTTATAAATGGCCTATTTGCGAGATTGACTTATTGCAATAGGCATATGCTACTTACTAAAATCTGTGTTTATAATTGCAATTAAACTTTGCCATGGTTTGCTGAGSTAGATGCAGGTARCCTATAGCCCCTGGTAGGCCAACATCTAATTTCAGGGAAATATCCTCAATRATACWTTTGCGATAGAGCTGTGAACATGATCACAATTGATCACTTTCAATTTAATGAATTAAACATGGCCATTAATAATTGCATAATAACACAAGCCTACAACAACAAACTGAGTAATAGGCTATTTAATMAAATCCATTTGCCAGCTCCAGGTAGGCTACACAGGTGGCACAAATTGATTCGCAATGGCTCCAGTGATATCGTCATTTCAATATATTTATTGTACCAAATGGTAGGCTACAGTATACTTACAATGGTATATAAATTAATAGCCTACTTGATGGTAAACAGATGCAAATGTACCCTATCATTCTCCACATTTAATGTAATGTTGCACTCTCTCAACCAGTGCTCTCAATGCTCACACACCTCTCCGGCCCTCCCCACAATTCTCTCACTCACTCATAGCAGCAGCAGTTAACAGTGAAAAAAAATATATATATGTATATTTATTTTTAAGAGAAATGCCAAGTGGCCCAAAAACCCGCCACCTGCGACCAATACATTTTCACCCGCTACATCGTTTTCAAAGTAGCCCAATTTCAGGAAAACCACAAACATGGCAACCCTGCTCCCACAAAGCCTAAAACTAGAACCATCCTTTTTGAGAGCAGTTGACACATTTTTCCAATAGGTGTCTCCAAAATGACAATCTAAATACAACTGAAAATTGCTTTACCCTGTTCTCTGCATTTCTTCCTTTGTTATTTGTTCATCACACCAAATGATTTAATCTGAACTATTACTATAGAAGTGATTGATAAAATAAAATAAAAATCTTCAGAAAACATTGTGAAATTGTGTTATACAGAAAGAATTTTTATATATATTAAAAAAATGTCAATAGAAAAAACAGGTCAAACTAAAAAATGCAGTAGTTGCGTTCTTTCCAGCTTCAATTTTGAATGCTTGTTAGCTGTGTTAGTTGGCTAGCTAGCAAAGGAGAAGAGCCTCCGTAGTGGGGGTTGGAACCAGCTACGGAACAGAACAGAAAACCGGAAAATAACAATGTTAGGAACTGAACTGGGAACGAAAGTGATCTCTAGTGTTCCGGAACAGAACCATTATTTTAAAAGCATGATAATAGGTTAATAACGTTATTTTACATTCCTAGCATTTTTTGAGTCCCTACAAAAAAATACCTTCAAGCGCCTATGCAAAGCACTCACTCTGTCACTCAGAAACGTTTCCTTCTATTGTTTTGCCTGCCAGCTAGTTTCTATGCAGTTAAGGATGCTAAAGTTATGACGTTTCACATTGGATTTATTAACAACCAAAAGGTAAGATGTGTTTTAAATTCTGGTGCTGCTGCACCCACAAGCTTGTTAGCTAGCTCTGGTCCAGGGGTGTTGAGCTAGCCTTGGCGTTGAGACAACTCTCGGATGTTCAAAGTTCYTCCATATTTACCGCTTGTCCGTAGCTAGCTAGGAATCTAGTTGGCATATAATTATGTCATTCGTTGAAGTAATGATAGGCCTACTAATATCGTAAACACATAATGCACCTCATATTATGATGYCAAGCCTCCTCCATGTCCACCCCCTATCTTGCTCTCTYCCCACCCTGCAAAATWWCAGTTGCATCTCACACACTACACTTGTCTGTTCATCAAGCATGTAAACATCTAGTTTGCCTGGTCCATAGAAAGCTGCTCTATCTGCATTGRTTGATTGGTGGAGTAAATTAATGAGTTAAATGTAAAAACTGTYGATTTCACAAGTTTAAAAAAGGAATGGAAMGGAACGATATAAACTGGTACTTTTCTGGTTCGAACCAGTTCAGACCTTTATTATGCTGGTCGGATAGTGGTTCGAAACGATTGGRAAATAATTTTGGTTCCAACCCCTGCTCCATAGCAACCATTTTTGTTTTCCATAGYAACCTGCCAATCAAATGAACAACCTGTAAACCTTGGCTGGAAACAATGCTAATCGAACGAACGACCAGACGGCTTGRGTAGCAACCTCGGGACTATATCTTCGTGGAAGGATGAAATCGTATGAATTCATTCATAAAAATAATGTTTTTAATGATTCTAACCGTTGTATTTGTCTCGAATAGGCTTGCAAAATTCCGGGAACTTTCAATAAATTCCCTGGTTTCCCAAAATCCTAGTTGGAGGATCATGGAATCAGAAGGGAATAAGCAGGAAATCCGGAATCCTCCAACCAGGATTTCTGGAAACCAGGGAATTTATTGAAAGTTCCCAGAATTTTGCAACCCTAGTCTCGAACCTAACACGGCCCAATATATCCTCCAAACCACGGCTTTAGGTATTATCACTTAAATATAGCCAACATTGTGCCATCACACAGGAGGTCCAGTAGGCAGATTTGACAACAGAGAGAACAATTGTCTTATCTTCAGAACCAAACTGGGCAACATGCCAGTGATTCTTGATTGTTTTGACTGTGTAAATGCTGTGTCAGCACTGCAGCAACATGATAGTTTCAGACTATACTTCTGGACTGTACTCAAGACTCAGCCCAGTGCTTGCGTAAGCTGATATGCATCAAAAGAAACAGCAGACCCAACATTGGCTGGCTGGATGGTCCAGTATATGGTATTCTTTTACGCTGGCGATATTTTGTGCCATACTGACATTATTCATGTGAAATATTCCCTTATTTTTAATACTATTAAATTACCTTTGAAGTTACTATTTGAACTGTCTAGTATGAGACAGCAGCATCTTGGTGGGCCCGGATTTTCAACTAGAGGAGATATTTGTTCCAACGCCAGTGCGCTGGGTTCATACCTGAGGACAGACCTCGCAGCTTGTCCACTTCACCAGCCAACTCCTGTCTCTGATACTTTTAATCAACTGCTAAATTATAGGGATTAATAGGCTTTCCAAAAAATTATCTTATCGCCTACTGCCCCTCGTGCTATCTGTATCATCTTGAAATGTCTTGAACCTTTAAAAGGTGCGGATTGGGCACCTTCTGTTCTCATATTTTGTTGTAAATTCAATCTGTTTTTGTAACCCCTTGGCAAACTGACAATATTCAGCATTAAACTCAATGATGCTGAATAGCCTAGGCTACAGCCTACTATCATCATGCATAGGCCTAGCTAGATTGTGTAGCACCCTTCAACAAATCTCGAAACACTAAACTGTGAGCGCAATTACACATGATCACTGTAGGCCTTTGCTGTTTCTTTTGAGAAATCAAMTGAATAAGTGATGATCTAGGCCTACTTCATTACCAGTGACCATGGCATTTTGTCTCAAACCTGCAGGTCAAGAAGAGAAAGATGCCAAACCACTCTCTCGGATCAACCGCCATTCCATCTTCTGGATTGTGTCATCTGTTGGGTTGACGTATTATTTCGACTTCTTCCGGGTCCTCATGGAGAATGAGGATATCAAAAGGTGTTGTATTGAGGAAAAAATATTTTGTCCGCAAACCAATCCAGCTAGTTTGAAAAGATGAGGAATTGTGTGTGTGTAGGTCTTTGCTGTAGACCATCTATGATTAGTAGGCTAATCAAATGGGTTGTTAGCCTGGATCCAGACTTGAGAATTGGTCAATGGAATTGTAAAAGTCCCAAATATTGTGCTTTTTTTTTTTTTTTTGGTTAGGCACATTTTATTCATGCAGGATTATCTGAATACTCAATGTTTGCAAAATGCAATTATGATGACTGCATTTACCGAAGTTCCTATCATTTATTTGCTGCTTTGGGGTTTTGTTTTCCAGCTGGTGGTTCAATCTCGGTGTGATACTGCTGGGAATATGCCTATCTTTGGCCACATTTTGCATCGTATACCTGGAGTGGTTCAAGGGCATAAAGGACTACGACCAGGAGTACCCTGCTATTGCTCCTATTACCACAGCAGCCTTCATTGCAGCATCATGCAGGTAATACTCTTTCAATTACATTGTACATCCTCAAAACTGACATGGGATGTGTTAACATAAAGTATGTTTTTTTTCTTCCTGTTGCCGACATTAACTTACGCCTCTTGTAGAAGTGCAAGGTGCTTTATGTTACAAATGTCATTAGTTCAAGCATAGAATATTAAGTGTCAAACATACATTTGTATAATTGTTACTCTCTTGTGGCTGGGTTTTGCAGAGAAAAAACATTACTTTAGCTACGAAGGCTGTAGGAAACCCATCACTTAACTTTGCAAAAAGTAACCGGGGTTTACAAAAAAGACAGATTAATTTCTTATTTGCTTACTTTAATCCAGTGTTCATCCTCAACAGGGGATTAAAGTGAGAAAATAAGAAATTAATCTGTGTTTTTTGTTGAGTTCTCCAACTCGTCTCTGCCTCGAATTATTCCTTTTGGAAGTTTTTCCTTGGGTAAACCCTTTTTGTTGGATTTTTGTCATTGCTGTCAAGCACCCCTCCTTAGTTTTCTTTGTTTGCTGTAGCACGGCAGCCTTCCTGAAATCTTCGCAAAAAGTACCTGAATATTCATTAAAGCATACCCTGTTATTGATCTACAGTGTCTTGCAAAAGTATTCATCCCCTTGGCGTTTTTCCTATTTTGTTGCATTACAACCTGTAATTTAAGTWGATTTTTATTTGGATTTCATGTAATGGACATACACAAAATAGTCCAAATTGGTGAAGTGAAAGGGGAAAAAAATCACTTCTTTCAAAAAATAAAAAACTTAAAAGTGGTGTGTGCCTATGTATTCACCCCCTTTTGCTATGAAGCCCCTAAATAAGATCTGGTGCAACCAAAGTCACATAATTAGGCCTCCTGTGTGCAATCTAAGTGTCACATGATATCAGTATATATACACCTGTTCTGAAAGGCCCCTGAGTCTGCAACACCACTAAACAAAGGGCACCACCAAGCAAGCGGCACCATGAAGAMSAAKGAGCTCYCCAAACAGGTCAGGGACAAAGTTGTGGAGAAGTACAGATCAGGGTTGGGTTATAAAAAAATATCAGAAACTTTGAACATCCCACGGAGCACCATTAAATCCATTATTAAAAAATGGAAAGAATATGGCACCACAACAAACCTGCCAAGAGAGGGCTGCCCACCAAAACTCACGGACCAGGCAAGGAGGGCATTAATCAGAGAGGCGTCAAAGAGACCAAAGATAACCCTGAAGGAGCTGCAAAGCTCCACAGCGGAGATTGGAGTATCTGTCCATATGACCACTTTAAGCCGTACACTCCACAGAGCTTGGCTTTACGGAAGAGTGGCCAGAAAAAAAACATTGCTTAAAGAAGAAAATAAGCAAACACGTTTGGCAAAAGGCATGTGGGAGACTCCCCAAACATATGGAAGAAGATAGTCTGGTCATATGAGACTAAAATTGAGCTTTTTGGACATCAAGGAAAACGCTATGTCTGGCACAAACCCAACACCTCTCATCACCCCAAGAACACCATCCCCACAATGAAGCATGGTGGTGGCAGCATCATGCTGTGGGGATGTTTTTCATCGGCAGGGACTGGGAAACTGGTCAGAATTGAAGGAATGGTGGATGGCGCTAAATACTGGGAAATTCTTGAGGGAAACCTGTTTCAGTCTTCCAGAGATTTGAAACTGGAACAGCGGTTCACCTTCCAGCAGGACAATGACCCTAAGCATACTGCTAAAGCAACCCTTGAGTGGTTTAAGGGGAAATATTTAAATGTCTTGGAATGRCCTAGTCAAAGCCCAGACTTCAATCCAATTGAGAATCTGTGGTATGACTTAAAGATTGCTGTACACCATCGGAACCCATCCAACTGGAAGGAGCTGGAGCAGTTTTGCCTTGAAGATTGGGCAAAAATCCCAATGGCTAGATGTGCCAAGCTTTTAGAGACATACCCCAAGAGACGTGGAGCTGTAATTGCTACAAAAGGTGGCTCTACAAAGTATTGACTTTTAGGGGTGGGGGGAGGGGGTGAATAGTTATGCAAAAATAATAATTATTCAAAGTGGTAGGTAGGCATGTTGTGTAAATCAAATGAAACAAACCCCCCCAAAATCTATTTTAATTCCAGGTTGTAAGACAACAAAATAGGAAAAATGCCAAGGGGGGTGAATACTTTCGCAAGCCACTGTATGTGAATGGACACAAATGGCATAGCTAGCTGGCTACATAATGCTTTTGGTTAGTAAGTTGTTAGCCTATTTTACAATATCTCTAAAGGTGATCAGAATGATTTTGATCAAGCACATTTTTTTATTTCTTCTCCCCAGTTTAAATATAGCACTGTGGCCTGTGTGGTCGTTCCTCACCCCCATCCTCCTGTTTACCCAGTTCATGGGAGGTGTTATGCTCATATCCATGCTTGGGTGAGATGTTAAGGTAAGATAGCAAAATGTAAATAAAGATGGTCTTATGAATCAACAATATAGATTGTGTAAGAATCGGTATTGTGAACTGTATTGTTAATATTTGTTCCATCCGATACTTCTCCCTCCATTTCAAATTTATATCATTGTATTGCATAACTACCAATAATAGATAACCAAGTACCTACTGCTGAGTGCAATTATTTTTGTTTCATTTACAGAACTAAAGCCTCAACAATGACGACAGTTTGACTTTCGTGTTAATAAATTGATAATGTTCAGGAAAGTTTTTTTTTTTTACGTGAATATATTATATTTGATAAATTACCAAAGCTTTTTAAGTGCTTTAATTGTTTTTGTATCGCATGTGTATTTTTGAGTCACAAAGCCATTGTGCTATTAACATTGTAAATGTGTGCTTACATTCTGTAAAATCTGCTCAATAAATAATGGTTTGTAGCTAATGTCAACCTTGTTTTCCTGTATTGTTGGCAAAAAGCCTAACTGTCAGAATTATTGATATGAACTTGAGTGCCTATATTTATTTAATACTGTATGTGGGACTAATAGGTCATTTAAGTGGACAAAATTCTTCCACTCATTGGGTCACAAATAATCCTCAAGGTTTTTGTTGCATCAAGATGAGCTATACTGTAGTTGTCTAACTGTTGTGGGATCAGTTATTATAATCTCCTTGAGAAAATCTATAGGCCTACCTAAAAATGTACAGGCCTACGCCTGCAAGATGGTTGTAGAATCAAATACCCTTTACTAACAACTGCAATAAGATACACTTGAGCAAGACACCTTTAAAACCCTTTACACTCGTAGGAATCAGCCTTATAGGGCTAAATTGAAATGTTTCTTACAGAAGAAATATGAAAAGCATATGCATAACTGTGGTAGCAACTGAAAGGGAACAATTTGGAGATAATGGGAAAGTTATTAGACCAAAGGTCAGGACACAACAGTTCATCTGACACCAGATTTAATCCAAATATTACTGTTGATTTTATGTGCATTTTACATTTCCTGTACTTTTCAACGCATTTGTTGAGAACAATATCTGAAAATACTCTGTATACATTCGGTAACGTGATAAGAATATTCCTGGAAAATGTGGGGTAGTGAGAGGACTAGTCCTAACTCCACGTGGCCACACAACTCTCCAAAATGTACACAGTTCCTAAGTAATTTAAATGTACTTTTATGATCCAAAGAAAAGTCTCCAGCTGTGCCGTTGAAGAACTAGAGCAAGCACAATTGTATTTGTTTTGTTTGGAACACAGACCTGTATCCCCGACATCACACAATTACTGTTGAGGTTTACGCAATCCCAAAACTTCTCAAAACATTAGGAACACCTTCCTAATATTGAGTTGCCACCCCATTTTGCCCTCAGAACAGYGTCAATTTGTGGACTACAAGGTGTCGAAAGCGTTCCACAGGGATGCTGGCCAATGTTGACTCCAATTCTTCCCACAGTTGTCAGGTTGGCTGGATGTCCTTTGGGTGGTGGACCATCCTTGATACACATGGGAAACTGTGGAAAAACTCAGCTTCGTTGCTGTTCTTGACATACTCAAACTGGTGCGCCTGGCACCAGTGGAGGCTGCTGAGGGAGGACGGCTCATAATGGCTGGAACGGAGCTAATGGAATGGCATCAAACGCATGGAAACCATGTTTGATGTATTTGATACCATTCCACTGACTCCCCTCCAGCCATTACCACAAGCCCATCCTCCCCAATTCAGGTGCCACCGACCTCCTGTGCCTACTGACATACCTCATTCAAAGGCACTTAACTTTTGTTTTGCCCATTAACCCTCTGAATGGCACACACACACAATCCATGTCTCAATTGTCTCAAGGCTTAAAAATCCTTTAAACTATCTCCTCCCCTTCACCTACACTGATTGAAGTGGATTTAACAGGTGACATCGATAAGGGATCATAGCATTCTCCTGGTCAGTCTATGTCAATGTTTTGTACACTCAGTGTAAAACGCAATCTGGGTCAGGTGGGCATCATTTGAAAGATTGTTCTATTGCTAACATGACTAGCTAAATTATAAAGTACAATCTTAGTGTTTAGGCTTTCACGGGGCAATTCAGAGAAACTGATCGTAATTGTGGTGTGTATAGAAAGGAGTCGTGTGCATTAGGTGTGTGTTCAGCGGCACATTTTCATCACAACAGACAAACAGGCTCATTCTGTTCAGAACAACCCAGAGTACGACGCCATGTCGTCTCGTAAATAACTATGTACATCATAGTGATCATAAACGTTGACACTGTGTATGACATGAGTTTCATATGGAAATGTGTAGTGCACATTTGGGCTCGGGTGTTTGGCTTGCTTGTGTGACATCATAGTGGTATTTGTCATCATCCTCAATGTCTCATCTTTAAAAATACATTGAGTCCCTCACTCAGACAACAAACAAGTAGCTGCTTAATTAGCGGGAGGGATGGGGGCAACTTCTTGTTGCATGCGGTGCTCAAGTTTAGAACTGCTGTCAGTCAAAACCCATCCAGCGCTGTAAAGTGCAGAGCCTGAGCTTTGATGTCATTTCTAGCATATTACTGTACAGCCACTGTGTTCCAATTTAGGAGCTTATCAGTGTCCAAAACTGCCATGTTCAACCTGTATATGGGTACAAGTGTAAAGGGCTACCTGCATATTATCGGTCTGTAATAAACAACTATTGCTGGCCTAGAATCGAAAACACTCGACTCCGTCGATCCAAGGGAAGTTTCAAACCTAAATAGGCCTATCTTTGGTTGAATAAGAGCACAGGGAAGTTGGAACCCCACCATGCATGCACGCGCGCTCCACTGTTCAAAATGACCGTCTCCGATCAATTTGAAATGCCCAGAAACAGAATCAATCAGGTTGATGGAATTAACATTTAATGGATGTTTGTTTACTTGACTGATAGGAATCGAGAGCAATGATTAACGACATGGTGTCATCTCCGATTAGGATTCCCATTCAGAAAGGTTAGCGCTGATGATCACCTCAACTGAGAGTCCATGAGTTAATTTCCTGATGCTTTGACTGCAATGATCAAAACAACGAGTGTAAATACAACAACGGAAACGAAGTTCTGATTAGGCATGTAGAGTAGTATTGAGATTCGATATAGATCTGCGCCAACCCATCTCATGAGCTAATTGATCATTATTTCATGGCCCTGTATTTGTTTTACGCCTCTCCTGTAAGCACTATTCAATGCACCCTGGTCAATGTATAATTTGCAGCCTCTAAAACTGCAGCTATGGCAACATAAAAAGCACCAAAGGGAATTTGGAGTCATGCGTAAAAGGTGTAAACCACTCGGGACAACATCTTGGTCAGGGGTTCCCGGGTCAGATTTTCCCAGAGTTCCCGAAGGATATTGAAATATAATGGCTCCCATTGTTAAACCATTACTCCTACCTGTATCAATTTCACTAAGTGTATCTCACACTATCTACCACGCATTGATAGCCTATTGCATGCAATATGTTATCATGCATTTGATAAATGTGTCAGAGGGGGGGGGACAACAAATAGACTAGGTTAATTTTGACTTTACTTATATCCCCCTCACACAATCCCCTTAGTGCTCTAGATGTTGCCAAAGACGATTTCATTTCAAGGGGAGGGGGGCTGGGGAGCAATTCTCATTGAAGATGAGTCCTCCTACTTAAACAAATCCATTTACAAAAAGGGCCATTGTAAATTCGACCATTGAAATCCGATTCAGTTTTTTTCACTCTTGGAAAGCATAGTTCTTAACCATGACAAGGCAAGTGGAGGTACACGTTAACGGACTATTGGACTGAGGGGCGGTTGGGTACGAGCACATTTGGAGAGTTGGGAAGACTCTTAGCCCCATACCTATAAAACCTCGCCTAAGTGGTTTGACAAATATCGTTTTCTTTTTATTTTACACGGGATAACCCCTCAAAACGGATCTCAGAGACTTGGATAGCAGTGCTAGTTGGCAACGACTATAGAAACGAGGATCCGGTGACGAAAAAGCTTTTTGGGGATTAAGTTATTCCATGATCACTTAATTTTTTTATGTAGATTAAGTGAATGGTTGGCACTACTAGTCCACCAATTTAGCAAAAAAACGTATGACAGGTCCAATCGGACAACGGATGGCGGTCACCGATGGCTGAAACTCAATCTATTAATCTGAATTCACACTGCTAGAGGGTATATGATGCGCTATAAAGTAGCCTAATTTCAGCTAAATGGTCCAGGGTGACAATAGGTTACATCAAACAGTGAAGTTAGGGAAACTGGACACTGAAAGCATGCGAAACAATTGAGACCGTCTTTGGATTGAATCAACATGCAATTGGCACAGTTCCTATCCATTTGCGTCCCCGCCTTGTTGCAACAGGTTGCGCGCTTGGCCTTCCACAAATGCACTTATAGCGCACAGTTTTGACTTTGCTCTTACGTTCAGACTCGAATGTTACAGATTTCGGCGCCATGGTTGAGCACGGAGGCCTCGATCTTATGTGTTTAAATAAGTCCTACAGCCACAGTTCCACTACCTCGTCCTCCAGCTCAGAGCGAGAAAAGAGAATATTCACCAAGTTGAAAGTCAGTTTGACTGAGGACTATCCGCAGAAGAACGCGGAGATCCTGAGCGGCCAGTATGGGACTAATTTACTGTTGATCGGCGTGTCGCTGATGCTGGCTATTGCGCACCATGGCGCATCAGTGAAGGAAGAGCACCTGCTGTCGTTTATYACGACCCTCATGATCCTCCAGCTGATATGGATGATATGGTACATCGTGAGCAGAGACAGGCAGAGTAACTTACAGCCAGAAAAGGATGTGCATGCCACTACCTGTTGGATAAGAGGTGAAGCTGACACGCATGTTTGGAAGATTTAGTCTTTCCCTTACGTAAAAATGTATTTATTTCATCTCAAGGTCGTTATTAGTCCATAGGAATAACGTGGTATTATATTATATCTTGAATGTTTTATATAGTTTAATGCTTCTCAACTAGCTAAATGTGGCGTATTTTCCGAATATATTTGTTTTTCAAACATTTTATTGACATCAAAAGCAATTAAAAGTTATTTTGCATAGTTTTCCGTGCAGCCGCATAATAACGAATGTTTCATTGATATAGGTGGGTTAACTCTTCTTGCGCTCCTCTCGTTGATTATGGATGCCTTCCGAATTGGTTATTTTGTGGGCTATCGATCATGCGTGTCGGCTGTTCTAGGGGTATACCCTATCATCCACGCAACTCACACGATAGCACAGGTAAGATACAACCCCCATTMTATGTTAATTTGATCACGCTTTTCATTATGGCCTATACTTTCAAGGATTTATAAAGTGGTCTGTAATTTCTAAACGGTTCATTATTCATTTAAAGATTGTTATTTTTGGTGCTTGCTTAATAATATGCTTGTGAATGTTCTAATGATTATTACTGTTATTATTGACAGTGCAGCCACATAAGCTCAGTATTTGCCAAGCAGCTAAATGACAAGCACACCGTTTAAACCAATGTGTTATTGGAGCCTACAATTGCAATGTACACAGACTAAGTAACAATTAACCGCTTATAAACCATGAATAAACCCCTTTGTCCTCTTAAATATGTAAAGTGTTACAGGTAAATTGGCTGCTCTGTTTGAAAAGTTATTGAGTAATGGTATCGAAATTCCACTTAAACAGGTATAGTGCTTTGTCTTGGAGTGGAATAATGTAAGCTTTGTTGCTCGGGCAAGAGAGTTGTCTGTACAACATAATCCTGTCATTGTCCATGTTACTGGAGTCTAATGTAGCACTAACGTAATCCATCAGCTGAGAGGTCGCTTGATATGGCCTTCACATTCTGATGATTCATTTTCACAGTCCAAATGAAAGCCTTCACCAGAATTTGAATGTTTTTTGTATTTTTTTTGTATTATGTAGTGTGTCTTGTCAGTGCTATGATACAAGTATAATTTTGAGTTTTGTTTTAGGTGCATTTCCTTTGGTTTCACATCAAGGACGTCATCAAGACCTTCGAGACCTTTGAAAGGTATTGTGAAATATAATAAACCAGTATTTTGAGAATGTCACAACCCATGCACGCCTCTCAAGCCTAAGGTATGTTTAGGTTATACTCAAGTACCTTTTTCATTGGTGCAATTCAATAAAACAGTTGATGAGTTTATTTATCCTGTTATAAACATTGTACTAATTTAAAGTGTCAATGTAAATTCATTTTGTTCCATTTTGTTTCATGTGTTTCCCTCAGATTTGGCGTCATCCATGCAGTCTTCACCAACCTGCTACTGTGGTGCAACGGTGTGATGTCTGAGGCTGAGCACTTCCTAAACAACCACAAGAGAAGGCTCTCTTCCCTGGGCTATGTAAACCTCACCATAGGTAAGGGGACCAGGGGTCGAGTGGCTGCTTGTACCCAAAGAAAAAAGGACAATAGTTCACTTGAGAAGCTCACTTCATTGGATGAAAGACAGGGGTGCGAGGGGGGTTGGAGGGGAAGGTGGGATGGATTAGGCAGTCTGGCAGGTCTTGTTTGTGTCGAACGCCTCTCTCTTAGGTTTCACGAGACATGCACGGTCGCTGGCCCCCMCCCCCCCCCCCCCCCCCCCCCCCCCCCCCCTGCTCTAGCGACCTCAGACGCCTTTGTCCCAGGCCGGGCTGCTCCCATGGGCGCTGCAATTACAGTAACTGATACATCTTAAGCCGTGGCTGCTCCACCGGCCCCCTCATATCCGGCCGACTGTGAGGCTGACTGTGCCGCTGTTGTTCCCTTTTTAATTAAAGAGAACAGGGCCGTAGTGGTACCCTTTGGGGAGGGGGTCGTGAGTGGGTAGAGATAGTAGTGCTTCAGGGTTGAGTTTAAAAGCAGTCTCTAGAGGGCAGCACTAGGAAAGAGTAGTACAAATGGTAAGGGCTTCAAGTACAAAGGGAAGCATTATTTTGAGGAAAGACTAGAAGTCATTGTATACCATTTTGTGGAATTGTGTATTTTGGTGTTCAGAAGGTTGATTGATACACTTGATCCACCAACCTGATGATCCTCATCACACATGTGAAGAGGAGTTTGTGGGAATATTTATCAGACCACCCACTGGTACATGATGGATTGTCAAAGTTGAAATGACTAGGACATTGAGCTGGGAGGCCCTAACAGGACATTTTCTCTATATTCCTGTCCAGATCAATTCATTTGGTAAATAACTGAATTCTAAATTCAATTCCTACCTCCCTTTAAAGTGTATTGTTGCTTTAGACTCTGATGGCAAAGAATTGATTAATTATGTTATATAAGACACAAAGAAAACAACTGGCTTCATGAAAAAAAAAACGTTGAAATATACTTTATTGCCATATATAATTTATTTTGTTATATTTGAATAACTTGGGAGTTTACATCCTCTGTGTAGTCTAGTTGTATACACAAACTGGAGGCCACTGTTTTGTAAAGTACATTATGGTTGCAGAAGTGGGATTTCACTGTGCTTGAAACTGACAAGATATTGTTTTTTTCTATGTGTTTCAGTGGATATGGAGCCTCACTGTAATTGCACTACCAGCGCCTGCTCCATGTTCTCCAACAGCCTCTACTACCTATACCCCTTCAACATAGAGTACCACATCTTTGTCTCTGCAATGCTCTTCGTCATGTGGAAGAACATAGGGCGCAGCATTGACCTCCAGTACAACCGGAAAAGGCCGGCTACCAGGACCCAGGGGCTGGTGGTCGGCCCCATCCTGGGTCTTGTCGCCCTGGCCAGCACCATCGGCGTGCTGGTGGTCTACATCATCCATGTGGAAGAGTCGATGGACACCCGGGAGTCGGCCATCGCAATGTTCTACTGCTACGGCATCGTCATGCTGGTGTTCATGTGCTCGGCCGGGGCCACGGGTCTGCTCATATACCGTGCCGACCCTATGCCCATGGACACCACCAAGAACCCCTCGCGGACGCTGGACACAGAGATCCTATTCGGATCGTCGGTGGGCTCCTGGCTCATGTCCTGGTGCAGCGTGGTGGCTGTGACAGCCTCAAGCAGCAGCCCGAGCTACCGCTGGACCAACCTGATGTACTCGCTGCTCATCGTCCTGGAGAAGTACATCCAGAACCTGTTCATCATAGAGTCCCTCTACCGCCAGCGGGAGGACGGTGAGAGGGTGGACGCTGAGGCGGCGGGGCCTGTGCCGGAGATCTTCTCTGTGACCTCCTCCTTGGCGCCGCCCTACAACGGCATCATCAACCGGGCGTACGAGAACCCAGACAAGGGCTGTGTCACGCTGGAGAACGAGCAGGTGGAGAACGGACAGGTTTACGGAACATTCAGCCCACGGAAACATTCGGCAGTGCCCCTGCACGTCGGGAACAACGTAGCGGAGACCCCGAGCAAGAAGAGGCAGATTCTGAAGAACATCGCTGTCTTCCTCTTCATGTGCAACATCTCAGTAAGCTTGCTGTTTTTTTTAACTTATAATTTATCATTTATTTATTGACAATAGTCAGCATTGATGTTATTGTCTCATAACTAGTTCTCAAACGCATAGGATTCCCCATTTCTTACCCTACTAGCTACTCTTATTCTCTACCTTTAATGCAATGTTCCAGTAGGGAAATGTATTGTGTGTGAGTTTATGAAAATACAAGGCTTTTTCACCACACACAAAAACAAAACAAAAACAACAACAAGGTAAGTTTAACCTTATTTGGTATCTCCTCACTGCAGCTCTGGATCCTCCCCGCCTTCGGCTGCAGACCCCAGTATGACAACGGCCTGGAGCAGGAGACGTTTGGCTTCACCATATGGACAACAGTTCTCAATTTTGCCGTGCCCATGAACCTCTTTTACCGCATGCACTCTGTGGCCTCCCTCTTCGAAGTCTTCCGAAGGGTGTGACAAGACGAAGAGGGACCGACGAGACGACGCAACATGCACAAGAACACTTGTCACCAAGGGCTCCATAGAGGAAATTAATAGCAACACAGGTCAACCTTTCAGGAGGAGCTCTTGTCATGTACTTTAGACTTCTAAATAAGCATTGAAACATGTCAGTTTAGGGGGATTATACTAGATGAGATGTCCCTTGTAGCGATGCATCTTCGGAAACATTTTATAGCACCAGATATAAACAACAAATTACATTGATATCAGACCCTGGATTCAAATAGTATTCGGAATCTTTCAAATACTTTAGCTGTGCTTGATTGAGCTAGCCTGGCACAATGTAACCAATGGAATAGCCCCAAATGTGCAAGAACTGATCCCCCGCCCCGGGAAGGCTCACCCAAAACGCCAAAGTCTTTGAAAGATTTCAAATAGTATTTGCTTTRCTGTGTGTTGCTGCACTGAAAAGTGAAATTGACATTTGAATTTAGGTCTCTGTTATAACAAGTGTTTGGGTTTGTCTTTTGATGTTCATCAAAGTTTTGTTGAACGCGTTATTAAACGCGTATGTAATAGTTTAGTGTCGAGTTGTCTCTCAGATCTAGTACAGATGTAAGCCAGGCTATGTATGAATGCATCATGAGAGTGGAGCATGATAAGTGATGATACATGATGAAAGTAGATGGTGCAGTGAAACAACTTATATCGAAAATGCCATGCCACATTCATTTTTCAAATCCTGTATCATGGTGAGACTAGTGGGTCTCATCCCCGGTTGCGCTGATTTCACACACACCACTGTGTTTGCAGCAGTACTCCAACATCATAGAGAAGCCAAAGAAGCTCTCTCGGTCTCGATTATTTAACGTCACATAAGAACTGTACTAAGGATTGTAAAGATGACGTGCAACTGTAAAAGCCTTAAAGTTTTTTTTTTTTTTTTTTGTGTTGCCATTTTTATGTATATTTCAAATGCACATACTGTCATGGAGGATGTTCTCAGTGGTCAGAAAAATACACAGGAAACTCAATACTTCTGTGTCAAACACTTGAACTACTTGACTGGCCACAGTCTAGAGTCCTACATGTACTGTAGTATAGGGCAGCGCTAGACTTGGATTGCTCTTCGGTGTAATATTGGACTGTAGTTCTCAATCTCTCGAAAAAGTCCATTGGACTGTAGTTCTCAGAATCTCCAACAAATGAACACTGGACTGTAGTTCTCACAATCTTTCGCAAACGTCTCATTGTATTGACTGTCCTCAATCATGACTTGTTGACATCATTCCGCGTATATTTGATGGCATACACATACAGTTGAATGCTGTACGGTGTTGACTCATCTGTAATGCCCGTAGCTCTACTTTCCTTTCAGTTATATAGTTTCTTCTTCTAATGAACCTCAAATGTGGTTCCCTTAAATATATTTAACATTTCAATAATTGTTATGGAACTCAATTTGACTAAGAAACCGCCTGGGAGTGTGTGGAGCGTGCCCCAATGCCCACTGATGTATTCCCTGGACCCATATTAAGCCTAGTTCTGGACTAAAACAAATGCTCAATGGAGAATCTCCATTGAAAGTGTCCGTAAACTTGTCACCGGCCGACAGTGTGCCCCATTTGCTCTCCCGCTCCATAATGTTGGTGAAGAGACTAAGTATGCACTCTGCATCTTAAAGGGACAATCTGCAGTTCAAACAACACCAAAGCGTTCCACCCTGCCACTGTTTTGGTAAACAGCGGAAGAATGGGGCGGTTATTATGTCATTGAAAAGGGAAACAATACAATATTTGCACACATCAGTATATACTGTATTGACTGACATGCATTTTCCAAAAAGCAAWTATGTTGCTTCAAACTGAAAGAACTCTGAAACTGAACCAAATATCTTGATTGATGTAGTTTTGAAAAGTAAGCGTTGACAATAATCTTAACCTGTGATGTTGTTGATCGATTTTGTGATGAATTAGTGAAATGTAGTGCTACTGTATGGTTCATTTTTGGACAACATATTTAGGCTGTAGGGACTATCAGAAAACTGTGAGTTCTACATTGGTGCTAACTACTGTACTTGTTTTCAGTTGTACGTGCCAATCTGTGGTCAATGCTTATTGGTAAACCTGCACCAATACTATATCCTCCCTGTGTACATATCTGAACGTAGATTAAAGCGAATGTACATAAAGACTCCTGGCTCTGTAATAAAAATGATTGTGAAACTGACATTTTAAGTTAAAGAAAAGACATACATTCGGTCTATTATCTACAGTGAAGTTATGAATATATAACTCACATAAAACCTATGTACACACAGTGGGTCCTATAACCCACTGCTGGTAGGGGACCCTGGTCTCTCTCGCTCGCTCAATCTTTGCACGTTAGCTAAAAGTTCATCAATTCACTGTGGACCTTCATCGGAGCATATAGGCCTATGTAGCATAGCTCAATGCTCAAATAGCAGAAACTATCTTCTTTCACCGCAAGAGTTAAAACCATATTTTTGGAAACAAGATTAATCAATTTGCCTCGTTATAGAACTCTGGGAATATAGGCCTAAAGTTCTCACCCCGTCCTTAGTTGATCCTGCTAATTATTTGAATTTCCTAACCATTTTCTAACTTGCTAAAATGTCGTCTTGATGGAATAGCTGGCCACCTGGTGGCGACAAATGTTAACTTTCTAGCCGACTATGCGTTAGTGCGTAAAACCTCGGAATCAGATACATTGTTAAGGTTGTTGCCCAATTCTAAGCGTGCTATATTATCTTTGTATTCAACTCTTCAATAACGGTCAGCGAATGTAAAATTTTGCAATCACCCATTTTTGTCAGTTAGCCTAGTCCCATTGTTTGTTGGAATGGAATTGCTAAATAATTTCAAAACAGTTTGTGACTATATTCCCTAGGGGTTTTACAAATGATTGGGATATAGCCTATTTATTATCTGAATTATGTCAATCATAATTTCAAATGCAGAGTATTATCTGAATATAATTCATGCTCTATAGGTAAGCATATGCTCGCCTATTATAAATAGTTAACATTAAAATGTTCAATTTGTATACATCTTTGTCATTGATTGACATTGTGCAGGTACAGGGGCTGACAAATCTCTTTTGTTTGGTAAACTCTCACTCTCTATATTCAAGGAAGGTGAAAGTCAGTAAAAAAAAGACGGATCATCATTTGMACAAATTTCCATGAATGAAAGAAGTAAATCGTCAGAATTCGACATAACATATCCTAGATTTTACTCGACAGAATTTTGCAGGACGCTGAGAGATTATGTAGATGGTGCATGAAATCGATTTGACAGGCATGTTGTTGACACAGCTAAAAATAAAGATGACGTTTAAAAGACGGAAACTGCCAACGCAAGAGAGGATACACTGCAAATGCAGATGTTGCAGTGCACTGAGTTATTGTGTTTCTACTTGCACGTCGAGTGTGAGAGTGAGTCACCTAGGATGTCTAGCCTGAAGTTGAAATTAAACTGAAAACATCACGCTCACTCCAAACGCGTCGTGCATAATTTAGAGAGAGAGCTGTACTATCAATTGCTCACAACGTAGTCTAGTGATGACCTTTATAAATGTATGACTTGTATGCAATGTTTGTTTTCACACAAACAACGTCGATTAACAATAGAATTCCATCCACAAAAGCCTAATTCGAAAACAAGTATCGTGCGTAAAATTCGCATTCCTGAGGCAGAGTTGTCCCATGTGCAATTTCAGTACCACTGACAGCACCCCTGGATATTACTATTCATTATCCCCACAGCAATGAAATGCTCCATAATTCTTTCACTGTTTATAGAAAGGTATAGATTAAATTAAAAAAACATTCACTCAGGCCTACATTTTGCAAATTGAATTGTTGCTTTTGAAGAACAGAAACCCACAACTGGAGTATGAGTGTGCAACCTAATCCAAAAATATAATCCAAATAGAATGCTCATTGGTATCTTTCTAGCGAGAGGAGTAGAAACTCAATTCATGTAGTGCGTGTTTCCACAACGGAGGTATGTATGTGTGTGTGTGTGTGTGTGTGTGTGTGTGTGAGTGTGTGTGTGTGTGTGGGGGGGGGGGGGCGTTGGCTCAGGGGACTCCCTCCCTTCTCAAAGCGCTCACGAACTCAAAATAGCCTCGACCAACAGTGTCAGTGCTGCTGTCTTACTTTGGCATGGCAGGTCAGACGACACGCGAGGTAATAACATGCGGTCGCCAACGCGCTTCAATCTTTTGACGCACCGAACGCTCTGTTCGGTTCAGCGTGGATGCAACACATTTGTCGCAAATTCACTAAGCAATCTCAAATCCTTTGTTTGTATATTTATTTCCAATAGAATGGCTGACGAAGGGACGACAGAGCACCGTGAGTTGGTTACTACTGCGTCCTCAGACGCGCATGGCGCAATGGACTGGCTTTCCACTTGAGAGGACACAGAGAACCCTGCGAAATACAACTCAGTACATAAGAACCACTCCATCCCGTTATCTCTTGGGGAGATTATGTGGAACTCGACCGAATCGGAGGGAACATCCGACGGTGGAAAGGAATTGGTCATCCGGACAGTGACGGGCTGTTTGCTCTCACTGCTCATCCTATGGACACTGCTGGGAAACCTTATGGTGTGCTCTGCCGTGCTACGAATTCGGCAATTACGAAGTAAAGTGACCAACATTTTCATTGTTTCTTTGGCTGTGTCGGATTTATTCGTTGCAATTCTGGTGATGCCATGGAAAGCTGTGGCTGAGGTGGCGGGGTATTGGCCATTTGGCACTTTTTGTAATTACTGGGTGGCGTTTGACATTATGTGCTCAACTGCGTCTATCCTCAACCTCTGCATTATCAGCGTGGATAGATACTGGGCCATATCAAGTCCATTCCGCTACGAGAGAAAAATGACCCAACGAGTTGCCTTTGTGATGATAAGCGTCACGTGGACTTTGTCTGTTCTCATTTCATTCATACCCGTCCAACTGAACTGGCACAAAGCCAGCGAAGACGAAATAGTTGGAGCGCATAACGCCTCCTTGGGTCAAGTAGAGGAAAACTGTGACTCTAGCCTCAACAGAGAATACGCCATATCGTCATCTTTAATAAGTTTCTACATACCCGTAGCAATTATGATTGTGACATACACGAGAATCTATCGGATTGCTCAGATCCAAATCAGGACTATAGCTTCCCTAGAGCGCGCGGCAGAGCACGCCACAAGTTGCAGGACCAACAGACTCGAGTGCCAACACCACAATACCTTGAAAACGTCTATTAAAAGGGAAACCAAAGTTTTAAAAACGTTATCGATCATTATGGGTGTTTTTGTGTGTTGTTGGTTACCTTTTTTTATTTTGAACTGCATAGTTCCATTCTGTGACAAACCACAGACTGACCAAGATGCAGGTCTCCCGTGCGTCAGCGAGACAACATTTGACGTCTTTGTGTGGTTTGGCTGGACTAATTCATCCATGAATCCTATTATTTACGCTTTTAACGCAGAGTTCAGAAAAGCATTTGCCAGTCTGCTGGGTTGTCGTAATTTCTGCTCCAGCACACCAGTTGAAACGGTGAATATTAGCAACGAGTTGGTCTCCTACAACCAGGACACACTTGTCCACAAAGAAATCGTGAACGCCTATGTCAATATGATCCCCAACGTAGTGGAATGCATTGAGCACGAGGACACGTTTGACAGGATATCACAGTTAACTCACAACAATGAAAATGGCACCGACTCCGTTTGTGACTTGGGCGATTGCGAGGAAGAGATTAGCATCGAACGGACGACACCATTTACCCCCAATGGTTTACATTGAATTCCCTTGTCTCACCTCGTGCGTAAGAGGATGTGTTGCTTCTATCAGATATTTGACATGTGGTGTTGTTGTCCCATGCTGAAAAGTGACGTAAATTTGTGTCTTATAAGAGTAGACACCAGTCTTTGTTTATTCATATGATCTCTAAAGGTTATAGCTTCTATGTATTTGGAGCAGCAGATGTATTGAAACCAGTTGCTCCAATTGGTACAAGTTACCCAAGATGGTATTCAGAAATGACTGCTTATCCATTATCCGATCAATGACAGTGGGACCGCCGTCCTACAGACTATGGAAAATATGGTAAGCCTTACAGGCGCAGTGTAACCACATGCAGTTGTATAAATGCCTTATTTATTATGGGAAAGAGTGCAATATCGTTTTTAAACAAGGGGAATGTTAAAGGATTACAAAATGTTTAATTTACATGAGGCCAAAATATTAAAAGTGCTTACTCTCTCTCTGATGTCTCGCGCACAAACACACACACAAATCTCCCTGCTCTGCACGTACTCTGAAGTAACTGCACATTAGACAAAGCATTCTCAATCGAATTATGCACCTGCAGCAGCAGACCTCTTATAGGCTTGACTTTACCCATAATAAATCCACACCGGTCCAAAGCTAATTAGGAACTGTTGGAAAACTTCCTTTGAGTGATTATGGCGAACACCTGCCAAGTATGACAAGTTTAAGGCCAGGTACCACACCCTAATAGGGTAACCCCCCCCCCATCATATCACAATCAACTTTTACCAGTTGAATGTGGACACAATTATAATACTTTTTTGTATATATTTTTCTGAAATAATTTAATTAAAATATGCAAATTAGGTGGCCTTGTTAAATATGCGCATATTTGCATATCACGCAAATTCATTTTTCTGGACACTGGATGAAGTCAGCCTAAATATTTTGGTTTCATTTTGTTAAAACTCCAGGATCGATATGTAAAATACATACTGGCTCATTTTTCAGAAGAAAATGTAGTCGAGAAGAAACAATTTTACAACATATCAGCAATTCCCTATGTATAAGTATGGAGAATACTTCTAAGGATAACCACACACAAATTGGTGAATGCAGATGCGTCTGAGGCTGACAAAAATGAGTTGACATGTGGGAAGAGTTTGACTTTCGGCAAATGGCAGTTAAAGACAAGTAGACTGAATTTAGACTACCAACCCATTGGGCACAGATACCAATTCACCATCTATTCCACGTTGGTTCAAGGTCATTTCATTGAAATTACGTTGAAACAACGTTGATTCAACCAGTGTGTGCCCATGAGAAACGCCAAACACCTACAGTATTTAGACCCAATCACCATCTCTTCAAAATAAGTTACTACATATAGTCCAGTTTGTAACATTGTCTATGAAATGGGCTTTTATTAAATTCTGTGTGATTCAATGTAGTGAGCTTTGCAATGATCGATATATGGACATTTAAAGCGGGTTACAATTCAATAACTTTTTATGATGGTAGTATGATAAACTAACGAAAATATACATTTTCATCAACCTATTTTTACTTTTTAGAAATACTAATATTATTGGACTAAAGTACCAAAAAAATCTCCAAATTGCTAGGTAGATGAAAAAATTTAATTTCAGCTTGTGGTGCCTGACCTTAAGGGATATTCAGTTCTACCTCTCTCTATTTGGTGAGAAAAATGGCCAAGACACACAAATCCAACCATTCTCCATTCTCTATCATACAGCATCCATGTTAATAAGAAGTCCACCAAACACCGTTCGCAAAGCTAATTCCCACTTGGCAAAAACTGGTTGAATCAACACAGTTTCCATTGTCACTTCAACCCCACAAATCTATGTGATAACGTTGAACGTGGAAAACTGATTGGATTTGCAAAAAGTAATCAAATTAGGGGCATTTCATATTTTATTCACCCAAATTTTAGCCCAAAGCCAATGACATGGGGAATTTTCTGTTTTTGTTTTCACGTTGAATTCACCTTAGTTGACAACTCAACCAAATGTAAATCAAAACTAGAAGTTGAACTGACGTCTGTGCCATGTGGGTTGTCTCTATGAATCTCCCCAATTCCCAGTTAACAATCCGCTTTTCAAGATCACATAATATGTGATATGACATATTATGTAAACAAATTAATCAACAATTACAATTATGTGCAACGGGGTAATACAGATCTTGGTGTGAAACTCCACAGTGGGACCATGGTCAGTTTGACTTCATTTCATTTGAGCTACTTTACATATTTTGAAAATGTACAGATGATATTCAATGTATGCTGCCATTCAAACAGTGAAGTGTGTCACCATTTTGCAAATAAAATACTCTCTAGCAGAGACTCAATTTATTCTAGTGGTCACTGTTCTTGTAGCCTGACTACCCATCTACATCGCTCTGGCCAAATGCCACGCCCACTAGCGTTTCTTCTCCATGATGAGTCTGGGTTAGCTTTCCTCCCTGACGTCTTGTAGAATGCAAACACATTCTGATCATTTGGGTTGGGCCAGAGCCGGCCTACGTGATGATGTTATCAACTTTGATACTCTGATTGGTTAGATTGGTTAGAGATGATCCAATAGCTGATGAATTAGTTTTGTACAACGCCGCTCATTTTGAAGTCAACATAAGCGACTTCCCGGATGTCAGTTTCAGACTGAATGTATGTTTGAGCGATCGATAGAGCTTCAGAATTCAATTCAGGATAAGTCGTCAGGCAACTGTTGTTATAGAATGAAAGGGGACAATTATACCGTGTCCATATTATGACAGCCTCAGAGTAACAAGGAGTTAGTCAAGGAACTACTTTGTGTTTTATTCCCTAGTGGGAAAACAATGTTGTATTTGATATTAGCTATCTTTCATTTAATAAGTTCTTAGTTAATAAGGAGAATTCCATTCAAATCTATTAATATGATACTGCTAATAGGCCTACACACAAAAATACAGTTAAATGCTTAAGTGTTTAAATACTTTTGGTCTTTGGGAAAAAGTTGCACCATTGTGTTGTTCAATGTCTCCTTTCAGAGTTGTTGAACATGCCACCATCGGAGGCCCTCCCAACCAACCATTCATGTATTAACTGTCAGAAGTAAATTTCCAGTTGAAAAGATCGACTTTGCTCAGACAAAATCACCCCGAGGGAAACGTTCCAGACTTTTGCCTCACCTTGCATCTCTGTAGAATTGTTTGAGTCTTCAGTTGTCGCTATTTCCTTCCCATAAAACAGAGTTTAGGTATACTGTGAATTGTTCTCATTTTGTCTCTGAAGAGTAGAACAAAACCTAGGGAGATGGCTACGTGCCATGCTCTTGTCTCGGTGAAACCACAGGGGCTTAGCGCTGTGGCTCGTCCTCCCCTCCCCACGCTGAGGAGATGTGAAAGGTAGTTGGTCATGATGTTCTGCGATGACAGGAGGTTTGAAGAGGAAGCAGAGGCAGGCTCAAGGGGGTTTCTCTATTGGTCACTACATATTCATCAAAAGCCTCTCTATTTCCATAGATTCTCTCTCTCTCTCTCTCTCTCTCTCTGGTTGGAGTCATTAAAACTCGTTTTTCAACCACTCCACATATTTCTTGTTAACAAACTATAGTTTTGGCAAGTCAGTTAGGACATCTACTTTGTGCATGACACAAGTAATTTTTCCAACAATTGTTTACAGACAGATTATTTCACATATAATTCACTGTATCACAATTCCAGTGGGTCAGAAGTTTACATACACTAAGTTGACTGTGCCTTTAAACAGCTTGGAAAATTCCAGAAAATGATGTCATGGCTTTAGAAGCTTCTGATAGGCTAATTGACATCATTTGAGTCAATTGGAGGTGTACCTGTGGATGTATTTCAAGGCCTACCTTCAAACTCAGTGCCTCTGTGCTTGACATCATGGGAAAATCAAAAGAAATCAGCCAAGACATCAGAAAAACAATGGTAGACCACAAGTCTTGGTTCATCCTTGGGAGCCATTTCCAAATGCCTGAAGGTACCACGTTCATCTGTACGAACAATAGTACGCAAGTACAAACCCCATGGGACCACGCAGCCATCATACCGCTCAGGAAGGAGACGTGTTTTGTCTCCTAGAGATGAACGTACTTTGGTGAAAATCAATCCAAGAACAACAGCAAAGGACCTTGTGAAGATGCTGGACGAAACAAGTAAAAAAGTATCTATATCCACAGTAAAATGAGTCCTATATCGACATAACCTGAAAAGCCACTCAGCAAGGAAGAAGCCACTGCTCCAAAACCGCCATAAAAAAGCCATACTATGGTTTGCAACTGCACATGGGGAAAAATACTTATTGGAGAAATGTCCTCTGGTCTGACGAAACAAAAATACAACTGTTTGGTCATAATGACCATCGTTTGTTGGAGGAAAAAGGGGGAAGCTTGCAAGCCGAAGAACACCATCCCAACCGTGAAGCACGGGGGTGGCAGCATCATGTTGTGGGGGTGCTTTGCTGCAGGAGGGACTGGTGCACTTCACAAAATAGATGGCATCATGAGGAGGGAAAATTAGGTGGGATATATTGAAGCAACATCTCAAGACATAAGTCAGGAAGTTAAAGCTTGGTTGCAAATGGGTCTTCCAAATGGACAATGACCCCAAGCATACTTCCAAAGTTGTGGCAAAATGGCTTAAGGACAACAAAGTCAAGGTATTTGGCAGTGGGCCATCACAAAGCCCTGACCTCAATCCTATAGAAAATTTGTGGGCAGAACTGAAAAAGCTTGTGTGAGCAAGGAGGCCTACAAACCTGACTCAGTTACACCAGCTCTGTCAGGAGGAATGCGCCAAAATTCACCCAACTTATTGTGGGAAGCTTGTGGAAGGCTACCTAAAACATTTGACCTAAGTTAAACAGTTTAAAGGCAATGCTACCACATACTAATTGAGTTTATGTAAACTTCTGACCCACTGGGAATGTGATGAAAGAAATAAACCTGAAAGAAATCATTCTCTCTACTATGTTTCTGAAATTTCACATTCTTAAAATAAAGTGACCTAAGACAGGGAATGTTTACGAGGATTAAATGTCAGGAATTGTGAAAAACTGAGTATAAATGTATTTGGCTAAGGTGTATGTAAACTTCCGACTTCAACTGTATATATACTATACAAAAATGTATTGTATACTCACTCTACTGGAAGTCGTTTTGGATAAAATTGGGTTATTATATTCTGTTTTGTTTCTACTTTAGCTTTTTCTCTTCACCCCTTCTAACCTTTCTTCCCACATCAGGCTCCGTCTCTCCCCGACACCGTGCTTGATTCAATTGTTTACGCCTTGCTGTTCGTATCTCCTCTCCGTCTCTACCAGACGTTTGATTCACTCAAGAATTCCCATTGGTCATGTAGGGGAATGCAACTGCTGTCCACTTTCGTAGAGTCACTTGGACTACTCCATTACATCTCTTCTAGCTCTAGGCTTAGGGCTCTATTCAGTCTGTAACGCTGAAGCATTACCGATTCCACGCTAGAAATGTAAAGGTAATATCCGATTGAGCCTACATATGCAGTGTTTACCGTGCATGTAGTCTCAGTTAAAACGGAAACATTGCCTTTTCAATCATGCTGCACAGCTGAACTCCCGCGATTCGGATTGCGGGAGTCTGGGTGGGAACTGGGAAGAGGGTGTGTAGAAGGCATCAGCACCTCCCTGATACATGCTGTGGGTGAGTTCCACTACTTCCTCCCTGTGGGCCATTAGAAAGCATCAATTATGGATTTCATTCTAATGAACAGTTAACTCGTAGGCCATGCATTCACACTTACAATCCTCAAAGATGCTGTGTACTTCAAAATTCAAATAATTTGCAGATCCTTGTACATCCCAGGGTACACATAACGTTTTTGGATCGACTGAACATATTGTCAATGACTTGTCATATACATCTGAACGTTTCAGTTTCAAACCTCAACCTGGTAACATGGCTTAATAAATGCTCCAGCCTCTCTTTGCATCAACAACACCGTCATTTAACAAACATTGAATACATTTTGGTTGTTTTTAAGTGCTTGAATGGAATGAGCAATGCCTATTCAACTATGAAAACATTTCAACAATACACATTCAAGACACCACATATTCACTACTGTTGTACATTACCTACTGGATATGGTCACTAAACCAACAGCACGGTGCTCCCCCAAAAGGTCAAAGGTCAGCAAGGATGACCCTTATTTCTTGTAGAGGTCCTTGTTATACATTGACTCTCAGTTGGCCTCTTGTTTTCTCTGACTTCACAGACCTGAATTCTATGTATGGTGTCACAGTCATAAGCATGCCCATGTCCTTTCCTCCTGTAAGGTGGTAACTGATCTCCAAGGGAGCATCATTGTGCTTCTGGTGTATGCTGACCATTAACCATGATACACTCCATTTACAACAGAGTCGTATTAAATAGGCAACAACTGGAACAAAAATATACGGAAACAGTGAGGGACTTCTTGAACTTCTCCAATAAGAAATGCTCATTTTATTTTTATTTTGCCAAACCTTTTACTACAGTGTGCCCTAATGAATGACTCAAGTAAAGTTAAAATGGTATGTCCAATATGTATATCATGAATTCAGTTGCTTTTACAGCAAGATGGCTCAGAGATATGGAATTAATTAAGCAGGAAATTATAAAAGGAAGGACATTGGCATAAGGATAGTTATTAAATATTGTTTCATATCGTACAGTAATTGAAAATAAACGATTCTCATGTCACTGTCACCTTGAGATAAGTGTGGGGATTGGTGTATTTTTGGCCCTGTACGTCACACCACCCTATAATAAGTGTCCATCCATTTAAGGTTGTCTATCGCTATATAGCTATAATTGATGCAAATAAACTGAAGGCCGCTGTCAAATGTCATTCTTATTCAGCGAGAGTGAATTTAAAGTGGAATTGTATGCATAAGTTCGGGACTCCATTAGGATACATAATGCAGGGGGAGTTTTAGTTTTATATCCCTATATTAAAAAAGCTAAAAAGTTCAAATGATTGTGTGATAGGTTGGCGCCCCCAAAAATCACTGTCTCCGCTGCACTGTGTCAGTACAATGGACAGGGCACGCTGCAATGTGTGTAGACAGCCTGGTCTCATAGACTAGACGTAATATAGTACATGTAAATCTAAAACACTCAAATTAGTATGATATGTTACGTTTGGTATGGTTACATAAGACAGAAGGTTACTTAAAGGTGCAATATGCAGAAATCGCACCGCCATTTCCTGGTTGCTAAAATTCGAATAGTTCGGCTAATTTCAGTTTATATGACAGAACAAACAGTCATTGTGTAGAGAATCATTATAACATCTAAACCGCTGTGAAATATATTTTCCATTATCAAATATATTGTATTTTCAGCTGTTTGAAGCTGGTGTACAAAACCGAAAGTAAAAGACGCAAAAACTAAACTTAAGAATGGGAAGGATAGTGCACATAGAACAGATCTACCACTTCTTAGACTTGCTTTCAATAACAATTTATAACTCAGCATTTCTATGCGAATTTGGTCAGGTCGAAGAAAAAGTTACATATTGCAGCATTAAGGCAAAAACGTATGGCATGCTTTGCAAATTCGTAACATATTGTACGTTTCACAAATTCGTAACATATCATACATGAATTTAGGGACAGAATAATAGAAAATGCTCTGAGAACAGGTTGCAGCAGGGGGTCTATGGAAAGCCACTGGGGAGTTAGGTATGACTCCTTTGGGTTACTGTAAAAAGCGGAGAAAAAATGCTTCTCATCTCTCTTCTCTGTGGTATTTTAGGAAAATTAGGAAAGCTAAGGAATTTATCTGCCCAAATTGTTGCAACCCCTATTACTAGCCTATTCAACCTCTCTTTCGTATCGTCTGAGATGTAGTAAGATTAGGGAGGTAAGGCAATAAATAGGCCATAGTGGCAAAATAATTACAATTTAGCAGTTAAACACTGGAGTGATAGATGTGCAGAAGATGAATGTGCAAGTAGAGATACTGGGGTGCAAAGGAACAAAAAAATAAATAACAATATGGGGATGAGGTAGTTGGGTGGGTTATTTACAGATGGGCTGTGTTCAGGTGCAATGATCGGTAAGCTGCTCTGACAGCTGATGCTTAAAGTTAGTGAGGGAGATATAAGACTCCAGCATCAGCGATTTTTGCAATTCGTTCCAATCATTGGCAGCAGAGAACTGGAAGGAAAGGCGGCCAAAGGAGTTGGCTTTGGGGATGACCAGTGAAATATACCTGCTGGAGCGCGTGCTACGGGTGGGTGCTGCTATGGTGACCAGTGAGCTGAGATAAGGCGGGGCTTTACCTAGCAAAGACTTATAGATGACCTGGAGCCAGTGGGTTTGGCGACGAATATGAAGCGAGGGCCAGCCAACGAGAGCATACAGGTCGCAGTGGTGGGTAGTATATGGGGCTTTGAGTGACAAAACTTATGGCACTGTGATAGACTACATCCAATTTGCTGAGTAGAGTGTTAGAGGCTATTTTGTAAATGACATCGCCGAAGTCGAGGATCGGTAGGATGGTCAGTTTTACGAGGGTATGTTTGGCAGCGTTAGTGAAGGATGCTTTGTTGCAAAATAGGAAGCCAATTATAGATTTAATTTTGGATTGGAGATGCTTAATGTGAGTCTGGAAGGAGAGTTTACAGTCTAACCAGACACCTAGGTATTTTTAGTTGTCCACATATTCTAAGTCAGAACCGTCCAGAGTAGTGATGCTAGACGGGCGGGGGGGTGCGGGCAGCGATCGGTTGAAGAGCATGCATTTAGTTTTACTTGCATTTAAGAGCAGTTGGAGGCCACGGAAGGAGTGTTGTATGGCATTGAAGCTCGTCTGGAGGTTTGTTAACACAGTGTCCAAAGAAGAGCCAGATGTATACAGAATGGTGTCGTCTGCATAGAGGTGGATCAGAGAATCACCAGCAGCGAGAGTGACATCATTGATGTATACAGAGAAAAGAGTCAGCCCGAGAATTGAACCCTGTGGCACCCCCATAGAAACTGCCAGAGGTCCGGACAACAGGCCCTCAGATTTGACACACTGAACTCTATCTGAGAAGTAGTTGGTGAACCAGGCGAGGCAGTCATTAGAGAAACCAAGGCTGTTGAGTCTGCCGATAAGAATGTGGGGATTGACAGAGTCGAAAGCCTTGGCCAGGTCGATGAAGACGGCTGCACAGTATTATCTTTTATCGATGGCGGTTATGATATCGTTTAGTACCTTGAGCGTGGCTGAGGTGCAGCCATGACCAGCTCGGAAACCAGATTGCATAGCGGAGAAGGTACGGTGGCATTCGAAATGGTCGGTGATCTGTTTGTTAACTTGGCTTTCAAAGTCTTTAGAAAGGCAAGGTAGGATAGATATAGGTCTGTAACAGTTTGGGTCTGGTGTCACCCCCTTTGAAGCGGCAGCTTTCCAATTGAGATTGAGGACATCTAGCTTAGATTGTAGGACTGTCGGGATGTTAAGCATATCCCAGTTTAGGTCACCTAAACAGTTTAGGTCACCTAACATAACAAACTCTGAAGATAGATGGGGGGCAATCAATTCACATATGGTGTCCAGGGCACAGCTGGGAGCTGAGGGGGGTCTATAACAGGCGGCAACAGTGGGAGACTTATTTCTGGAGAGATACATTTTTAAAATTAGAAGCTCGAACTGTTTGGGCATAGACCTGGAAAGTATGACAGAACTTTGCAGGCTATCTCTGCAGTAGATTGCAACTCATCCCCCTTCGGCAGTTCTATCTTGACGGAAAATGTTGTAGTTGGGGGTGGAAATCTCCACATTTTTGGTGGCCTTCCTAAGCCAGGATTCAGACACGGCAAGGACATCAGGGTTGGGGAGCTTGGTGGAGTTTAGTAACTTTCTCAGCACTTGTTGTCTTTTTAAGTATTTTCTGGGAAGAATCCTCAGAAGAGTTTTTATTGTCACAAAAAAAGATTGAAGATATTGCTGAGGCTCTCAAAACACACTATGTGCTTGCTCACATCTAATAAAATTAAACCGCTCATGAAACTGAAAGAAAAGTAAAAGATGCTAGTTACACCTCTTGTTTGGGATACTTGACCCGTCAATTATATTAACCTAATTGACGCCTCTGGCAGGCCTGTCTTGACTATTATTTGTAGAATACCTCTATTTCTATAAAATCAAATTAATATTACATCTCTGTAAAACCCTGATGGTCTATTGATCGAAATGTTAGTGATAAGTAATGAGATTTGTTGACCAAATCCAATAAAATGATGCTTTAAAAAACCCTGTATCATCACCTGATGATGTTCATTGTGATTGACAAGACTAGAATAGACTATACTAGACGACCCTTGGCCGTCGATGACAAGCAGGGTCTGTCAATCCTCAGTGACATGTACAACCTACATCAAATTATTACTGAGTGTCTCCCCTTCAGGGACCCTTGTGATTACACAATCAATCAATCAACCGAAGGTTTCCGTGGGTGCTAGTTTGAACGCCAACATGCTAGGGTGACGCTCTAACCCAACATACCCAGGACTCTTTGACCTCTAACTGGCATCCAGCATCTGGCTGCCTGAGGTCAATACTTTCCTGTCTTGGAACATATCCTGACTTAGATATGTTGGTGACGAAATTTATAGTTTAAGTTACAATGAGGATTTTTGAATGTTTCATTATTTTAATTTTCCCTAAATTTAATGAGGACTAACCTGACTCGGAAGCTACCTTGCCAATGGTGTTGCCCAGCTTCTCTGCCCTTAACCCTGCCCTTCCTCCAACAATGCCTTGTCTTTGTTTTAGGTCATCTTTGCAGTTTATCAGATCTCACAACTCCTATTTAAAAAGATTGAACTGAGGTTTTCTATACTTTTAAGCCAGTAGATCTGAAAGTATCGCTCAAGAGCCTAAAAGGGTCCCCAACAATTGTACACAATTGTGTACAACGTGATCACGTCATTTGTCTTGAGCCCCTGTAGCATGTGCACAAAGAGAGTAAAAAAACTGTGGTGTGCATGTTGAGCTCACCACACAACCTCATTGGACAATACTGTGCCAGCCTGATCCTGCCTCCCACTTTAACCTTGCAACCTCATTCCACCTGCCAATCAACATTGTCCTTCACGTTTGGTTGTTGCAGGCTAGTTTGCATTGTTGCATGCATGGTCTCATTTGACTAGTATTGCAAACGAGCAAACGAATGTGATATTGTCATTTTATACAATGGAAAAGTTATACTTACAGTATATGTTTGCATCAAATGTCCTGCTCCTTGAAAGTTATGTATTGATTACATATAGCATGTGATGGATGATGATCTCTGGCAATCAACAGCTGCAGTGTTGGAGGACACCGCTCAACTGGCATCCGTGGTCAGCCCGCAGGCAACTGGCCCACCACAAGGAGTCACTAGAGCACAATGAGCCAAGTTAAAGCCCCACCGGCCAAACCTTCACCTAACCCGGACAACGCTGGGCCAATTGTGCACCGTCCTATGGGACTCCCGACAATGGCCGGTTGTGGCACAGCCCGGGATATGAACCCAGGACCGTAGTAACACCTCTAGCACTTAGACCGCTGCGCCACTCGGGAGCCTCACACAAACCCCAGCTTTACTGATCATTCCGTACAACACAAATTGATTTCATTATTTATTTACTACTACTAAATGATAACACAGGATACACACACACGGTATAGGTTATTGATTAGAAACTTAATACGATGGAAACAGGTCCCTAGCGGACAAACGACAACATGACTGCTTGTTTATCAAAAGAGGGAGGAGTAGAGAGGAACAAAGGGAGAAAGAAAAAGAGACAAACTTATGCACTTGGAACTACGCTCACTGTAATCAAAATACTTTGCCCCGAACCACCGCACGTTTGGGGTAAGAAATAATTAATGTATTTACGTGTTTGAAATGTCTTCCTTCGTCGTTCATCTCTGTTGGATCCAGGCCTTCGTGGACAGGGTTCCGTTGGCCTTCTCCCGAGCTCTTAAGTGTAAGGCTCTGATTGTCCACAAGAGGTCCACAAGAGGTCACAATACCTTCTTCTTAGTTGTCCATGGCGTCAATTCCTTTTCCTGTAGTCTAAAGCAGACTAACAGGGTGGTAACTTTCACTCCCAGGAAGAGAGGTTCTCTGAAGATAGCTAATCAGCCATGTCGATGGTCCTCAGTGGGGTGATGTGAGCAGTATAGTTGACGATGATTTGAAGAGAGTAACAGGATGGTCCTACTTAAATTATCTTTCTTAGATACAGTACTTCGAACAGCTACTCAGCAGTAACATTGATTGTTAGAGAGGCTACTTTGTCGTCTTCACCATGTGTGTTCAAGTTCCAATATTTTCGTTAACATTTTAATACCATTTTTAATGACATCCCAAAATTGACATTAGTTTTCCATAGACCATCTCTCATCATTCCCCACATTTGGATGTTAGGAATATTGTTCCAGTGTCCACTTTTGGACGTTAGAGTTTTTGGGTGGCAAAAAGTCTCTGTTAACAAAGGACATTCCAATCACCAATACTAAAAGCTAAAAAGAGTCCTCTGCTGCATACAATTTACAACCGGGTGTGAGGTGTCACAAAACCCCCACATCAATACCTCCTCCACCTCTACGGGTGAGAGCGATCTGGTAGAAGTTGATCCATTGTAACCTGATCTTTGGATCCTCATAGGAGAGTCATGTCACAAGTTGTGTGTGTTGTGTCGCGATTCACAAACAGGATAAATGGATGGACGCTAGCTCTCAAACTCTAGGCGGCATTCTGCCTTCTCCCTACATTTTTCAGTGGTTAGCTTCGCCTACAATTGGCTCATGTGAACAAAAATCCTGACGCTGTGTTTTAACAATTAGAAATATCAAAAATATTAAAAATAAAAAGTGAATATATTGTATTATAATGGAACTGAGAATGCCTGGAAAATATCTTATAGCCTATGTTGCGGCAGAGCGCTCACGATCGGGGTGGAGTAGTTAATGCAGAACAGAGTTTCCTAAGTACCACATTCCAGGCCAAGCGTTTACCGCTCTGTATTTGACGGCCCCCTTTGAAGCCTATCACGAGACAAATGAACTGCTCCCTTTACGACTCTGAAGGGACTGAGGAAGACAAGTGACAAAGAACAGACCGTCTTTTACGACTCAAATGTAATGTTTCCTCTAAGCTGCGTGCGTGCGCGTGTGCGCAGTAACCCCGAGACTGACAAGCAGCTCGCCTGGCAGTAGAGTGCAGAAGAAATATCAGCCCACTGAGAGAAGCACGAGATTGAACTTCACTCAACTTTCTAGAGTTTTCCCTGTGAGTTAACACGATCAATGTTTCTCTTTACTGTGACAATTGTTCTCGAATCAACGCAATATTAGCAACTTTCAATGCAACATACCGAAACAAAACAAACTATGCAAGAGATTTTATTTTAGGCAGAACGCATCAGAGTAGGATTCTATTGTGATATTCAGCCCATACTCTACACAGACAAGTGCGGCATAACCAATTAGAGCTGCAGTAGGCCTATATGCAAATAGATCATTGTCACGCCCTGACCTTAGTTCCTTGTTTATGTCTCTATTTTGGTTTGGTCAGGGCGTGAGTTGGGGTGGGCATTCTATGTTTTTTTCCTATGTTTTCTTTTCTATGTGTTTGGCCTGGTATGGTTCCCAATCAGAGGCAGCTGTCTATCGTTGTCTCTGATTGTTCCACCTGGTGTTTGTGGGTAGTTGTTTCCTGTTTTGTGTTTGCACCTTTCAGGACTGTTTCGATTTTCGTTGTTTTCACTTTTGTTATTTGCATTTCGTTTCAGTTAAATTAAATTAACATGGACACTTACCACGCTGCGTTTTGGTCCGATCTATCCTGTTCTTCAGATGAAGAAGATCGTTACAATCATTGCCATTTAGGATCTGTGCCATTTAATTGAACTAGACTGTTCACAGCTGTGGTCATGAGTTGATACCTTGTTTTGAGATCAAAGCACGTTTCTTCATATCCTTTGCTAGTTAGTGAGTTTATAGCCCATTTATAGATACTTTGTAGTCAGCGATAGGGACTGTTTGCTTCCTACAACAGCAGAAAACGTGTACATTTATAGACATCTTTGAAAAGCATGTTGTCAGGTTAAAAGCATTTTTTTTTGCTTAAAGGGACAGTGTTGTATTTTGAGACTTGCTTGAATAAACTGAGAGATCCAATAGCAGAGTAGCATAATTTGTCTGATTCTCTGTAATAATGGTATAGGAATAATAATGCATATTATTTTATAAAAGGTTCTTCCACCAAACAACACAACATTCAGTCACCTCCTTGTCTGAAGGACAA
>NC_036838.1:21892913-22027397 GCF_002910315.2 Salvelinus sp. IW2-2015
ATATATTAACGCTATAAAAAAACCCATCAGATGACAGTCTGATAACATTTCATGGTATAGGATATTTTGTTAGAAAAAAGTGCATATTTCAGGTAGAAATCACAGTTTACAATTGCACCGACCATCACAAATCGACTAGAATTACTAGATAGAGCAACGTGTATGACCAATTTACTCATCATAAACAATTTTCATAAAAAAGACAAAGCATAGCAATGGAAAGACCCAGTCTCTGTGATTTCAGACCATAATTTCAGATTTTCTAAGCGTTTTTCAGCGAAAACACAATAAATCGATAAGTTAGCATACCACATTGTGCAAACGTTACCAGAAGCATCGATTCCAGCCAAAAGAGCGCTTATAACGTAATCACCGCCAAAATATATTAATTTTTTCACTAACCTTCTCAGAATCTTCCGATGACACTCCTGTAACATCATTTACAACATACATATATCAGTTTGTTCGAAAAGGTGCATATTTAGCCATACAAAACCGTGTTACACAATAAAAATACTAGGAAATCAAGCCTCAATATGTCTGACGTCATCTATCAGAGTGATCTAGTTTAATTGAAAGCTAATCATATACTTGACTAAAAAATACAGGGTTGACAGAATCGAAAGACAAATTAGTTCTTAATGCAACCGCTGATTTACATTTTTTAAAATTATCCTTACTTTTCAATACAGGGTTCGCCAAGTAGAGCTATACCAAACAAAATGGCGAAATATGCGTTAAAATATTTCGACAGAAACACGATTTATCATATTAAATATTGCTTACTTTGAGCTGTTCTTCCATCAGATTCTTGGGCAATGTATCCTTTCTATGTTATAAACGTCTTTTTGTCGATAGATGTCCTCTGTCCTTCGAAATGTCACCACCAACGACCGACACCCCGAAACGTTTCCAAAGCTAAAAAGTGCACGACAAATAAATTACTCAGAATCGCACTAAACGGATATAAATTGCTATAAAACGGTTCAAATTAACTACATTATGATGTGTTTTAACAACTATAACGACTGAAAACATGACCGGAGAAATATTGCTGGTTAGACAACGATTTGGAACGAGGCAAGTCCGATGTCCTTCACGCTTCAGGCGCGCGACGAGAAAGGGAGTCTCCTATACATTTTGGTTTTTATAATGGCTGTGAATGTCCCATCGATTTCATTAAACGTGATGACGTACAGACACCCAGAGGAAGACGGGCAGTGTCGGTTTCTTCATAGCATTCACTGTCGCCTTAAAAACAGACTCCAGATCAGGGGTAAAAAATTTCTGAAATCTGAACCCTGTCATGAAAAGTGCTGTAGATATTGTTCTGTACCACTCAGAGACAAAATTCCAACTTCTATAGAAACTAGAAGGTGTTTTCTATCCAATAATAACAATAATATGCATATTGTACGATCAAGAATTTAGCACGAGGCAGTTAATTTGAACCAAATATGCTAATGCGGAACAGCACCCCCTATAGTTCCAAGAAGTTAAAATGTTAAAAACATGTCCATTGTTTTTGATGATAGGCCACTCTGATAGGCCTAGATTATGATCACATAGCCACAGTAGCCTACTTGGCCATTGTTAAATCTGTAACTTAAAGCGGGTACAGCCTTAGTGTTCACAGTAAACGTGCTAGAAGTTACACAGAATTTTCACAACGTTCAAGTTTGAGCTCAGCAGACCTGAAATTTGCTCAGTGCCTAAAAATGTTTTCACGACCACATAAGAAGACGTAGTAGTAGTAGTTGGTTGTTGTTAGCTAGCTACCGTTTTTTACAATCCCTAATGCAATCATCTTCTACCCTTCGACATCCTGCCTTTCATATCCCTTATGCTGGCACCATCAGTAAGTTGAACTTTCCTGTATGTTTTATGAATACTTTCATGTTGTTTAGCCGTTTATATAAAACTTTTTTACCACATCAAAAAGATTGCTAGCCAAAATGGTCTTGAGTTTAACCTAGCTGTTTGCTAGCCCCATTGAAATGTAGCTATGTAGCCTGTGTTTTACGCCTCTTGTTTTATGCCTCGATCACACCGATAGCGTCATTGCATTTTGGTACACCAGAAGGTCATTAATTAAACTTTTGTTGCACACATTTCCAGATGATGTAGCGGAACATTTTGTGCAATAATGCTGTAGGTATGATCGAGCCATGCTAGCAAATAAGTATGTGTGTTTGTATGAAAATGTTAGGTATGTTCATATTGGTATACTTATCCACTCTACTTACCTCTTTTGACCTGTTGCCAAGGAGGCCCTCGACTTGCCTAGTTAAATAAAAAATGAAAAATAAATAAAAATAAGAAGACTGGAGGCCATTGTTGGTAAGATTAACATTGCTTATCAAATGTTTTCCTGTGTTTTCTTATATCAAATCAAATCAAATCTATTTATATAGCCCTTCTTACATCAGCTGATATCTCAAAGTGCTGTACAGAAACCCAGCCTAAAACCCCAAACAGCAAGCAATGCAGGTGTAGAAGCACGGGGCTAGGAAAAACTCCCTAGAAAGGCCAAAACCTAGGAAGAAACCTAGAGAGGAACCAGGCTATGAGGGGTGGCCAGTCCTCTTCTGGCTGTGCCGGGTGGAGATTATAACAGAACATGGCCAAGATGTTCAAATGTTCATAGATGACCAGCATGGTCAAATAATAATAATCACAGTAGTTGTCGAGGGTGCAGCAAGTCAGCACCTCAGGAGTAAATGTCAGTTGGCTTTCATAGCCGATCATTAAGAGTATCTCTACTGCTCCTGCTGTCTCTAGAGAGTTGAAAACAGCAGGTCTGGGACAGGTAGCACGTCCGGTGAACAGGTCAGGGTTCCATAGCCGCAGCAGAACAGTTGAAACTGGAGCAGCAGCACGGCCAGGTGGACTGGGGACAGCAAGGAGTCATCATGCCAGGTAGTCCTGAGGCATGGTCCTAGGGCTCAGGTCCTCCGAGAGAGAGAAAGAAAGAGAGAGAATTAGAGAGAGCATACTTAAATTCACACAGAACACCGGATAAGACAGGAGAAGTACTCCAGATATAACAAACTGACCCTAGCCCCCCGACACATAAACTACTGCAGCATAAATACTGGAGGCTGAGACAGGAGGGGTCAGGAGATACTGTGGCCCCATCCGATGATACCCCCGGACAGGGCCAAACAGGAAGGATATAACCCCACCCAATCACAGCCTCCACACCACTAGAGGGATATCTTCAACCACCAACGTACCATCCTGAGACAAGGCCGCGTATAGCCCACAAAGATCTCCGCCACGGCACAACCCAAGGGCCCAACCCAGACAGGAAGATCACGTCAGTGACTCAACCCACTCAAGTGACGCATGGAAGGGGCATGGAAGAGCACCAGTAAGCCAGTGACTCAGCCCCTGTAATAGGGTTAGAGGCAGAGAATCCCAGTGGAGAGAGGGGAACCGGCCAGGCAGAGACAGCAAGGGCGGTTCGTTGCTCCAGAGCCTTTCCGTTCACCTTCACACTCCTGGGCCAGACTACACTCAATCATATGACCCACTGAAGAGATGAGTCTTCAGTAAAGACTTAAAAGTTGAGACCGAGTCTGCGTCTCTGACCTATGTTAGCATAATGATTGATAATGGCTTATAATTGGTTTTCCAAGTAAAAGGTTACTTGGTGGAGAAATGTGGCTGCAAAAAAAAAGAGGCTTTAAAGACAGTTAAATCAAAGCTGAATGAAGACAAGGCCTCAAAGGGATTAACAAAAAAGTGTAAAAATGAAATTTAATATGTAATGAATTAAATGTAACTTATTGTTTCTTGTTTGATGATATAACTACAGTTACAAAATTAAAGGAAATAACATGTGCACTAGAGTAGTAGTGACACAGTAGTGCAACAAGAAGATGTCAGTAGTGATTTTGAATTGGCAAACAGTAGTAAATGTGTCAGTTTTCAATAGTAATTCATAAAGGTTTATCTAGGAAATTAAAAAGGATCAGGAGCAAGTCAGTAGTGACAGAACACACACAAAAAGCAGTAGTAATTCAATAGGGAATGAGTAGGCATACAGCAGTAATGTGTAGGCATTACGTAGTAATTCAATAGTGAACATGTAGGAATTGTGTAGGTATGTGTAGGTTTTAGGTAGTAGAGACCCAAAAGCTCAGTAGTTACACAGTAGTCATTATCAAGGGAGAATTATGTAGTGATTTGAATTTATCACTCATTACCAGTGAAGGGGTAATTCGTTACAAAAGTAAAATGTTACGTAATCAGATTACTTTTATGAGTAACACATTACTTTTTGAAATTGGGTAATATTATTATAGTTACTTTGTCAAACAACGCGTGCATTGCTTTCAGAATAATTTCTCTACCGGGCGCATTTCCATGATCCGATCTCGACTTCTTTCCTCATTTAGTTCTCCAGCGAGCGGAGAAAGGCTGTTTGGAGAAATGTCATGACAGCTGCTGTCCATAGAAATGTATAGAGGGCACACCTTTTATATTTATCATTGATGCGGCTGTTATAGCAAAGAACATAGAGGGCTTTCCCGTCTACTGGCCCTCTATACATCTCTACGGGTCTGTGTGTGTGCAGTCTATAACCAGAGCAGGCGGCTCGAGACAGATTTTCTGTACAGATGTTGGCTAACATTATGTATGGCTAATTAAGCAGCCCATATCATAGCACAGAACTTGTAAACTAACAAAGGAAAGCAGCACCATAGATGAAATGAGGTACTGGTGATCAAACCTGAGTTTGATAAGGTCGGTAGCACTACTATTCATTGACTACAGCTCAGCGTTCAACACCATAGTGCCCTTTTACGCTGCTGCTACTCTCTGTTATTGTCTATGCATAGTCACTTTAATAAATCTACCTACATGTACTATATTACCTCAATTACCTCGACTAACCTGTGCCCCCGCACATTCATTCTGTAGCGGTACCCCATGTACATAGCCTCGCTACATGGGGTACCGCACAGATCTTGTGCACTAAATGATGTCAGGTTAGAATTAAGAATGATGTGCCTTTCTCTGCTGGGAGAGGACTGCAGATGGTTTATTATGCATGTATGAGCCGTACATTGACACGTTAAGTCCAAAACAGGATGTTTAAAAAATAACGAGGTACTTTTCAATTCTCCATAATTTCCCTTTAAACATCTCAGGAGCCACATTCAAATACGAGCAATCTTACAGTAATCTCCAGCCTGCAACGCAATCTACTGGGCTGGGCTGGCCTGGTCCTACTTTGGCTTCCCTTAGGTGTTGGATTTTAATTGTCATCATGTTATTCTGTGAGTTGGTGTTCCAAAGGGAGTTTTTCATGTTGACCTTTAAGGCTCGTGTCTGTGTACAATAGAGGTCTCATGATGAGGTTCTCTCTTTTTTTGATCCCTCTCTTCTTTTGTCAGTTGAAAGGGTGAAGCGAAATCGATGCAGTGGCATCAAGCGCTCAGCTAAATCTGACGCCACAGAGAAGAGGGAGGAAACCAAATGTCTGCCCCATAAACACTTTGGTGCTTGATCGACAGCACAGTACATAGTCAAAGGCCAATCAGAAGACATCAGAAACATCTTCACAAGAACAGCCTCTTCAAACTCTTCAAGCTTCACTCGCGGTCCAGCAAATCTCATTCCACCTTTTAATTTTGTTCTCCACCTCTAGCCTTTCTAATTGTATCCTCTCCCCCTCTCTCTTTCTCGATACTTCTATCTCTGATTTAATCTTTGTATCTTTCATTCCCTTTCCAGACTTTATTTTTTCTTACTTTGTCTTTACTCTGTTCTGTTCTCCATTTGTTTCTGTGCTCTCTATGTTAAGCAGTATCTCCCCTTCTCCAGTCCAGTCTCTTGGGCTTGACCAAAGCCCCCTCTGTAGCTATATTATGACTATGAGGTATATACAGTACATCCTTCTCCCCACACTCAGCTCTGTACTGTGTCTTGTATAAATCCTGCTGAGACTAAGGTTGTCTTAATATGCACACCGTACAGGCCGGAGGTCACTCGGCAACTAGCGTTAGATATTTGGTGTTGAGGAAAAGTGATATTTTGTCAGAGGAGGTTTTGATTGATTACAGTAATTTGAGTGTACTTTAGATATTATGACGTGGCTTTTCACCAAGTGCATGCAGTTTATCGACGGTACAATATGTCAAGATAAATGAGGAGCTGAGGTGTTCCGGTTCTGGTGGAATGCATTGAAACGCGTGGCTTTCTCGTAGCTTTCTTTTGCAAAAGTAACTATGAATTCAGATACTTTTTTAAATTTTAATGTCAACATATAACATCACATTAAGGTGTGGGACCTTCTGTCACGCCTGCTCCCGCTCCCCCTCTCTGGCGCTCAAGAGCGCCAGGCTGCCCATCATTACGCACACCAGTCACCATCATTACGCTCATTGGACTCACCTGGACTCCTTCACTTTGTTGATTGCCTCTATATCTGTCTGATCCTCAGTTTGTTCCCCGTGTCAGCATTATTGTCCTTTTGTTTCCCCTGTCCAGACGCTGTCCGTGTTCTGTTTCATGTCCATTGTTTATTAAATGTTCACTCCCTGTACTTGCTTCTTGTCTCTCAGCGTCTGACCTTACAGAATGCTGACACCACAATTTGAAGCATCAGGGAGTTTTTGTTCTTTGTTTTTGTTTGGTGACGTCAGGTCAGGGTGCCGCTGCTGAAGGAACCGGGGGTGCTTCAGCTGGCTCGAGAGGTTTCCTTGCCTCGGTTGGCTCGACAGGCTAACACCCCACGACATGCCTCAGCCGGCTCGTCGGGCTCCCACACCTCAGCCAGGCTCATCAGGCTCACATCCCACATCATGCCTCAGCTGGCCCGCTAGGCTCCCATGCCTCAGCCGGCTCGTCGAGCTCCCACGCCTCAGCCGGCTCGTCGGGCTCCCACGCCTCAGCGGGATCGTCAAGCTTTCACGCCTCAGCATGCTCGTCGGGCTCCCACGCCTAAGCCGGTTCGTCGGGCTCCTACGCCTAAGCCTGCTCGTCGGGCTCCCACGCCTCAGCTGGCTCGTCCAACTCCCATGTCTCGGCCGGCCCGTCAGGCTCGCCCAGGTGGGATGCCGAGTGGTGCCCCTAGAGTGGGGGGTACTGTCACGCCTTCTCCCGCTCCCCCTCTTTGGTGCTTAAATGTTCACTCCCTGTACTTGCTTCTCGTCTCTCAGCGTCTGTCCTTACACATTCACTGTATTACAAGGAACAATAGCAGGTCTATTTGCTTTAGCAGCTGGCATATTTTGTCCGTTCACAATTCACCTTTGGGAACATGGCGGCTCTCAACACCCGACAACAGAAAGAGTTGGCCACTACTAGCCGAGAGATTGTTCTGAGGAAATTACCTCTGCCCTCGACTTGCAATTAACACCAATAAATGAATCTCTTGCACTGCTCACTTCTAAAGTGGATACCAGATCAACTAAAGTGGAATGTTTGGAGACAGGGGCCAATGTAACTGAGGAGCAACTTCATGACCTGTAAACAGCGCAAACTAAGTTAGGAGGGTAAATCAATCTCCTAAAAAATGTAATAGAATTTAATATTATTCCCATAAATTCAATGTGCGGGTCCCTGGACTGGAAACTGGTGTGGAAGTGGGCAACCCAACTTCCTTCATGATCTTTTCTGTTTGGGCAAGAGAAGCTGGGTCCCATGCCGCTGATAAACATTGCGCATGGCATGGGTCCTCTCCGGAGCGGATCTCGGTGTATGATTGTAGGAATCCACAGTTTTGAAGTCAAACTGCAAATTGTTTGCATCGCAGCGGAATTTGGGGCTCAGACCTATGCAGAAACGAGGATCAGCATCTACCCAGATCTGAGCGCCGAACTGCTAAAACAGAGGGTGACCTACAACAAGGTGAGATCCCAGCTACGCAAGCTGCACCTGAGATGCGGCTTAATTCACCCTAGGTGGGGAACGCACAATGGGTGCATTTCCCTGTCGGTCCTGCTTTTTGTTTCACATCCATGGGCTTATTAACACTAAAGATAACAATTACATTAAGAAATAATACATTTTAAAACAATGGCAACGCTTGCCATTCTCTCTTGGAATTTCAAATGCCTAAACTGTCCTATTAAACGTTCCAGCTGTCTTGATATCCTAGCAAGAAATCATGTTTATATAGCAATGCTCCAAGAAACACACCTGCTCCAAAAGGACTTAAATAGAATAGAGAACTATTTGTACAAACTGGCTGTTTTTTTCATCAGCCCCAAACAAAATGAAGGTGTAATCATAATGATACATTAGAAACTCAAAATTACCGCCTTGGGTGAAGGCAAAGACCAAGAAGGCAGAATCACTTTCCTTAAATGTATCCATAATGGAACGATAATTGCCTTTATTAATGTGTACGCTCCAAATTCATATGATCCTACTTTTTTCATTCTCTGAACAGCATATTGTTAGAATTAACTGAATTCCATCTGGTTATTGGGACAGACATGAATGTAATTTTGGATATGCGGGAACAATCTAATAAGACCAACTACAATCCGCACTCAACCAAGGCTCTCCAACATATAGTCTTTGATTACAACCTCATTGATGCCTGGCGAGCACATAATCCTAAAGCAAAAGAGTACTCTTTCTACTCAGGCATAAATCGTTCTCACGAATCGATTTCATACAATTATCAACACCTCTATTATCTTGAATTAAGAAAATAAAAATTTGGCATATGAGCTTGTCTGACCACCATGCTTACTACTGCCAACTTCAAATGTCAGAATATTCTAAAAGCCACATGTTGGCGCTTCAACATTTCATTACTACAAAATCCTACATTCTGTGATCAATTTGAAATTGAACTAAACTATTTCATAATGATCAATAAAAATTCAGTCGATGACCCCATATTATATGGGATGGCACCAAAAGTTTTACAAAAAAGAATACAGCTGCATTTGCACCTAGGTTGAAGAAATCACAATGAAGGAAGATATTGTCACGCCCTGACCATAGAGAGCTTTTTATGTCTCTATTTTGGTTTGGTCAGGGTGTGATTTGGGTGGGCATTCTATGTTCCTTTTTCTATGATTTGTATTTCTGTGTGTTTGGCCGGGTGTGGTTCTCAATCAGAGGCAGCTGGCTATCGTTGTCTCTGATTGAGAACCATACTTAGGTTGCCTTTTCCCACCTGTATTTGTGGGTAGTTGTCTGTGTTGTTGCCTGTCAGCACTCATTTTTGTATAGCTTCACGGCTCGTTTGTTTAGTGTTCGTTCTTTAAATAAATTAGTATGTACGCATCCCACGCTGCGCCTTGGTCTCCTCTCTTTGATGGCCGTGACAGATATACCCAATTTTGAAATGTTTTTAACTCTGTAAGAGTGTTCTCAACAAACACTCTTTTCAGACCAGGTAGCTATTATTGTTTGTAAAGTAAAGACAGAACTTAATTTATTGTTAAGACAGAGAGCAGAAGTTGCCATCCATTGAGTACGACTTATTACCTCCACGGTAATTGCCCCAGTTGTTTAGTTTCCAACAACTTACGCAGTAACGATACATTTGTTGATATAGCAACTATTGAATCTGAAACCGGGGGATTACTATAAGAACCCAAATTAATCAATCAAAGGTTCTACCTCTTCTATAAAGAACTGTACACCTCTGATTGTAAATACACACCAAGTCAGACTAAGTCCTTTCTAAAATAATTAAGAACTCCTCTTCTCTCAACAGAGGAAGCCACCTGGCTGGGAGCCCAAATCTCGCTCAATGAACTCAAAAGGGCAAAAGGATAACATGAATAAAGGCAAATCACCTGGATGGGACGCAATTCCTCCAGAGGTCTTTTAACATTTTGGAATCGATTAGATCCAGGATTGCTCGAAATAATGAACCCTTTGACAAGTACGAACACACAGGTCTGATCATTATATAGTGGTCCCTGCAGCGTACGCTGAAACTGGTGTGATTGGAACACTTCATCAGAATATCTAGTTACAATTGACGCAACCATCAGCGTTTGAGCTGGCCATACTGTTTCTTCACAGAAACATTTTGCACCAACAGTTTTACAACTTTATGTCCTCAATGTGAGCTGTTTATTTTTGGATGCAGATGTTCCGACATTTACAGAAGTAGCAATAGCATAACACAATTCTCATCCAAATCAGAAAATGTAGGCTACCTTCGTCTGAGGAAAGAGTGAGCTAACAGAAGCAGTCATATTTAGCGATCTCTCGACTGCCAGAAACCATAATTTGAATTAGCTAGTAGCAATTACTATTTATCACATGACACTTTTATGCTTTTCCCGCATAAACCAAAGATAAGACTAGGTGACAAGATGAGTTGGGTCTGTTTGCAGTATGCATGTTGAAGGCGAAGGGGGTGTGTCAACTACATAATTTGCTTCCCATCATTCACTTCCCGGAAGTTTACTCAAAAGACGAGTGAACCATCCCTTTACCTCAAATAAAATGTCAAATAAAATGTATTTATAAAGCCCTTCTTACATCAGCTGATATCTCAAAGTGCTGTACAGAAACCCAGCCTAAAACCCCAAACAGCAAGCAATGCAGGTGTAGAAGCACGGTAGCTAGGAAAAACTCCCTAGAAAGGCCAGAACCTAGGAAGAAACCTAGAGAGGAACCAGGCTATGAGGGGTGGCCAGTCCTCTTATGGCTGTGCCGGATGGAGATTATAACAGAACATGGCCAAGATGTTCAAATGTTCATAGGTCAACACCTATGAAGAGTAAATGTCAGTTGGCTTTTCATAGCCGATCATTCAGAGTATCTCTACCGCTCCTGCTGTCTCTAGAGAGTTGAAAACAGCAGGCCAGGTAGCACGTCCGGTGAACAGGTCAGGGTTCCATAGCCGCAGGCAGAACAGTTGAAACTGGAGCAGCAGCACGGCCAGGTGGACTGGGGACAGCAAGGAGTCATCATGCCAGGTAGTCCTGAGGCATGGTCCTAGGGCTCAGGTCCTCCGATAGAGAGAAAGAAAGAAAGAGAGAAAGAAAGAGAGAATTAGAGAGAGCATACTTAAATTCACACAGGACACCGCATAAGACAGGAGAAATACTCCAGATATAACAGACTGACCCTAGCCCCCGACACAAACTACTGCAGCATAAATACTGGAGGCTGAGACAGGAGGGATCGGGAGACACTGTGGCCCCATCCGACAATACCCCCGGACAGGGCCAAACAGGCAGGATATAACCCCACCCACTTTGAGCCAAAGCACAGCCCCCACACCACTAGAGGGATATCTTCAACCACCAACTTACCATCCTGAGACAAGGCCGAGTATAGCCCACAAAGATCTCCGCCACGGCACAACCCAAGGGGCCAACCCAGACAGGAAGATCACGTCAGTGACTCAACCCACTCAAGTGACGCACCCTCCTAGGGACGGCATGGAAGAGCACCTGTAAGCCAGTGACCCAGCCCCTGTAATAGGGTTAGAGGCAGAGAATCCCAGTGGAGAGAGGGGAACCTGGCCAGGCAGAGACAGCAAGGGCGGTTCGTTGCTCCAGTGCCTTTCCGTTCACCTTCACACTCCTGGGCCAGGCTACACTCAATCATAGGACTTACTTAAGAGATGAGTCTTCAATAAAGACTTAAAGGTTGAGACCGAGTCTGCGTCTCTCACATGGGTAGGCAGACCAAAATGGAACTCTATAGGAGAAAGCCCTGCCTCCAGCTGTTTGCTTCGAAATTCTAGGGACAGTTAGGAGGCCTGTGTCTTGTGACCGTAGCGAACGTGTATGGTATATGCAGCAGGACCAAATTGGAAAGATAGGTAGGAGCAAGCCCATGTAATGCTTTGTAGGTTAGCAGTAAAACCTTGAAATCAGCCCTTGCCTTATTAACAGGAAGTCAGCGTAGAGAGGCTAGCACTGGAGTAATATGACACACTTCTAGTCAAGATTCTAGCAGCCGTGTTTAGCACTAACTGAAGTTTATTTAGTGCTTTATCCGGGTAGCTGGAAAGTAGAGCATTACAGTAGTCTAACCTAGAAGTGACAAAAGCATGGATGAATTTTTCTGCATCATTTTTGGACAGAAAGTTTCAGATTTTTGCAATGTTACGTAGATGGAAAAAAGCTGTCCTTGAAACAGTCTTGATATGTTCGTCAAAAGAGAGATCAGGGTCCAGAGTAACGCAGAGGTCCTTCACAGTTTTATTTGAGACGACTGTACAACCATCAAGATTAATTGTAAGATTCAACAGAAGATCTCTTTGTTTCTTGGGACCTAGAACAAGCATCTCTGTTTTGTCCGAGTTTAAAAGTAGAACATTTGCAGCCATCCACTTCCTTATGTCTGAAACACAGGCTTTCAGCGAGGGCAATTTTGGGGCTTCACCATGTTTCATCGAAATGTACAGCTGTGTGTCATCCGCATAGCAGTGAAAGTTAACATTATGTTTCCGAATGACATCACCAAGAGGTAAAATATATAGTGAAAACAATAGTTCCTAAAAACGGAACCTTGAGGAACACCGAAATTTAGAGTTGATTTGTCAGAGGAAAAACCATCTACAGAGACAAACTGATATATCTTTCCGACAGATAAGATCTAAACCAGGCCAGAAATTGTCCGTGTAGACCAACACTAAGGTCTAGGAGCACGAGGACAGATGCAGAGCCTCGGTCTGACGCTATTAAAAGGTAATTTACCACCTTCACAAGTGCAGTCTCAGTGCTATGATGGGGTCTAAAACCAGACTGGAAGCTTTTCATATACATTGTTGGTCTTCTTGCTGCGCAACAGCTTTTGTAAAATATTTCAGAGAATGATAGATTCGATATAGGCCAATAGTTTTTTATTTTCTGGGTCAAGGTTTGGCTTTTTCAAGAGAGGCTTTATACTGCCACTTTTAGTGAGTTTGGTACACATCCGGATAGAGACGCTTCGATATGTTCAACATAGGAGGCCAAGCACAGGAAAGCAGCTCTTTTAGTAGTTTATTGGAATAGGGTCCAGTATGCAGCTTGAAGGTTTAGAGGCCATGATTATTTTCATCATTGTTTCAAAAGATTTAGTACTAAAACACTTGAGTGTCTCCGTTGATCCTAGGTCCTGCAGAGTTGTGCAGACTCAGGACAACTGAGCTTTGGAGAATACGCAGATTTAACTTCTTTGCAACTATAGGGGTTGCTGTTCCGCTTTAGCATATTTGTGTCTCCAATTAACTGCCTCGATGCTAAATTCATTGATCGTACAATATGCATATTATTGTTATTATTGGATAGAAAACACCTTCTGTTCTATAAAGTTGGAATTTTGTCTCTGAGTGGTACAGAACAATTCACAGCACTTTTCATGACAGGGTCTCAGATTTCAGAAATTTTTACCTCTGATCTGGGTCTGTTTATAAGCCACAGTAATGCTATGAAGGAACCGACACTGCCTACGTCTTCCTCTGGGTGTCTGTACTCTCACGTTTCAATGAAGTCGATGGGACGTTCACAGCCTATATAAGATGACAAAAATGTACAGAGACCCTCTTTCTCAACGTGCGCCTCAAGCGTGAAGGCCATCGGACCTGCCTCTCTCCAAATCGTTTCTAACCAGCAATATTTCTCGCGTCATGTTTTCAAGTCGTTATAGTTGTTAAAAAACATCATAATGTAGTTAATTTGAGCCGTTTTATATCAATTTATATCCGTTTAGTGCGATTTTGAGGAAATTTCTTTGTTGTGCGTCTGAAAGTTTGGACACACGTTTTAGGGAGTCGGTCGTTGGTGGTGGACATTGCGAAGGACAGAGGACATCTATCGACCAAAAGACGTTTATAACATAGAAAGGATACATTGCCCAAGAATATGATGGAAGAACAGTCAAAGTAAGCAATATTTTAATATGATAAACCGTGTTTCTGTCGAAATATTTTAAACGCATAAATTCGCCATTTTGTTTGGTATAGCTTCACTTGGCAACCCTGTATTGAAAAGTAAGGATAATTTTAAAAATGTAAATCCGCGGTTGCATAAAACTAATTTGTCTTTCGATGCTGTCAACCCTGTATTTTTTAGTCAAGTATATGATTAGCTTTACATAAACAGATCACTCTGATAGATGACGTCAGACATATTGAGGCTTGATTTCCTAGTATTTTTATGTGTAACCACGGTTTTGTATGGCTAAATATGCACCTTTTCGAACAAACTGTATATGTATATTGTAAAATGATGTTACAGGAGTGTCATCGGAAGAATTCTGAGAAGGTTAGTGAAAAAATAATTATATTTTGCGGGTGATTACGTTATATGCGCTCTTTGGCTGGAATCGATGCTCTGGTAACGTTTGTTCATGTGGTATGCTAACTTATCGATTTATTGTGTTTTCGCTAAAAAACGCTGAGAAATCTGAAATATGGTCTGAAATCACAAAGAACTGGGTCTTTCCATTGCTATGCTTTGTCTATTTTTATGAAATGTTTTATGATGAGTAAATTGGTCATACACGTTTCTCTATCTAGTAATTCTAGTCGATTTGTGATGTGGGTGCAATTGTAAACTGTGATTTCTACCTGAATATGCACTTTTTTCTAACAAAAAACTATCCTATACCATGATATGTTATCAGACTGTCATCTGAAGAGGTTTTTTCTTGGTTAGTGGATATCAATATCTTAGTTGAGCCGAATTGGTGATAGCACCTGAAGAGAAAGAAACTGATGAGTTAGAATAGTGGTGTATTTTGCTAACGTGTTTAGCTAATAGATTTACATATTTTGTCTTCCCTGTAAAACATTTTAAAAATCTGAAATGGTGGCTTTATTCACAAGATGTGTATCTTTCATCTGGTGTCTTGGACTTGTGATTTAATGATATTTAGATGCTACTATCTACTTTTGAAGCTATGCTAGGTATGCTAATTAGTGTGTGGGGGGTGTGGGGGGTGCTCCCGGATCCGGGGTAGAGGCTCGTGAAAGGTTAAAGAGGAGTCCGTAATTTGCTTTCTAATGATCATGATCTTTTCATCAAAGAAGTTAATACATTTATCACTGCTGAAGTGAAAGCCATCCTCTCTTGGGGAATGCTGCTTTTTAGTTAGCTTTGCGACAGAATCAAAAAGAAATGTTGGATTATTCTTATTTTCCTCAATTAAGATTGGAAAAATAGGATGATCGAGCAGCAGTGAGGGCTCTTCGATACTGCACGGTACTGTCTTTCCAAGCTAGTCGGAAGACTTCCAGTTTGGTGTGGCGCCATTTCCGTTCCAATTTTATGGAAGCTTGCTTCAGAGCTCGGGTATTTTCTGTATACCAGGGAGCTAGTTTCTTATGACAAATGTTTTTGGTTTTTAGGGGTGGGACTGCATCTAGGGTATTGCGCAAGATTAAATTGAGTTCCTCAGCTAGGTGGTTAACTGATTTTTGTACTCTGACGTCCTTGGGTAGGCGGAGGGAGTCTGGAAGGGCATCTAGGAATCTTTGGGTTGTCCGAGAATTTATAGCACGTAATAAACTTAATAAAATGGTGGTCCGATAGTCCAGGATTATGAGGAAAAACATTAAGATCCACAAAATGTATTCCACGTTACAAAACTAGGTCCAGAGTATGACTGTGGCAGTGAGTAGGTCCGGAGACATGTTGGACAAAACCCACTGAGTCGATGATGGCTCAGAAAGCCTTTTGGAGTGGGTCTGTAGACTTTTACATGTGAATATTAAAGTCACCAAAAATTTGAATATTATCTGCTATGACTACAAGGTCCGATAGGAATTCAGGGAACTCAGTGAGGAACGCTGTATATGGCCCAGGAGGCCTGTAAACAGTAGCTATAAAAAGTTATTGAGTAGGCTGCATAGATTTAATGACTAGAAGCTCAAAAGACGAAAACGTCATTTTTTTGGTAAATTGACATTTGCTATCATAAATGTTAGCAACACCTCCGCCTTTGCGGAATGCGCGGGGGACATGGTCACTAGTGTAGCCAGGAGGTGAGGCCTCATTTAACACAGTAAATTCATCAGGCTTAAGCTATGTATCAGTCAGGCCAATCACATCAAGATTATGATCAGTGATTAGTTCATTGACTATAACTGCCTTGGAAGTGAGGGATCTAACATTAAGTAGCCCTATTTTGAGATGTGAGGTATCACAATCTCTTTCAAAAATGTCAGGAATGGAGGAGGTCTTTATTCCAGTGAGATTGCTAAGGCGAACACGGCCATGTTTAGTTTTGCCCAACCTAGGTCAGGGCACAGACACGGTCTCAAAGGGGATAGCTGAGCTGACTACACTGACTAAGCTAGTGGCAGACTCCACTAAGCTGGCAGGCTGGCTAACAGCCTGCTGCCTGGCCTGCACCCTATCTCATTGTGGAGCTAGGGGAGTTAGAGCCCTGTCTATGTTCGTAGATTTGATGAGAGCACCCCTCCAGCTAGGATGGAGTCCGTCACTCCTCAACAGGCCAGGCTTGGTCCTGTTTGTGGGTGAGTCCCAGAAAAAGGGCAAATTATCTACAAAGTTCTATCTTTTAGGACGGGCAGAAAACAGTTTGCAACCAGCGATTGAGTTGTGAGATTCTGCTGTAGAGCTCATCACTCCCCCTAACTGGGAGGGGGCCAGAGACAATTACTCAATGCAGACACATCTTTCTATCTGATTTACACACTGAAGCTATGTTGCGCTTGGTGACCTCTGACTGTTTCATCCTAACATCGTTGGTGCTGACGTGGATAACAATATCCCTATACTCTTTTTTTTAACCTTTATTTAACTAGGCAAGTCAGTTAAGAACAAATTCTTATTTTCAATGACAACCTAGGAACAGTGGATTAACTGCCTTGTTCAGGGGCAGAACGACATATTTGTATCTTGTCAGCTCAGGGATTCGAACTTGCAACCTTTATGGTTACTAGTCCAACGCTCTAACCACTAGGCTACCTTATGCCCCAATGTGCAACACCGGTTGAATGAGCGACACCGGTTGAGCATTCCTACAGTATTTCCCTCCAGAAGCCATGAGAAAGTTGTCCGGCTGCGGAGCATGTGTGAGGAGATTTATACTACTATCTGTACTTACTGGTGGCACAGACGCTGTTTCATCCTTGCCTATCCTGAAATTACCCTTGTCTAACGATTGCGTCTGAAGCTGGGCTTTCAGCACAGCTATCCTCGCCTTAAAGTGATCGTTCTCCTGTATATTATGAGTACAGCGACTGCAATTAGAAGGAATCATGTTAATGTTGCTACTTAGCTTTGGCTGGTGGAGGTCCTGACAAACCACGTCCAGATAAAGCATCCGGAGTGAAAAAGTTGAATGAAAAAAAGTAGCGCGAGGGAAAAACTAAAAATATAAAGGGTAATTAAAAAGTAAAATCTGTAAAGTTGTCAGGTAGCAAAGTAAGGTTAGCAACAAAACACACAGCAGCACGTAAACAAGTCTGCAAGTCACCTCATTTTTGCTGGAACATCTTTGGTCTGACAGACGTTTACATGACACCAGAGATCTGCATATAATGACGAGATGCTAATGTCTCCGCCCTAATGTTGTACCAAAGGCAGGAAGGCAGGTCCAAAAATTTGCCCATAGAAACGCATTGGGCTTATTTTGGAGATAGTGAAACCACATATAGCCGGCAAATAGCTTAGCATTAGCTCATCATAATCAATACAAAGTTCCAAAAAGTATTTTACATATATCATATTTGTCCATTACAATCTACGGAAGAACAAGAATGCATGATTTGTCAATAGTACTTGAAAACATGTAAATAAAACAGTAAATAAAGAAATGATTACCACACAAACCAGTTTCTTATAGTTATTTATTGATACAAGTGGCACGTGCCGGTGCTATGATACTGATAATTTGTCGCCACAGATGATTTGTTTATGTTTCTACCATTGTGGCTAGATGGAGTAGCTAGGCCTACAACAGCTCCGTCTAGTGGTTGTGTCCGGGTCAGCAATTGTTGACAACTGTAGCATTGTAGCGAACCCTAGCCCTAATCCTAACCTTAACCTCATTCTCTTAACCGCCTACGTTAATTCACCCAACCTGCTGTGTTAGTTAGTCCCTGATGTTATGAAAGGGTAGGCTTTCGTTCTGTCAATACATTCCCTCCAAAAGGCACAGGTTTGGGGTCTAGTTCTTTGTTCTATGCGATGTGAGGACAGGATTTGTCCAGGACATTATAGTTTACACAGGGTCCACCCAACATTATGAGAGGTTTGGTGTGTCCGGTTCCGTGATAATGACCATTCTGGCTCCTCATCTCGGGAAGGGCCACACTTTGTATGTGGCCAATTTATACAGCAGTCCCACATTATTCCAGCATCTTCTCTCCAACAGCACAGGGTCCTGTGACACAGTCTAGACTAACAGGAAGGGGATTCCAGCATTCGGAAGCAGGAAGATGCAAAGGGGGGAGGTGGAGTTCAAGGAGAATGGTCAACAGCTGGCAGTAAAGTGGCATAACAAACGAGACGTCCATGTTCTCTCCACTGTCCATACAGCAACCATGTCGGCCACTGGGAAGGTGGACCACCTGACTGGAGAGAGAAAGATCGAACCAGTTGTGTGCTTGACTATATTCCACACGAGGGCGGTATTGAAGCCATGGAACATTTTCTTCCAGTGCATGTATTATAACATTGTCTGAAATAGTACTCACACACAACTATTTCAAGTTTCTAAATTATTTCTTTATTCAGATGAAGGATACTGCTATGGGATCCCCTATGGCTCCTGACTATGCTAATTTGTATGTGGGTTACATGGAGAAACAGTCAGTTCTCAATCCTTTCAAAGATGTTTTCCTGCTTAACATTATGATTTGTTCCATGGAGGGGTGATGCAACACAGCTCAAGGCATTCCATACTTTTCTTAACTCTTGTTCTGAGCACCTGAGATTGACTATGCAATCTGACACACGTCAAGTCAGTTCCTTGATCTTATGATTTTGTGTGAGGATAATGTTCTATACACTGATCTTTACAGGAAACCTACTGATCCTAACAGTTTGTTGAGGGCTGATAGCTGTCACCCGTTTGCCCTACAGCCAATTCTTTTGAATCAAAAGAATTTGCAAAAAACAATCAGATTTTGACAGAAATATGGCTGAGATGCAAAGAAAATTCAAGGAGAGGGGGTACAAACATTTTCAGATTAATACTGCCATTGAGAAAATCCAAAGGACAGTCTCGCAAAAAGAAGAATTCTTGCTTTCTTACTACGTGCTATTCAAAGTGCTCTGAACAAATTAAGGGAATCGTTCACAAACATTGGCACATTCTAAGATCCGATGACAGTATCGGTATTGTGTTTTCGGACCCTTCCTTGGTCGTATTCTCACGGGGCAGAACTCTCAGAGATCAATGAGGCATGTCTTACCTTGTTTCAAAGTAGCCTAACCAAAATCCGACCATAGGCTAAACATTTCCTCATTAACATTATGCAATTGAAACCAGCATTTTCTCTTCTGTTGGTTTTCAAATAAACTTTATTTTTGATGTCCAGAAGCCAAACACAAAATCCTAATCATATTATCAAATCAAATCAAACTTTATTTGCCACATGTGCCGAATACAACAAGTGTAGACTTCACCGTGACATGCTTACTTACAAGCCCTTAACCAACAGTGCAGTTCAAAAAGAATAAAATATTTACCAAGTAGGCTAAAATAAAAAGTATTAATAAAAATTGATTGTGGACAGTGAACTGGTATCTGAATTCCCCCCTGTCCCACAGTGTGCAAATCTCCCTAATAAATTCCCCATTTGTATTCTAGTTGTGCTTCGTGTGCGTGTTTGGTTATTGAACTTGGTGACGTGGAAACCCCACCCCCTTGAGCCTGCTACAATATCTTTGACTGGGCTGAGCAGGAGCTGCCCTCCCATAGGGGTGGGAGGGCCAAGAGACCAGAGGTGGCAGAAGGGAGTACTTTGGTTGGGGTGTAGGGTTGGAGCATCGCCTAAAGGTAGGGAGGGGCAGTTCCTCTTGCTGCTCCATAGGCAAATGCCATGGTCTTGTAGTGGATGCGAGCTTTGAATCTAGTGGAGTGTGTGGAGGAGCGGGGTGACATGGGAGAACTTAGGAAGGTTGAGAACCAGGTTGGCTGTGGCGTTCTGGATAAGTTGCAGGGGTTTAATGGCCGAGCCAACAGCGAGCTGCAGTATTCCAGACGGGAGATGAGATGACAAGTGCGTGGATTAGGTCCTGCACCGCTTCCTGTATGAGGTTGGGTTGTATTCTACAGATGTTGTAGAGCAGTGGTCACCAACTGGTTGATCGCGATCGACTGGTCGATCTTCAAGGCATTCCTAGTCGATCGCCAAATGTTTCTCTAGAAAAGCCAACGATAAAGGCTTGCACTCCTTTTTTCCCCCACTGTTGGTGGTAGGTGAACTTGATTCAGAAGCCCCCGGCGGACCTGGGAGAGTTGTGGCTAAATCAAGTGTGCCTACTGCCCTGGCCAATCGGATAGCTCAAATCACTGTGCCACAGCAAGGTTTGATACTAGTCTACTTGATAGTTCATAACTTTGAAAACCATGACCAGAGAGAGGCTGTCAAAGAATACAGCAAAGAGATGCTGTTTTACGACTGAGTTCATGTTTTTCTTCAGCACTCTCAACACGGTTAAAATGAAACACTTTTACAAAACATAAAACGCAATTCTCCCAACTCGCGCTGCAGCTGAAATGAATTAGTAGCCAAGTGTATTGATAGGCCTACGTTTTTATTACAAGCAGGTCATTGTGTCTTTTTTTAGTATCGTGAAGTATTTTACTTTCTCTGGTCATAGGAACAACATGAATTTGTGCATGAGGCAGATGCGGATTGCGATGTGACTCGAGTTTTGCCATCAGGTGGAAGACGGTGTCCCCTCTCTCTGGTCAGTCTAACCGGAGAAAAGGAGTGAGCAGGGACGTGAGAGGCGGACCATCTGCTGCTCTCGCCCTCCCTCCGCTCAGACTAATGGTGTGTTAAAAACAACTGGGAACTCTGAAATCTTTGGCGTCCAACTTTAGCGCGTTCAAGAGAACTGGGAAGTCTGAAAAAAATGTGCTCAAACTGGGAAAAATAGTTTTGAACAGTCATCCAATTAGGATTTCCAAGATGGAAACTTCTAGAGCTCTGACCTGAAAATCACGGACATCGTGAATTTACCAATTATTTTTCGAGTTCGTAGTTGTCTTGAAAGCACCATGACCATCAGATGCAGGTACCATCAGTCCAGTTCAATAAAAAAGCTCAGCTGTGCTTCAAAGGGCTACACAAACTGATATATTTTGTTATCAAAGTGTTGTGACGTTGGATTGATTCATGTGAAGACTGCTGTTCATCGAATGATTAACTGTTCATAATTATGTGATTAAATTAATCAGGTAATTATTAACTCATTCGCCTGTCTAGGACTGGGGTTCCGCTAGCAGAACCCCGTTCCGCTAGTGGAACCCCTCTCCAACAGCCAATTAAATTGCAGGGCACCAAATACAAATCAACAGAAATCTCAAAAATCAAATTTCTCAAACATACAAGTATTAGGCACCATTTTAAAGATACAATTCTCGTTAATCCAGCCACAGTGTCTGATTTCAAAAATGCTTTACAGCGAAAGCTCCACAAACGCTTATGTTTGCTCACCACCAAGTCACAGATAAACCCAGCCATTTTTCCCGCCAAAGAGAGGAGTCACAAAAAGCACAAATAGAGATACAATTAATCACTAACCTTTGATGATCTTCATCAGATGACACTCATAGGACTTCATGTTACACAATACATGTATGTTTTGTTCGGTAAAGTTCATATTTATATTTAAAAATCTTATTTTACATTGGCGTGTTAGATTCAGTAGTTTCAAAACATGCAGTGATATTGCAGAGAGCCACATGAATTCACAGAAATACTCATAATAAATGTTGATGAAAATACAGTTATTATACATGAAACTTTAGATACACTTCTCCTTAATGCAGCCGCTGTGTCAGATTTCAAAAAACTTTACGGAAAAAGCATAATCTGAGAACGGCGCTCAGAGCCCAAACCAGCCAGAGAAATATTCGCCATGTTGGGTAGTCAACATTATTCATAAATAGCATTAGAAATATTCACTTACCTTTGATGATCTTCATCAGAAAGCACTCCCAGGAATCGCAGTTCCACAATAAATGCTTGTTTTGTTCGATGATGTCCATCATTTATGTCCATTTATGTCCAATAGCTTCTTTTGTTAGGGCGTTTGGTAAACAATCCAAAAGCGCGATCTGGTCCATTCGGACGAAACGTTCAAAAAGTTATATTACAGGTCGAAGAAAGTTGTCAAACTAAGTATAGAATCAATCTTTAGGATGTTTTTATCATAAAAGTTCAATAATGTTCCAACCGGAGAATTCTATTGTCTGTAGAAATATACTGGAACGAGAGCAACCTCTCAAGTGAAAGCGCGTGACTGAGAACGAGGCTGTAGGCAGACCCCTTAGTAAAACAGCTCCCATCCGGCCCCCCTTCACATGAGAAGCCTGAAACCACGTTCTAAAGACGGTTGACATCTAGTGGAAGTCTTAGGAAGTGAAAAATAACCCATATCCCACTGTGTATTCGATAGGGGTGAGTTCAAAAACTACAAACCTCAGATTTCCCACTTCCTGTTTGGATTTCTTCTCGGGTTTTTGCCTGCCATAGGAGTTCTGTTATACTCACAGACATCATTCAAACAGTTTTAGAAACTTCAGAGTGGTTTCTATCCAATACTAATAATAATATGCATATATTAGCATCTGGGACTGAGTAGGAGGCAGTTCACTCTGGGCATGCTATTCATCCAAAAGTGAAAATGCTGCCCCCCTATCCCAAACAAGTTAACCTGGGGCACCATGGGAAAGTTTTGGCTTTATTGAGTTTCTATTTCCCAAATGAATATCAGAATATCGATTTTACAACAGTCGCTAATTCATTAATTTCCTCTACAGTGTCATTTTGAACGTTGCATAATCCGGGAATCTGCACAAACCCGAGTCTCACTAAATTAATCCGTAACCACACCAATTGAGTTGATTATTTATTTATTAACAAGCTAAAATGATAATATAAGATACACATACATAAACACAGTCTAGGTTATTCATTAGAACTTAGTACAATGAAACAGGTCCCTAGCGGGGCCAACACAATATGACACGTGTTACACAAAATGGGGATTTCAAAAGAGAGAGAAAGAGAGAGTGCACGAGAGAAAAGCACACTTAGGTACATTTGTAAACTATGCTTATTTTAACCCTAACCTTGCCCGAACTGCCGCTCTTATGGGTCAGAATATAATGATGTAATTATGTGTCGAACGTCTCCGATGGGGTGTCTCTGTAACTCTCTGATTGTCTACCAAGATGTCAGTGTCCTTTCTCTTAGTGGTCTGTTTCCTCGCACTTGTTCTGAAAGAGGGGTCTTTTGAGGACGGCTAATCAGCCATGCAGGTGGTTCCAGCTTGGGAATGAAAGCAGTGTAGACACACGATTCCTTGGAGAGAATAACCGTCTCGTCCTGTTAGAATTCCCCCTCTTAGACACAGCTACTCATCCGTAGCATGGGTTGTTAAAAGGTACCTTTGTCTTCGTCAACATCGTGTTGCGTTTTGGGGTTACAACTCATCAGACCTTGGCTGCAGCTCGTGGTCCCTAGTCATGATGTTAATTCTTAACTCACGTTTTATACCCTCGACTCATAAATGGCCGTTTCCGCCTTTAGGGCAAGTTCTCTGGGCGTTACGAGGCAAGGTCTGGATTTGACTCAGATCCAATTTAGACAACTAACTTCACATTTCATCTTTACAAAAACATTATATTTGATCTGGACAATTTCCACACAACGTACAGTATGCAATCATCAAGTACATATTGTGAAAACTCTTCAAGTTACAATGTTTTCGTTATAACGTCGTCATTTAACTTTCAATAACATAACCAAAAAAAGACATTCATTTTCACATTCCATCTATCGTCATTACTACCATTTTGGCTGACGAAACATATTGTCCCAAAGTCCATTTATTGCATGTTACTGTTCAGAGGTAGGTTCTCCATAGGCCCATCATACATTCCATCCCTCCGTACTGAGAGGACAAAGGGATTTTGTCTGCTGCCTTAAGATTTACCATGGGCTGCAGGTGTCATTAAACCCCCCATCTCCAAACCTTTCCATCTCTCCCCCGCTGGTGGGTGTGAGAGATATCTCTGTAGGATAAGGGTACACGGTAACCTGACCCGCACAGGCCAGTCATGACAAAAGCTTGAGTTTTGAAATATGATATGGTCTAAGAAGAACAAAATTGGCGGACCGAATATATAGCCAATAAGCTGTGATAATGTATTAGGCCTACTGCAAAAACCTAAATCCAACAGAACCGTTTTTAATAGGTCAATGTTTAAAAAAATTGGTAGATTGGTAGATTTCAGCTTGCTTTTTGACTGCAAAAGTGGTTTTGACTCAGAAAAGGTTGGTGATCACTGTTGTAGAGCATGTACCTGCACGAGTGAATCACTACTTAGATGTTTGCAGAGAATGACAGGGTTTTGTCCAGCGTACACCAAGGTTCTTTGCACTCTGGGATATCTGAGATATCTGCCAGGCACGCAGAGATGCGTGTCACCACCTGGGTGTCAAGAAGGGGGGAAGGAGAAAAGTAGTTCTGTCAACCACATAGCAGTGATAGCAGAGACCATGTGAGGATATGACGGAGCCGACATACCTGGCTTCTGTGTGTGCAGATCTCGATTCAGTTGGTGAGTAATTAACTGAAGACTGACCTCTAATTTTTTAATGTTTTATTTATTTCACCTTTATTTAACCAGGTAGGCAAGTTGAGAACAAGTTCTCATTTACAATTGCGACCTGGCCAAGATAAATCAAAGCAGTTCGACACATACAACAACACAGAGTTACACATGGAGTAAAACAAACATACAGTCAATAATACAGTAGACAAATAAGTCTATATACAATGTGAGCAAATGAGGTGAGATAAGGGAGGTAAAGGCAAAAAAAGGCCATGATGGCGAAGTAAACATAACATAGCAAGTAAAACACTGGAATGGTAGATTTGCAGTGGAAGAATGTGCAAAGTAGAAATAGAAATAATGGGGTGCAAAGGAGCAAAATAAATAAATAAATACAGTAGGGGAAGAGGTAGTTGTTTGGGCTAAATTATAGATCGGCTATGTGCAGTAATCTGTGAGCTGGTGCTTAAAGCTAGTGAGGGAGATAAGTGTTTCCAGTTTCAGAGATTTTTGTAGTTCTTTCCAGTCATTGGCAGCAGAGAACTGGAAGGAGAGGCGGCCAAAGGAGGAATTGGTTTTGGGGGTGACCAGAGAAAGATATACCTGCTGGAGCGTGTGCTACAGGGGGTGCTGCTATGGTGACCAGCGAGCTGAGATAAGGGGGGACTTTACCTAGCAGGGTCTTGTAGATGACCTGGAGCCAGTGGGTTTGGCGACGAGTATGAAGCGAGGGCCAGCCAACGAGAGCATACAGGTCGCAGTGGTGGGTAGTATATGGGGCTTTGGTGACAAAACGTGATAGACTGCATCCAATTTATTGAGTAGGGTATTGGAGGCTATTTTGTAAATGACATCGCCGAAGTCAAGGATCGGTAGGATGGTCAGTTTGGGGCGAGACAGTGCTTTAGGTCACATTGTTTAAAGAAGTTTGATCTCAAGTAGTAATAAGTACATATATAGTATATGCACAACTGGAGGTCAAATGGAGCCTGTGACTGAATCATTGATTGTTCTATATTAAATGCATTAAGTGATTTATAGATCTTTTTTATTATTTGACAGAAATACACAAATAATGTTACAATAATCATTTGACCATTTTACTTTGGATTTACAATGGTTTCCAACAAAATCTTGGGTTGCATCACAGCATCTCCAGACTCCGCATTGCATCATGCTTAAGAACAGCCCTTAGCCGTGGTATATTGGCCATATACTACACCCCCCTCAGGCCATATACTACACCCCCTAGTCATTACCATCCTATTAAACTATTGCTGTACATTTACTAATCTATCTATGTATTATTCAGTGTGGATAGGGGGCTGCTCCCTCTGCTGTTTCCTGAAGTCCACAATCAGCTCCTTTGTTTTGTTGACGTTGAGGTTATTTTCCTGGCACCACACTCCAAGGGCACTCACCTCCTCCCTATAGGCTGTCTCGTCATTGTTGGTAATCAGGCCTACTACTGCTGTGTTGTATACTACATTTTCTATCCACATTTTGTCCATAAGGTCTATACATCAAATCAAATATAATTTTATTGGTCACATACACATGTTTAGCAGATGTTATTGTGGGTGTAGCAAAATGCTTGTGTTTCTAGCTCCAAAAGTGCAGTAATATCTAACAAGTAATATCTAACAATTTCACAACAATACACACAATACACACACATCTAAATAAAAGGAATTCTTCACCCCCACTGTCTGTGTGGGTGGAACATTTAAGTTTGTCAGTGATGTGTACGCCGAGGAACTTGAAGCTTTCCACCTTCTCCACTGTGGTCCCATCCATGTGGATAGGGGGGTGCTCCCTCTGCTGTTTCCTGAAGTCCACAATCAGCTCCTTTGTTTTGTTGACGTTGAGTGTGAGGTTATTTTCCTGGCACCACACTCGCAGGGCAGTCACCTCCTCCCTATAGGCTGTCTCGTCATTGTTGGTAATCAGGCCTACAACTATTGTGTCTTTCGCAAACTTGATGATTGAGTTGGATGCATGCTTGGCCACACAGTCATGGGTGAACAGGGAGTACCGGAGGGGGCTGAGCACACACCCTTGTGGGAACCCTGTGTTGAGGATCAGCAAAGTGGAGCTGTTGTTTCCTATCTTCATCACCTGGGGGTGGCCCGTCAGGAAGTCCATGACCCAGTTGCACTGGGCGAGGTTCAGACCCAGGGCCTCGAGCATAATGATGATCTTGGAGGGTACTATGGTGTTGAATGCTGAGCTATAGTCAATGAAGAGCATTCTTACATAGGTATTCTTCTTGTCAAAATGGGATAGAGCAGTGTGCAGTGCAATGGTGATTGCATCGTCTGTGGATCTATTGGGGCGGTAAGCAATTTGAAGTGGGTCTAGGATGTCAGGTAAGGTAGAGGTGATATGATCCTTGACTAGTCTCTCAATGCACTTCATGATGACAGAAGTGAGTGGCTATAGTCATTTAGTTCAGTTACCTTTGCTTTCTTGGATACAGGAACAATGGTGGACACCTTGAAGCACGTGGGGACAGCAGACTGGGATAGGGAGAGATTGAATATGTCTGTAAACACTCCAGCCAGCTGGTCTGCGCATGCTTTGAGGACGCGGATAGGGATGCAGTCTGGGCCGGCAGCCTTGCGAGGGTTAACACGCTTCAATGTCTTACTCACATCAGTCACAGAGAATGAGAGCCCACAGTCCTTGGTAGCTGGCCGCGTCAGTGGCACTGTGTTATCCTCAAAGTGGGTGAAAACGGTGTTTAGCTTATCCGGAAGCAAGACGTTGGTGTATGCGACGTGGCTGGTTTTCCCTTTGTAGTCTTGATAGTCTTTAGACCCTGCCACATACGTCTCGTGTCTAAGCCGTTGAATTGCAACTCCATTTTGTCTTTGTAATGACGTTTTGCTTGTTTGATTGCCTTACGGTGGGAATAACTAAACTGTTTTTATTTGGCCATATTCCCAGTCCCCATGCCATGATTAAATGCAATGGTTTGCGCTTTCAGTTTTGCGCGTATGCTATCATCTATCCACGGTTTCTGGTTTGGGTAGGTTTTAAAAGTCACAGTGGGTACAACATCTCCTATACATTTCCTGATAAACTCAGTCAAAGTATCCGTGTATTTGTCAATATTATTTTCAAAGGCTACCTGGAACATATCCCAGTCCACGTGATCAAAACAATCTGATTTTCTTATTTTTTTAACCTTTATTTAACTCAGCAAGTCAGTTAAGAACAAATTCTTATTTACAATGACGGCCTACCCCGGCCAAACCCTAACCCGGACGACGCTGGGCCAATTGTGCACTGCCCTATGGGATTCCCAATGATGGCAGGTTGTGATACAGCCTGGAATCTAACCAGGGTCTGTAGTGACGCTTCTAGAACTGAGATGCAGTGCCTTAGACCGCTGTGCCACTCGGGAGCCCTGGTCAGACCAGCTTTGAATAGTCCGTAGCACTGGTACTTCCTGTTTCAGTTTCTGCCTCTCCTAGAGATGAACATACTTCAGTGTGAAAAGTGCAAATCAATCCCAGAACAACAGCAAAGGACCTTGTGAAGATGCTGAGGAAACAGGTACAAAAGTATCTATGTCCATAGTAAAACGAGTCCTATATCGACATAACCTGAAAGGCCGCTCAGCAAGGAAGAAGCCACTGCTCCAAAACCGCCATAAAAAAACTGCACATGGGGACAAAGATTGTACATTTTGGAGAAATGTCCTCTGGTCTGATTAAAGCAAAAATAGAACTGTTTGGCCATAATGACCATTGTTGTGTTTGGAGAAAAAAGGGGGAGGCTTGTAAGCCGAAGAACACCATCCCAACCGTGAAGCACGGGGGTGGCAGCATCATGTTGTGGGGGTGCTTTGCTGCAGGAGGGGCTGGTGCACTTCACAAAATAGATGGCATTATGAGAAAGGACAATTATGTGGATATATTGAAGCAACATCTCAAGACATCAGTCAGGAAGTTAAAGCTTGGTCGCAAATGGGTCTTCCAGATGGACAGTGACCCCAAGCATACTTCCAAAGTTGTGGCAAAATGGCCTAAGGACAACAAAGTCAAGGTATTGGAGTGGCCATCACAAAGCCCTGACCTCAATCCTATAGAAAATGTGTGGGCAGAACTGAAAAAGCATGTGTGAGCAAGGAGGCCTACAATCCTGACTCATTTACACCAGCTCTGTCAGGTGGAATGGGACAAAATTCACCCAAGTTATTGTGGGAAGCTTGTGGAAGGCTACCCGAAACGTTTGACCCAAGTTTAACAATTTAAAGGCAATGCTACCAAATACTAATTGAGTGTATGTAAACTTCTGACCCACTGGGAATGTGATGAAAGAAATAAGAGCTGAAATAAATCATTCTCTCTACTATTATTCTGACATTTCACATTCTTAAAATAAAGTGGTGATCCTAACTGACCTAAGACAGAGAATTTTTACTAGGATTAAATGTCAGGAATTGTGAAAAATTTCGTTTAAATGTATTTGGCTAAGATGTATGTAAACTTCCGACTTCAACTTTATAAATATATGGATGAGCGATGGCCGTGCACCATAGGCAAGATGCAGAAGATGGTACAGAACCGTATAAACATATGAGATGAGTAATGTAGGATTTGTAAACATTATTAAAGTGGCGTTATTTAAAGTGACTAGTGATACCTTTATTAAGTCCATTTATTAAAGTGGCCAGAGATTTAAGTCTGTATGTTGGCAGCAGCCTCTCTATGTTAGTGATGGCTGTTTAATAGTCTGATGGCCTTGAGATAGAAGCTGTTTTTCAGTCTCTCGGTCCCAGCTTTGATGCACCTGTACTGACCTCGCCTTCTGGATGATGGCAGGGTGAACAGGCAGTGGCTCGAGTGGTTATTGTCCTTGATGATCTTTTTGGCCTTCCTGTGACATCGGGTGCTGTATACGGGCAACGCATAACAAAACCACAGGGTTGAGTCCGTTTAAGGTCATCACAGTTCGACCCATGTCACTACCAGGCACGTTAGATTTGAGAAAGGCAGACATAAGCTTTATGAGTGACACAATGCAACTTTCTAATGCAGTAGGCTTAAGCAGACAGACAAGTAAAAGGCCTTCATATGTTGCTTCTGATGCTATAGCAGGGAATCTTGCTAAATATCCTGTCATCATGCTCAATGATTTACAGTGGTAGAAGGCTATAGATGTCTGGGAAACGTCATAGATGAAAACTGCGGAGGTGAAAACATAACTTAAATTTGTTAAAACAACCTCGAGAGGGTTTGGTACGGTAGATGTGAAGCACTGTCAGTCTCCAATATTGTAAAAAATATATATCAAAGAGTATGTCATTTATTTATAATGAGCAGGGAGTGGAGATCCTCACGACACCAAGCCCGTAGGTCCTTAAGTGCATCACCCTACAGAGTTCCTGAGTTTCTCATAGCAGACAGAGCTCAAATGACAGTAGGAAAGACATTTTCCTATGGCCACGGATCGGATTGTTTCTTAACCAGTCAAATGAACACAGTGAGAATCCTTGACCTATATTGTGACAGTACTGATAAGAGAACAATTCTCTTTTCTTTGGCTCTGCTTCGGCAGACAATCAAGTTGAGATAAGCGAACATTCCAGCAGCTCAATGGATGGATCAATTCTCTGAGTTAAATAGAAAATGAGCAACTCAATATTTTCACTCAGAGTGCCCTCTCTCTCTTTTACACCACGACAGTTATTTAAGGTGGTGTTAGAAAATGACTTGTAAAATTGTAATCAGAGGAAGTGGAAGTGGTTTCCACGAGGTCTGAAAACGTAACCAGTTTGAATAAAAGGTTTTATTTCACGGTCATTGCCCAACTATATTAGTGCTGGTTGTAAAGATGGCGGAGAGGTATTGCTATTTTTGACACTGAGCCGTTTGGAAAGATGTTCTTTCGGCAGTGTACAGAATATCCCATTGACAGCTACAACCTGAAAAGGAACCTGGAAAACAATTATTTCTCTGGGGGAGTGAATGTTATTTATAATAGAAAATGGGACCTCTCTGAAATGAAAATGGATGGACCTCTCTTCAGCAAAATATATTTGACCTAAAGCCTCCATGAACGCTTGAAAAGAAAGTGACCCTCCCCTATACCCAAAATAATAATTTAAACAAAGTCGGTAGCAGAGAATATGTCTACCATTTACCCTCACTTCTTGTACAAACCAGAGCCTTAGATATGCAGTTTTAGAAACTGTTCTCGGTCCTGTAAGCATTACATGGTACTTTAATAGCGCACAGGGCTGCGAGCCAGAAGGTTGTGTGATCGCAGACCACCGTGGACAAGAGTAGGGGTGTAAAGATCTCCTTTATAGTAAAAGCATTGCATGAATCTATCATCGTATTTGCAGGTCCGAGAAAGAATTGACTTTTATAAACATTTCATGCAATTCAATGTAATTTAACATATTAGCAGAATATTTTTGTTAATACCACACAAATTACCTAAATTACAGGCTAAGAATTACAGGCTAAGAATGGACAGAAAGATATGCCTATGTGTTCATTATATTTCTCCAAAGCCAAATCTGTGTCTGAGACATCGTTATGAATCTGAGCATGGTACTTCAAAATGTAGGCCTGCCTTTCCAACCCAGACAGAGTAGACGTACCGACGCAGAAAAATTTAAGTTTTATATGCTGGCTACTCTTCTTCCGTGGTTTAACCCAATGAGAGAAGGTCACAAGTGTTTCCCTAAAAGCTGTCTGGGTTTAAACATCTTCTATTGTACAGAAAATGAATAGCTTATTCAATTGATAGTGACAGAATTAGATTACTGTACATGCCAAGCAAAATCAGCCTCTGAATGTCAAAGAAATGAACCAATCACTTAAAAAAAAAATATACGTGTATATATATACATTTTTTATTTAAATTTGTTTAACCTTTATTTAAATAGGGAAGTCAATTAAGAACAAATTCTTTTTTACATTGACGGCCTACCCCGGCTAAACCCTCCCCTAACCCGGACGACGCTGGGCCAATTGTGCGCAGCCCCATATGCATCAGCTTCACGTTTTTCCAGGGTATTTTACAGCTTGTTTCTAGCAAATCAAAATCAAATCATGTGTTATTGGTCACATACACATGGTTAGCAGATGTTATTGCGAGTGTAGCGAAATGCTTGTGCTTCTAGTTCCGACAGTGCAGCAATATCTAACATCTAATGTGGTCCCGTGTGGCTCAGTTGGTAGAGCATGGCGCTTGCAACGCCAGGGTTGTGGGTTCATTCCCCACGGGGGGACCAGGATGAATATGTATGAACTTTCCAATTTGTAAGTCGCTCTGGATAAGAGCGTCTGCTAAATGACTTAAATGTAAATCTAATCTAACAATTCCACAACAACTACCTAATACACACAAATCTAAGTAAAGGAATGGGATAAGAATATATACATATAAACATATGGATGAGCAATGACAGAGCGGCATAGACAAGATGCAATAGATGCTATAAAATACAGTAAAATACATAAAGCATCACGGACCAAAGCGCTGTTATAGATCACTTTATATAATCATATCAGTTTTATTTTCTTAAAAATGTAAACTAACAAGGGTAGGCCTGTGCTTTTTGCCATGTTCTTTAATAAAAGGTAGGCCTATGGCATACCCTCTCATACCCCCTCAATTCGAGTCTTGGTTTGAACTTAACAGCCCTTCACTGACACGAAGGTAGGCTATTTAAAGAGTGGATGAATTGACCGACACATCTATGGATATAGAGGCCTATAGCCTAAATTCATCTGTCAAACAGGAAGGCCTACCTCTCCTTGAAAGCGGCAGCTCTACCCTTTAGCTCAGAGCGGCACTTATTGATGAAGCCAGTGACTGATGTGGTGAACTCCTCAATGCCATTCAGTCTGTGCTAGCAAAACAGTCCTGTAGCTTAGCATCTGCTTCATCTGACCACTTTTTTATTGACCGAGTCACTGGTGCTTCCTGCTTTAATGTTTGCTTGTAAGCAGGAATCAGGAGGTTAGAATTATGATCAGATTTTCCAAATGGAGGCCGAGGGAGAGCTTTGTACGTGTCTCTGTGTGTGGAGTAAAGGTGGTCTAGAGTTTTTTTCCCCTCTGGTTGCACATTTAACATGCTGATAGAAATTAGGTAAAACAGATTTAAGTTTGCCTGCATTAAAGTCCCTGGCCACTAGGAGCGTCGCCTCTGGATGAGCATTTTCCTGTTTGCTTATGGCGGTATACAGCTCATTGAGTGTGGTCTTAATGCCAGCATTGGTCTGTGGTGGTATGTAAACAGCTACGAAAAATACAGATGAAAACTATATAGGTAGATAGTGTGGTCTGCAGCAGTGATTCTCAACTGGGGGGTCGCGACGGGAGGATTTTAAGGGGTCGAGGGACTTGTAAAATAAATATAATAAACATTATTTTGAAAGGATACTGCCGCACCCCTTATTGTTGTTGACTTTACACGTGCAGTTGTGAAATGTCTAGCTAAATTTTCGTGCTGCATTCGCTCATTGACCAATACAATAACGTTCTCGCCCCCCACACAAACACACTGATCCAATGAAATGACAGATTTCTCGACACACACACACACACCAAGCTTCAAGCGGAGATTACTGTGTTTCTTTCGGAAAACAAGTAATATCTGCCCGAACATTTCGATTGTGAGGAATGGTTCTACCTGGCGGATATGTTTGATCTTCTGAATTCTCTCAATGTGTCAATGCAAGGGAGGTGGCATAATCGATTTGAACAGAGGGACAAAGTGGATGCCTTCACGATGAAGCTTACCGTTTGGGCAAATCATGTTTCTAACGGGAGGATTGACATGTTTCCCAATGCTGATTTTGAGATTCAGAATCTGATCAACAAAGCGCACAGCGACACACTGAAAAAAACGATTAAACAGCATCTTGTCAAGCTGCAGGGAAAGTTTTGCGACTACTTCCCGGAGGAGAACAGGAGACAAGACGACTGGATACCGGACCCCTTTCAAGTGGAGATGGGAAGCGTTGCCAAGCAACGAAGAGGATCTGCTGTTGGAGCTGTCGTTTGACCGCGGACTGAGCATGCGCTTCCCGGAAATGACACTGCCAAAGTTCTGGAGCAGCGTAATGGGAGAGTATCCTGCTCTCGTCTGTCATGCAATCAGAATTAAGCTACCGTTCAGAACTACCTATCTGTGTGGAAGTGGTTTTTCTGCTATAGTAGTGTTGAAAACTAAAAGCAGAAACAAACTACACATCCAGCATGACCTTCAAGTTGCCCTGTCAACCAAACTTCAATACACTTATCAAACTCAAGAAACACCCCCCCCCACACACACACACACACACGCACAATAAATAAACAGGTTAATGAGTTATTGCTCCCTATGTTAATTAATTCTGACATTCATATTAAATGTTATTGAACTGGCTAAAAATGTACACCTTTAAAAACACTTTTCAAGGTTGTGAAACTATTGACATGATAATTGATGATTAAGAATTCCTAATGATAGTTGTTTTTTTCTATTTTAAACACTGGTATGTGTTACTGTTCATTAACACTATTGGTGTCACGTGGAATGACGCTGGCGGGACGAAGCAGGTACGGGGAGTAAACATTTAATAAACAACTGACAGAGACGAGACAGGAACAGCGTCAGAAACAAATACAAAGACAAAAGACAATCAATGCAGCAGCAGGGAACAGAGCTAAAGAACAGACAAATATAGAGGAGGAAATGAACATGTGATAAGTGAGTCCAGGTGAGTCCAATAACAAAGTTTTTTTTAAACCGACGCCGCCGCGTTGGTTTAAAAAAAACTTTGTTTCTATTGAACATGCCATACTAATAAAGGCATTTTAATTAATTATATGAAGAGTGCCTTGGTCCTCCTTTCTTTTTGATGACCAATTTACCCCTTTTACTAAAGAGCACCTTCTATCTACCAAAATGTACTATTGTGTACCTTAGTAGCGCTTCCCTTCCTCCTCTTTCTACTGGTAGGATATACTGTTGAAGTCGTAAGTTTACACCCACTTAAATTGGAGTCATTAAAACTCGTTTTTTTTAACCACTCTACACATTTCTTGTTAACAAACTATAGTTTTGGCAAGTCAGTTAGGAAATCTACTTTGTGCATGACACAAGTCCTTTTTAAACAATTGTTTACAGACAGACTAAATCACTGTATTACAATTCCAGTGGGTCAGAAGTTTACATACACTAAGTTGACTGTGCCTTTAAACAGATTGAAAAATTTCAGAAAATGATGTCATGGCTTTAGAAGCTTCTGATAGGCTAATTGACATCATTTGAGTCAATTTGAGGTGTACCTGTGGATGCATTTCAAGGCCTACCTTCAAACTCAGTGCCTCTTTGCTTGACATCATGGGAAAATCTAAATAAATCAGCCAAGACCTCAGAAAAAATATTGTAGACCTCCACAAGTCTGGTTCATCCTTGGGAGCAATTTCCAAACGCCTGAAGGTACCACGTTCATCTGTACAAACAATAGTACGCAAGTATAAACACCATGGGACCACGCAGCCGTCAAACCGCTCAGGAAGGAGACGTGTTCTGTCTCCTAGAGGTGAACGTACTTTGGCGTGAAAAGTGCTAATCAATCCCAGAACAACAGCAAAGGACCTTGTGAAGATGCTGGAGGAAACGGGTACAAAAGTATCTATATCCACATAACCTGAAAGGCCACTCAGCAAGGAAGAAGCCACTGCTCCAAAACCGCCATAAAAAAGCCAGACAACAGTTTACAACTGCACATGGGGACAAAGATCATACTTTTTGGAGAAATGTCCTCTGGTCTGATGAAAACAAAAATAGAACTCTTTGGCCATAATGACCATCGTTATGTTTGTAGGAAAAAGTGGGAGGCTTTCAAGCCGAAGAACACCATGCCAACTGTGAAGCACGGGGGTGGAAGCATCATGTTGTGGGGGTGCTTTGCTGCAAGAGGGACTGGTGCACTTCAGAAAATAGATAGCGTCATGAGGCGGGAAAATGATGTGGATATATTAAAGCAACATCTCAAGACATCAGTCAGGAAGTKAAAGCTTGGTCGCAAATGGGTCTTCCAAATGGACAATGACCCCAAGCATACTTCCAAAGTTGTGGCAAAATGGCTTAAGGACAACAAAGTCAAGGTATTGGAGTGGCCATCACAAAGCCCTGACCTCAACCCTATAGAAAATGTGTGGGCAGAACTGAAAAAGCTTGTGTGAGCAAGGAGGCCTACAAACCTGACTCAGTTACACCAGCTCTGTCTGGAGGAATGGGCCAAAATTCACTCAACTTATTGTGGGAAGCTTGTGGATGGCTAGCCAAAACATTTGACCCAAGTTAAACAATTTAAAGGCAATGCTACCAAATACTAATTGAGTGCATGTAAACTTCTGACCCACTGGGAATGTGATGAAAGAAAAAAAACCTGAAAGAAATAATTCTCTCTACTATTATTCTGACATTTCACATTCTTAAAATAAAGTGGTGATCCTAAAACATGGAATTTTCACGAGGATTAAATGTCAGGAATTGTGAAAAACCGACTTTAAATGTATTTGGCTAAGGTGTATGTAAACTTCCGACTTCAACTGTACGTGCATTTAGCTCGTCCAATTTATTTTCCAGCGATTGTGCTTTGGCCAGTAGTACAGATGGCAAGGGTAGATTAGCCTCTCGTCAGCGTACAAGGCACCCAAATCTCTTTCCGCGATTTCTTTTCTGTCTCTTTCTCCTGCGAATGTTGGGGGTGAGGGCCTGTTTGGGTGTCTGGAGTAAATCCCTCTCGTCCGACTCATTAAAGAGAAATTCTTCGTACAGTCCAAGGTGAGTAATCGCTGTTCTGATTTCCAGTAGCTCTTTTCGATCATAAGAGATGGTAGCAGCAACATTATGTACAAAATATGTTACAAAAAATGCGAAAAAACAAACAAAATAGCACGGTTGAAACGGCAGCCACCCTCTCCGGCGCCATTACGATGTAACTTACCCGAATCTGGCTTATTGTGAGGTCAATAATTCTGATAAATACATTAGCAAGCTATCAAAGTCTCATTTTCACAATCTCCTTCTGAAACTGAACAGAACATAGGCTACAGGCTAGTCCGTGCGCAAGATAGTTCATTTTTAGGACTAGGCCTAATCAAAACAAATTTTCTGAAGAAACCTTTGACTCTCCTCCTGAACTGCCACCATAGCACTACACAGCACAGCCATTGGTTAAGCAGCACACACTTTTCTTTTTGATCAGCAAGAGCAGAACAGGCCAGAGCTCAGGGTTGCGGGTAATGCACAGATTCACGCTGCAGTGTGTAATGCACTGTGTAATGCGGCCTTGTTTTATTTACACCATCCCAGTAGCTATCTTAGAAATATGACTTTGCTCTGTGCTTCTCCGAGCAGGCACTTCGTAGCCTATAGCCTCTACATCTTCTTGATGAAACTGCATCAGTGCTAAAAGGTCAGCTCCACCGCCAAGCTCCAGGGAAATTTCTTCCCACAACTCATTCTTTGATTGTGAAGTAATAGGCCTACTACACCCAGCCACCAAGCAGATTGTGGACAGTAAAATAGGAAATGGTCATTTTAATGAAATGTCTGACCCACCCTTAACAATCTGGTTTGAGAAAGTCTTTAATAATAGACAGATGAAATGGATCGAAGAGAAATTTGATTATTTCATGAGCTTGATTATCAGTTATGCAAATATCCTACTCTGAATGTGTAGACTATTCAAAGTTTGCAAAAACGCATTAATCTGTCCGAAAAGACAGACAGGTATTTTAGTGAACTCGTTTCAACTGACACTAGAGGTTTAGCTATTTAAGCAACTGATTTGTATTGTGTCCTCATAACGCTTGGGAAGAGAACAGGGTGGAGCTGTGTTGACTAATCAAAAATACATATTTTGACACAAAGATCATGAGGAAATGTGAGATGATTTAGTTCTCAGTAAGTGGGGGTCTGACTTTTTTGTTTGTTTTTGTGGATAGCGGCCAAGGAGAATAAATGTGGCAGTTTTGGAGATTTCAAATAGATCAGAAACAAGGTAGAAGCTTCCATTCCCACTGAATGGTGACTCTGGCTAGCACCAAATGAAGTGGTAATAGTGCTTGTTTCAATGAATCCCAAAGAAAGAGAAAAGTAGTTATTTGCTATGTTTTTACAATTTCACTGTCTAAAGGTGAGTTAAAACCAGGTAAAAGAAAAATGAACCTGAAAAATGAATTACATTTTTTCCTAGTGTCCTTCACAATTTACATTACGACCTACTAGACATTCAGAATTAGCATCCTGGATAGCAGAGAGAACTATATACTCCGAAAAAAAAGGGTTCCTAAAGGGTTCTTTGGCTGTCCCAATAGGATAACATTTTAAGTTCCAGGTAAAACCATTTTTGGTTCCAGGTAGAACTCTTTTGGGCTCCATGTAGAACCCTCTGTGTAAATGGTTCTACATGGAATTCAAAAGGGTTCTATTTGGAACCAAAAGGGTTATCCTATGGGGACAACCAAAGAACACTTTTAGGTTCTAGATAGCACCTTTTTTCTAAGAGTGTAGCTACAGGGTAGTTATACACCCCCCCCCCCCCGTGGTATGGAGGTAAATGTGTGTTTTCTTGGGTAAGAAAACATGTGAATAAACATATTTGAAGTACAAATCCATCTATCACTGCTAGGCTCCTTTGTAATGATGTGTCGTGCAATTTCAGTTGGTGCAACACCAAATCGCTCTGTCTCATGATGATGGAGTCATCAATTGCACACAATTGGCTTGGCCCAGACATCTGATAGGCCGTTGAATGCTGATTGTAACTGTTGTAATGGTGACACTGATCCCAGCAGCATCATCTGAGATAAAATAAAATAAATCCATACACTGTCAAACACTATTATAGTGTAAACCGGTGGGGAAATCAAGTAAACATGTGGATTGTCAGTGCTTGCATCCTTTCTGACGATGTAACCCCAGCACATTGACTCTTTACCGGTACCCCCTGTATATAGCCTCGTTATTGTATTGTGTTACTTTTTTATAATTTTTTAATTTAGTTTATTTAGTAAATATTTTCTTAACTCTTTTCTTGAACTGCATTGTTGGTTAACGGCTTGTAAGTAAGCATTTCATGGTTAGGTCTACTACACCTGTTGTATTTGGCGCATGTGACAAATAACATTTGATTTGAAGTTTATTTTGTTCCAACACAAGTGGCAGGCCTATCATTGGGATGAAACACAGAACAACTTTTAAATATATATACTTTTTTCTCTAGTCTGTCTGGAGTGCCAAATGTGCGGGGTTTGTAAGACTATTCAATTCGTTCAATTGCACCAAGCAAGCTAAACATTTCAAATGATTTCAAATAGTATTTATACCCAGGTCTGGTTATTATATCCGTCTGGCTGCAGAAGATTTCTATTGAAATTAACATATCGGTATTCATCTAATTAGCAGTTAATGTAGTCGTTGCTGAGACTATGAAGCATGTTGAACACCTCTTTAATGGAGGCCAGGTCCTTAGAGATCAAGAGCAAACAGGTTCTTTGCCATGGGGCCTTGAGAGAGGTTAATAGTGATAGATTTGATTTATTCAGCTAAAGTCCCTAAGTCCCTAAGCCAAGCAAAGAGAGAGCATACTAGGTACAAGGTCATGGAAAACTACATTAATTCAAATACAGAAGGGAATAATTAATTTTGCAGATGGTAGTCAGGTCCAATAGGTCTTCCTGTTGAGTGCTAAAACCAACATTCAGGCCATGAAATAATGTGGTAGAGCTCAAAGAAGGGCTATTTACACCCGCTGAATGAGACCGAACTCCAATGCAGATGTAATTTCCTGAGACTGAAATGTGATAGAATTAGATGGTGCGTTCCTTTCCCATTCATTTGGGATTGAACCATGTACGTATCTGGAGTTCCACAACAGATGGCATGGGGGCATGAACTTCACATTAGACCTTTTTTGAGGTGTGAAAACATCTGACAAACGTTGATTTCTTCCGTGAACGTTTGCTGGAGTAGATACTGTATCTCATGCATAGTATATGTAAAAAGAAAAAGAAAAGCCATATGCTAGCCTAGATACCAAGTGAATATGTTACAACAGCTTTAAACCACTGCACTGGACCCAACAAAGGTAAAATATTGGCCCCATGTAGGCTGCCCACATTGGACCAATGAGACTTTGCTCATTGGCTCCACACTAAGGGTGGCCCTCACTTCGCCTAAAATAAGCCCACCCTTTGGATCGGCTGCCCTTATTGGACCCATTTGTCCCAAATATGAACTTATGGTATTTTCCCTATGTGTATTTCCCAACATATGCCAATTTATCAGTTGTATATATTATTTAATAGGTATTTATTTATTACAATTTAACTCAATGCATACATTTTATTATTTTTGCCCCGGCGCATTTGTTATTGTTTTTGTTTTGTTTATGAAACATTTGCAAAATATTCTCTGATGTTCTATCGCTTGTGCAATGATGTGCAATGACTTCAATTGACATATCTTTGTATATTTCCATAAAAACGATGCCAGCTGATTCATGATATCGACTGGCTTAGAAACGCTGCCTGCCTGCCTGTCTGTCTGTCTCGTCCCGACTCCCGACACGTTCATTACTATGGGACAGCTGGAGATGGGAATTTGAATATTGAAACAATGTTGCAAATGTCGGAGAGAGACAGCAAGGTTTATACAAATCTCCACTGTTGAAAACAAAATGTTAGTCTAAAATAAATGTGAGATAATGTCGAGATGCTTTTTATAGTGGAGATCAAGTTTATAAATTGCTTGGCTGGGCTGATGAGAAAGTTGTTCTTATCATAGGCCCTGATATGGCTATGTCAAGATTTGCACATAATTCCCGTTGTATTATTTAATATTACTTTATATTAAGAAGAATACAATTTAACATATCTGAATAAAATAGAAAAACTATTTCCAAGGGAGTGCGCACATGCGGCTATTCTGTGTTGAGCAGTCCTCCAATAAGTGCTATATTGTTTCTTGCACAGGCTGCACACACTTCATCAGTCTCTCATTCACAATTTGACAACCACTTGTTAATATTCTCACCATCATATTATTCTCAATTTAATCTGGTCTATACATATACACTAGTACTGTATACAGTGGGGCAAAAAAGTATTTAGTCAGCCACCAATTGTGCAAGTTCTCCCACTTAAAAAGATGAGAGAGGCCTGTAATTTTCATCATAGGTACACTTCAACTATGACAGACAAAATGAGAAACAAAAATCCAGAAAATCACATTGTAGGATTTGTAATGAATTTATTTGCAAATTATGGTGGAAAATAAGTATTTGGTCAATAACAAAAGTTTATCTCAATACTTTGTTAAATACCCTTTGTTGGCAATGACAGAGGTCAAACGTTTTCTGTAAGTCTTCACAAGGTTTTCACACACTGTTGCTGGTATGTTGGCCCATTCCTCCATGCAGATCTCCTCTAGAGCAGTGATGTTTTGGGGCTGTTGCTGGGCAACACGGACTTTCAATTCCCTCCAAAGATTTTCTATGGGGTTGAGATCTGGAGACTGGCTAGGCCACTCCAGGACCTTGAAATGCTTCTTACGAAGCCACTCCTTCGTTTGCAGAAAAACAGCCCCAAAGCATGATGTTTCCATCCCCATGCTTCACAGTAGGTATGGTGTTCTTTGGATGCAACTCAGCATTCTTTGTCCTCCAAACACGACGAGTTGAGTTTTTACTAAAAAGTTATATTTTGGTTTCATCTGACCATATGACATTCTCCCAATCTTCTTCTGGATCATCCAAATGCTCTCTAGCAAACTTCACGGGCCTGGACATGTACTGGCTTAAGCAGGGGGACACGTCTGGCACTGCAGGATTTGAGTCCCTGGCGGCGTAGTTTGTTACTGATGGTAGGCTTTGTTACTTTGGTCCCAGCTCTCTGCAGGTCATTCACTAGGTCTTGCGTGAGATCTTGGTGGAGATCTAGGTGAGATCTTGCGTGGAGCCCCAGATTGAGGGAGATTATCAGTGGTCTTGTATGTCTTCCATTTCCTAATAATTGCTCCCACAGTTGATTTCTTCAAACCAAGCTGCTTACCTATTGCAGATTCAGTCTTCCCAGCCTGGTGCAGGTCTACAATTTTGTTTCTAGTGTCCTTTGACATAGTGGAGTTTGGAGTGTGACTGTTTGAGGTTGTGGACAGGTGTCTTTTATACTGATAACAAGTTCAAACAGGTGCCATTAATACAGGTAACGAGTGGAGGACAGAGGAGCCTCTTAAAGAAGAAGTTACAGGTCTGTGAGAGCCAGAAATCTTGCTTGTTTGTAGGTGACCAAATACTTATTTTCCACCATAATTTGCAAATAAAATCATGAAAAATCCTACAATGTGATTTTCGGATTTTTTTTTCTAATTTTGTCTGTCATAGTTGAAGTGTACCTATGATGAAAATTACAGGCCTCTCTCATCTTTTTAAGTGGGAGAACTTGCACAATTGTTGGCTGACTAAATACTTTTTTGCCCCACTGTATGTGTGGAATACGTTTTTATTTAGAATGGCCAACAAAAAAACATGTCATCCGTAGCCTGCACTCGAATAGTGAATAGGCTACACCAGGCTACACCAGTTGTAAAGTGGATTAATGTGCTTAATTTTAAGAATTGAGCAATAAATATAGCAACACAAGAAAGCTGGGATCCGCTTTTAATAGCGGCCATTCAAAATTCTGTTTTCACACACGATTGCACAATGACTGGTTTTATAAGAACAAATGTTTCACTAGGCTCTGTAGGCTATGGACTCTCCAACTCTGTTCCAGGGGTCCTAGGTATAGGCTACACTTAGAGTTATTAGGCCACTTTAGTTGTGATACAAACCTTATCAAAACATACAGTACCAGTCAAAAGTCTGGACACACAATCTCATTCAAGGATTCTTTTCACTTGTACTATTTTCTACATTGTAGAATAATAGTGAAGACAGTGAAAACTATGAAATAACACATATGGAATCATGTAGTAACCAAAAAAGTGTTAAACAAATCAAAATATATTTTGAGATTCTTCAAAGTAGCCACCCTTTGCCCTGATGACAGCTTTGCACACTCTTGGCATTCTCTCAACCAGCTTCATGATGTAGTCACCTGGAATGCATTTCAATTAACAGGTGTGCCTTGTTAAAATTTGTGGATTTTCTTTCCTTCTTAATGCGTTTGAGCCAATCTTTGTGTTGTGACAAGGTAGGGTGGTATACAGAAGATAGCCCTATTTGGTAAATTACCAAGTCCATATTATCGCAAGAACAGCTCAAAGTGTGGCTACTTTGAAGAATCTAAAATCTAATATTTTTAGGTTACTACATGATTCCATATGTGTTATTTCATAGTTTTGTTGTCTTCACTATTATTTTACAATGTAGAAAATAGTAAAAATAAAGAAAAACCCTGGAATGAGTAGGTGTGTCCAAACTTTTGACTGGTACTGTATATTTAAAGACAATGTTGCCACGTTAGCAGAGACTGCATTCATGGTAAACACTGCATATGTTGGCTCAATTGGAAATTACATTTACATTTTTACCACGCAATCTGTAATACTTCAGCGATACAGATTGAATAGAGGCCTTGAGCAGAGTTTTTTGGTGGTCTGAACATTGCATCTGTGCACAGTCCATCACTGTGCCAAGGGTCCCAGGATGCTTGAGGACTATTCATTTCTCCCTCTCTCCCTCCACCCCTCTCTCTCTTTATTGCTGTCTCTATCTTTCTCTCTTCTTCATCCCCTCTTTGGTTGAATTTGTATTTGATATATTACCGCCATTTACTAGCGTTTGTTCTATGCCCCTCACTTTCACATGATGAGAAGATACAACGTAAGTGTAGGTAAACAATAGCTCGTTAAACAACTTTATTGTGTGCAGAGTCTGTGGTCTAGTGACAGCACACCTGATTTAATACATACTTAATAGTAAGTATGACCCTGGCGAGAGGGGTTCGATACCTGTGTCCACTCTTTCTCCATCTCCCCCTCTACCATCTACATAAAAATGAACTTTTTCTTTTTACTTTAGCTACATTCTCATGAGTGAAAATTTCACTATCTGGACATTTTAATTCACCTAAACTTTAATGGGTATGCAGCCTCTGCAATGCATACAGTATGCATCCTATGGACTGGTTTTCCAGCATCCTCCTGAAATGTAAATCAGTCACGGAACATTATGTAGATTTTGATGCCTTTCCTATCTCTTTGTGCTTCCATTCTAAATCATCTCGAAAGAAATACACATGATTTAACTCCAAGCTCTCCACCAGGGCATCTCAAACAGGAACTGCAATGGATTGTCACGTTCTGACCTTAGTTCCTTTTTTATGTCTTTATTTTAGTTTGGTCAGGGCGTGAGTTGGGGTGGGCATTCTATGTTGTTTTTCTATGTTTTGTTCTGTTGTTAGATTTCTATGTGTTGGGCCTAGTATGGTTCTTAATCAGAGGCAGGTGTCAGTCGTTGTCTCTGATTGGGAGCCATATTTAGGTATCCTGTTTTTCATTGTGTGTTGTGGGTGATTGTTTCCTGTTGTAGTGTTTGTTTCACATTTCAGGACTGTTTCGGTTTTCGGTATTATTCACTTTGTTATTTTGTCATTTTCAGTGTTCAGTTTTAATAAATTAAAATGGACACTTACCTGCGTATTGGTCCGATCCTTGCTACTCCTCAGACGAAGAGGACGAGAACCGTTACATGGATGAATAATATACTCTCCTTGATCTTTCAATAATTGCACTAACAGTTACTAACGAGTGTAATATAACATACACAGTTGATATATAATAATTACTGTATAATCACCATGTGTGATATTATTGCACCATGTACACGTGTGTAGCAACATAGCGGAGAGATAGCCTGCACATCACACAACTGCGGGTTTTAACTTTTACCCCAGAGTTTTCAAGAAAAAAAGGGTCCGTTACCCACAAAAAGGGTATTTACTTAGCCACAGAACCAAACAATTATTGTAAGCCTTGTCTATAATATATTGCACTCGTTGAATGAAAGATTAGCACCCACAGAGAGAAAACAAATCTGATGTTGTATTTACTTGTAAACAAACTCTTTCTATACAGTTGTAAAAAAAAATGCTGCGTTGTGGTTTCAACTGTGGACTAGACCCCCACATTTAAACTGACTCAGCAGCTTAGGCAAGATTTACAGTGCCTTCATAACATACTCATACCCCTTGACTTATTCCACATTCCACAGCCTGAGTTCAAAATGGATTAAATATATTTTATAAGTATTCACACTCAGTACTTTGTAGAAGTACCTTTGGTGGCGCTCGATTACAGCTGTGTGTCTTTTTGGATTGTACAATATTTGCCCGTTATTCTTTTAAAAATCTTCTAGCTCTGTCAAGTTGATTGTTGACCATTGCTATTTTCATTGCAATTTTCAAGTATTGCCAAGCCGATTTAAATCAAAACTATAACTAGGCCACGCAGGAACATTCAATATCGTCTTGGTTATCAACTCTTAGGTTACTGTCCTGGTAGAAGGTGAATTTGTATCCCAGTGTCTGTTGGAAAGCAGACTGAACCAGGTTTTCCTCTAGGATTTTGCCTGTGCTTATTCCGTTTATCCCGTATTATTCGGTATTCCGTTTTTTAAAATCTTAAAATGGTTAAAATGCTTAAAATGCTGATGACAAGCATACCCATAAAATGATGCAGCCACCGCCATGCTTGAAAATATGAAGAGTGGTACTCAGTGATGTGTTGGATTTGCCCCAAACATGAACTTATTTAGGCTTGCCATTACAAAGGGGTTGAATACCTAATGACTCAAGACATTTCAGCTTTTCATTTTTAATTAATTTAAAAAATGTTCTACAAACAAAATTCCACTTTGACATCAGGCTGTAACACAACAAAATGGGGGGAAAGTAAAGGGTTTGTGAATACTTTCTGAAGGCACTGCATAAATTAGAAGCCTTGTTGTAATTTGTTACACACCCTGCACTAACCTAGGATCCATTTTTGTGCTCATTCTAAATACAAGGAACAAAAAACTGCACTTTTCGTTAAGGGCAGTTAGTTTATTTCTGCAACACAGCCACTAGAGTAAATTGCCACGATTGTAAACAAATTTCTGAAGTAATTGCAGACATGTAGCAAAATTAACACTTTCAAATAGAAGGCATGCTTTTTTTGTCCTACCAGGTCCATGAAGCTTCTAGCTAGTGTCTCCATTGAGTGTATCCCTCTGTCCGACTGTTGGATGTGGATGTCTATCAGGTCCTAGGCTCCTGTTTTGATTTATTTACTACATAATTGCAATTTGCTCTTTAGTGCCATATGTATAGTACCTGATAGAGCAGATCCAGAAGATCTGAGCACACATTTATGCGCCCGAGGACGGTCCATTTGCTTTGTGCTGTGACCTGAAACCCTTCAATCTCATTGGTGTAGTGCAGTCCCATTGCAAAATAATGTAATAGCTGGCAATGCAATCCAAGCACTGGGCGGCAGGCCCTGGCACCCGGAGCTGCTGCTGGCAGAGTAGCAGGTAACTGAACAGCTTGTTTAGAATAATGTTTTTTGAATGAGTAAAATGTACATACTTTTACCACACTTTTATGAACATAATTCATGAATTATATAAAAATGTGTTTTTACCAATCACAAGTGGACTAGCTTGCAACATAAGGATAGTGGGTTAGATTCCCAGGACCACCAGAAGGTAAAAAATGTATGCACACATTGTAAGCGGCTTTGGATCAAAGCTTCTGCTAGACGGCATTTTTATTATATTACCATATATTATAAACTGGGTGGTTCGAGCCCTGAACGCTGATTGTCTGAAAGTCATGGTGTATCAGACCCTATCACGGGTATAAAAAAAGAAATAAAAAAATACTGTTCTAATTACGTTGTTAAACAGTTTAATAGCAGTAAGGCACCTCAGGGGTTTGTGGTATATGGCCAATATACCACGGCTAAAGGCTGTTTCCGTGCATAAGAACAGCCCTTAGCTGTGGTATATTGGCCATATACAACACCCCCTCGGGCCTTATAGCTTAATTATATATTCATCAGACTTCAGCATCTATTTTTGGTGTTGTTAAAATGTTCTAATAATTTTGGAAAATGTATTTGTACCTTTTATTTATACAAGTACGTCAATTAAGAACAAATTCTTATTTACAATGACGACTTGTCAAACACATCAAAAAACATCAATTACACTACACTGTCATATCTATATATACATCAATTACACAATACATTAAAAGCAAACACGAAAAGCAAAACACAATCATATGAAACAAACACATTCTTCAGTAAAAAAAGCCCTCTAACATCCAGCTGAATTACCCAGCTGAGGCACCAAATCCACCAAATTTAAGGACGTTTGGAGATCATTCCACATGAGAGACACAAAAAAACTAAAAGCAGATTTACCTAACAAGGTGAAGATTGAAGGGATCACCAGGGTTAGCCATCCCTGAGTCCGGGTCTGGTAACTTATATATCTTATATATAAGTTAACTTATATACATATATATATATATAAGGTTAACAATGATGTAAGTTATGGCGGAAGTTTATGCAAGAGGGTTTTACAGACAACAAGAGCGCAACGCATTGATATACGAGACTTCAAGGAGGGCCAGCCTACTTTCTGATACAAAATGCAATGATGTGTACTGAATCTATCACCGTAACAAAGCGCAATGCACTATGATAAACTGCATCCAATGGCTTCAATATAGTGGCAGCTGCATTCATATAGACAATATCGCCATAGTCAATAACCGGAATGAATGTTGACTGAACGTTTTTTAACGGTAGACAGGACCTGTTCCTAAAGGAGAAGCCTATTTTAATTCTTAATTACTGAACCAACTCATTAACATGCTTTTTGAAGGATCGCTTTTCATCAATCAAGATGCCCAGATATTTATAGATGGTGACACAGTCAATGAGGGGACCATCCAAAGTACTTATGCATAAATCATCAGATATATATTTTTGTGATTAGGAAAATAACCTGTACTTGGTTTTTCCTGCATTAAATACCCATTTCAGTTCAACAAGGGCTTTCTGCTGGTCAATAAAGGCAGATTGAAGCTTTGACAGAGCCTGGTCACCTGTGGGGGCAATAGCATACACCACAGTGTCATCTGCATACAAGTGAAAGTTGCATAATTTTTTAACAGTTAAGCCAATATTGTTCATGTAAATAGTGAAAAGAACCAGACCAAGAAGCGATCTCTGTGGGAGACCCTTTGTTATGTCAAGAAAACCTGATTTCACACAATCAGTAAATACACACTGCATTCTGTCCTTTAAATCATTTTTAAACCAGCTACACACAGCCGGGTCTAGGCTAATTGATGAAAGTCCCTGAATAAATAAAGAATGATCCACAGTGCCAAAGGCTTTAGGCAGGTCAATAAAAAGGGCCGTACAGTGTTTCTTCTTATCCAAACAATTAAGAACATTATTTAAAGTTGCAATACGTCATTTCTTGGGCAACCTGACGAAATTCACCAGCCTGGTCTCATAGGCTAGACATAACATAGTATATATAAATCCAGTACACTCAAATTAGTATGATATGTTACCTTTGGTATGGTTACATAAGATAGATGGTTACTTAAGGCAAAAAACAAAAGTAGGGTTGGTCAGGGTGGATAGGTGGGCGTATAATGTGAACAACAAGCAAACAAATGTGAGTTAAAGATCGGTCATTCTCATTGAAAGCAAGTCTAAAAAGTGGTAGATCTTTTGTTTTTGTGTCTTTTACTTTCGGGTTTTGTAGACCAGCTTCAAACAGCTGAAAATACAATATTTTTGGTTATGGAAAATATATTTTACAGCGGTATAGATGGTACGATGATTCTCTACACTATACTTGCTTGTTTTGTCACATAAACTCAAATTAGGCAAACTATTAGAATTTTAGCAACCAGTAAATGGCGGAGCGATTTCTGTATAGTGCATCTTTAAACCAAAGAAGTAGCAAAGATTGTGCCATGACCTGGTCTGAAACCTGACTGGTGTACATTTAGAATACATTTCGTAGTTAAAAAGGGTTCTAGAATTTTTGCTAGGCAAGAGAGTTTGGAAATGGGGTGATAATTATTTAGATCACGCAGGTCACCACCTTTGTGAAGGGGGGGTATATGGGCTGCCTTCTAGACCCTGGGAATGGTACCAGAAATAATTGTAAGGTTAAATATGAGTTGAAGATTGTGCAATTAGAGTAGCAGAAGGCTGCAGCATGAAAGGATCATGCAAATCAGCCCCAGTGGATTTTTTTACATCGATCATTCGCAAGGCGTCTAGCACATCACAAGTAGAAAGTTGTTGAAATGAAAACAAAGATTCACTAGAAGTTGACAGAACTTCCATCGAGCCAACTAGAGGCTGGGAGAGGAGCCTTATGCATTATGTTACAATGCTGTTATTGCATCAAATGGTTGTTTTATGCAACAGAATGAGGAAGGGCCTCTGGGAGATTTAACACTGACAGAAGATTTACGATGTCTTTGGGTGATAAGCCTAACAAGACCGCATTCCATAGCATGAGTTAATGTTTCTGTTCTATAAGGTACCAGGCCTCTGGGAGATTTAACACTGACAGAAGATTGAGTTGAGTTCTCGTTGAGTTCTCAGTGGTCACCTCCAGGTGTGATTACAGACCAGCTCCATTACTGCAGTAGTTAAATAATAAAGTTGACTTGTTTTGAAGAAATTTAAAAGTCTCTCCTTTTGATTACGATAATTCCACGACAGCAGGCAGTCGACCGGCTGACCAGGGTCAATTAAACAATTGATTGAGGAAGTGCATCTATTTCTCAATTGTCTGAAAAGCTGCCAATCAGCTACGGAGTCCGTTTTTCTAGCATTGGCCCAGGCGTGATTTCTCATCATAACAAGATCTGAAAGTTCTATAGAGAACCACGTGAATTTGCTCAATTTTTTAATCTAAGGCATTTATAGGCTGTGTGTTTGTCTGCCAGAGAGATAAAAATAGATGAGAGCGATGCTAAAGATAATTCAGGGTCAGGCATGCAGCTGACAGAGGAAAAGTCAGAGTAATACACATCATGAAGAAACATTCTGGGGATATTTTGTTTACATTTCTCTTCATAATTATACGAGGATTAGTGTTAATCTGATTGGTATCTCTAATACATGCAATAAGACAGTGATCACTGAGATCATTAGCAAAGACACCACTGGACATTGTGGGGGCTATTTGTCAGAATTAGGTCAATCAGTGAGGAGTTTGCTGACATCTTTACATTATTCTGTGTAGGTTTTGCAATGACTTGAGTCAGGTTAAAGTCAAGACATGGTTACCTGGAGGTTTTGTCTAGTTCCCTGTTGGACCCGGGGCCATTTTTAGGACGTTCTCAGAACGTCAGTGGAATAATGTCTCACCGAAACCCTTAAGGGACCAAATGGAACGTTGCCGGATGTCCTCAGGACGTCCCTAGTTTGCTTGGTTTAGCCAAAGAAATCTCATCGCCTGAGCACTACAGTACGTTCTACCCAGGAATAAACTTTTTTTTTCGGTTATGCAAGCACTTAATTGGGGTCAAGGTGTACCACTTTCAAATGCATGAGATCAAACTGCTTTCATCTCATGTCCCCACTTGTAGTCAAGAGCCTGTCCAACTAATTCATTTTGAGTAATACTACGAGTAGAAAAGGGGTTTAGTTGAGCAGAACATTCCCCACAGCACACAGACGAGTGTGTAACCTGTCTTTAATACCACATTTGTCATATATTTGGTAATGTTGATGAACAGATCAATAAAAGAGAGAGGAAAGGACAGTATGTCTAAAAGGCAATTGATTGTATTGGAACCAGTGTGCATGTGTGCTGAGGAAGAGGCATGTGTTTTGAAGCAGTTTGCTAACTACAATTCCACGTCTATGTGAGGGTGACGTACTTCCTAGGTTCAACAAAGCTGCTGAAATGTCAGTGGTGCCAGATTTGTATTATTTCTCAGTTTATTAAATATATATTTTTCTTGACATGGGAAATGAATAGAAACGTGGAAATCAATGTTTTGCATCAGTCTTGACCATTAATTCCTCTCTTTACTTGATTTATGTCCCCACTTGTAAAGTACCGGTAGTTATTTGTTGAGGACATATTGACTGTGCTGTCTCCTTAAAGTGTACATTCCTTGGAGGGGATTTAACTTACAATGTTATCGCTCTCTCTCCAGGGTTCTAACTAACTGTAAGTCATCCCCAGCTAATCAGCTGTTCTGCTGACTCAAAGCAATGGTAGCTCAAAGGGAATTACAAACCCTTGTGGGACTAGCAAAAGCAACTTTTGAAGAATTAGCTTGTTTTGCATAGGCTCTGTTTTTTGGGGGGGGGTTAGTCTCTTGGGTGAAGCCTTCATAAGCCCTTTATAAGGCCTACATAATAGCTTCATAGATCATTTTAAGGCAAACGTCAAACAAATCACCACTCGCACATTTTTCTTTTCTTAGTCACTGTTTAATATGCACTGAATTATGAGTCATCTGTTGGCCCTGAACCAAGCTTAGCAGGATGTCTCTGTTTTCTCACTAGGGTCTCCAGTGCACAGATATATGAGTGATCCTGTAAACTCTGAGTCCAAATACAACCCAAAATACAAGCCATTCCAAAGTCTCATCTCAATCATTATTCATGACCATAGTAGGCTATACTCTATCCAGCCAGACTCAGGCCAGGATTCAAGCAAATCACAATATGCCGACAGACCACAATTGACTTTTAAAGGCAATTTCCCTGATGTGCGCTGACATCACATGCGTGGTGACCTCCTGGATGTTGGCTGAAACATGAGTCAAGTGCAGAGTGATGTCAGCACATTGCTATTTGTTTGAATCCTGGCCTCTGTTGTTTCGAAACAAGATTTATGTTTTACAGTCATTTGAATAACATGTTTCATTATGTCTTAACCCAATCAACTATACCCCAACAATTCTGAGCTCTGAGCTCCTTGAGAGAAAGCCATATCCCACTGGGCACAAGCTGGTTGAATCAACATTGTTTCAACGTCATTTGTCAACATATTGTGACATGGATTCTACTTGAAAATACATTGGATTTGCAAAAAGTCATCAACTGTTGTTTTGAGAGGGACATTTTTATCACAGGATTATGTCATCATGGTAACACATCTTCAACATAAACAAACCTTGTTTGAATTAATTCAAAATGAAAAGTTAAAATGTCTTGAGTCAATAAGTATGCAACCCCTTTGTTATGGCAAGCCTAAATAAGTTCAGGAGTAACAATTTGCTTAAAAAGTCACATTATAAGTTGCATGGACTCATCCTGCGTGCAATGATAGTGTTTACCATAATTTAAAAAAATCTACCTCATCTCTGTACCCTACACATATAATTATCTGTAAGGTCCCTCAGTCGAGCAGTGCATTTCAAACATAGATTCAACCACAAAGACCAGGAAGGTTTTTCAATGTTTCGCAAAGAAGGGCACCTATTGGTAGGTGGGTGAAAACAAATTTACATTGAATATCCCTTTGAGCATGGTGAAGTTATTAATTACACTTTGGATGGTGTGTCAATACACCCAGTCACTACATTTGTCACTGTCGGTGTGGGTGGACCATTTCAGTTTGTCCGTGATTTGTACGCCGAGAAACTTAAAACTTTCCACCCTCTCCACTACTGTCCCGTCAATGTAGATAGGGGGGTGCTCCCTCTGCTGTTTCCTGAAGTCCACGATCATCTCCTTTGTTTTGTTGACATTGAGGGTGAGGTTATTTTCCTGACACCACACTCGAGGGCCCTCACCTCCTCCCTGTAGGCCGTCTCGTCGTTGTTTGTAATCAAGCCTACCACTGTAGTGTCATCTGCAAACTTGATGATTGAGTTGGAGACGTGCATGGCCACGCAGTAGTGGGTGAACAGGGAGTACAGGAGAGGGCTGAGAACGCACCCTTGTGGGGACCCAGTGTTGGGATCAGCGAGGTGGAGATGTTGTTACCTACCTTCACCACCTGGGGGCGGCCCGCCAGGAAGTCCAGGACCCAGTTACTCAGGGCGGGATCGAGACCCAGGGTGACGAGTTTGGAGGGTACTATGGTGTTAAATGCTGAGCTGTAATCAATGAACAGCATTCTTACATATTCCTCTTGTCCAGATGGGTTAGGGCAGTGTGCAGTGTGATGGCGATTGCGTCGTCTGTGGACCTATTGGGGCGGTAAGCAAATTGGAGTGGTTCTAGGGTGTCAGGTAGGGTGGAGGTGATATGATCCTTGACTAGTCTCTCAAAGCACTTCATGATAACGGAAGTGAGTGCTACAGGGCGGTAGTCATTTAGCTCAGTTACCTTAGTTTTCTTGGGAAGAGGAACAATGGTGGTCCTCTTGAAGCATGTGGGAACAGCAGACTGGGATAAGGATTGATTGAATATGTCTGTAAACACACCAGCCAGCTGGTCTGCGCATGCTCTGAGGATGCGGCCGGGGATGCCGTCTGGGCCTGCAGCCTTGCGAGGGTTAACACCTTTAAATGTTTTACTCACGTTGGCTACAGTGAAGGAGAGCCCGCAGGTTTTGGTAGCGGGCCAGGTCAGTGACACTGTATTGTCCTCAAAGCGAGCAAAAAAGTTGTTTAGTCTGTCTGGGAGCAAGACATCGTGGTCCGCGACGGGACTGTTTTTTATTTTGTAGTCCGTGATTGACTGTAGACCCTGCCACATACCTCTCGTGTCTGTGCCGTTGAATTGCGACTCCACTTTGTCTCTATACTGACGCTTAGCTTGTTTGATTGCCTTGCGGAGGGAATAGCTACACTGTTTGTATTTGGTCATGTTTCCGGTCACCTTGCCCTGATTAAAAGCAGTGGTTCGCGCTTTCAGTTTTGAGCGAATGCTGCCATCAATCCACGGTTTCTGGTTGGGGAATGTTTTAATAGACGCTGTGGGTACAACATCACCGATGCACTTGCTAATAAACTGGCTCACCGAATCAGCGTATTTGTCAATGTTGTTGTTCGCCGCAATGCGGAACATATCCCAGTCCACGTGATCAAAGCAATCTTGAAGCGTGGATTCCGATTGGTCGGACCAGCGTTGAACAGACCTGAGTGCGGGAGCTTCCTGTTTTAGTGGAGGGGGGGAATATACACGATTGTGATTATGATCGAAGAGAATTCTCTTGGTAGATAATGCGGTCGGCATTTGATTGTGAGGAATTCTAAGCCAGGTGAACAAAAGGACTTGAGTTCCTGTATGTTGTTATGATCACACCACGTCTCGTTAATCATAAGGCATACACCCCCGCCCTTCTTCTTACCAGAGAGATGCTTGTTTCTGTCGGCGCAATGCGTGAAGAAACCAGGTAGCTGTACCGACTCAGATAGCGTGTCTCGAGTGAGCCATGTTTCCGTGAAACAAAGAACGTTACAGTCTCTCTGGAATGCTACCCTTGCTCGGATTTCGTCTACCTTGTTGTCAAGAGACTGGACATTGGCGAGTAGTATGCTCGGGAGCGGTGCGCGATGTTCCCGTCTACGAAGCCTGACCAGAAGACCGCTCCGTCTGCCCCTTCTACGGCGTTGTTGTTTTGGGTCGCCGGCTGGGATCCGATCCATTGTCCTGGGTGGTAGGCCAAACAGAGAATCCACTTCGGGAAAGTCGTATTCCTGGTCGTAATGTTGATGAGTTGACATTGCTCTTATATCCAATAGTTCCTCCCGACTGTATGTAATAAAACCTAAGATTTTCTGGGGTAACATTGTAAGAAATAACATATAAAAAAACGAAATACTGCATAGTTTCCTAGGAACGCGAAGCGTGGCGGCCATCTCTGTCGGCGCTGGAAGTAATCTCCAAACAGAGGACACTGATATAAATACACTGGGAATAATGGGGAAGATGGGCGACACCTGGAGGGGGGTGGAGACAAGCACAAAGACAGTTGAAACAGATCAGGGTGTGACAAAATCAGCTTTAATGCATTAGATAAGTGGAGCCACCGCATGGACCTCTCACATTGTTCATGCGAGAGAGCATGAGACCGCCCACCCCGGGGGAAGGGAATAGAGAACTGGCCACATAATCAATACGTTTGATCATTGGGTTGTCATATGCCTAGATGGGAGGCTAATGGGGACCAGTCTCTCCTGAAGTCCACTCCAGTGTTAAAAGATTACACCGTTTCTGAAACCACATTGAGACATTCAGCGGAGTTTCATCTAGCCATGCCTACAGAATTGACAAATGGGCTGCATACCATAGTACTCTTAGGAGTTTTTTTTATGATTGTTCAAAGGCAGTTTGTTTGGATCTAGGCCTAGAATGCAATAAAGAGGATTCAGGGGTATCGTTTGTAACCCAAGCATTCCCTGAATCTCTTCTTTGATTGCTGTCCAAAAGGTTAATATTGGTGCCTCATTACATTTAGGACACATGGGGAGTACAGTGGGTCATATTTAGATCTAGTAATTGGTGTAACATTTTGAATTGGATTTCATAGGATTTGTTAGAGCATGATATTTATTTGGCATTCAACAGAGCAGTTCGCCACACATCCCCCTCTAGATGCAGCTCAAAATCTTCATCCTGTACCAATCTGCTGCTAACAATTGATGCTTTTACATCTTGGAAGTTATCATTAATACCGCTAATAATATTCTTTCATGTAGCAGTGGCTCTCAAGAGTTTTTCAGCTTGATTAGTATTCAAGGCAGTTTTATATTCAGGTATAGAGTTTCAGCTTCTGAGCTGCAAATAGCGTAACAATTGAGACTGCTGGGATTTAAATTCAGTTTAGAGTGGTTGGACCGATATGGATAGGGCTAAATTGAAATGTTTCTTACAGAAGAAATATGAAAAGCATATGCATAACTATGGTAGCAATTGAAAGGGAACAGTTTGGAGAAAATTGGAAAATATTAAACCAAAGTTGAGTACACAACAGTTCACTTGACACAAGGTTGAATCCAAACATTGCACTTTAGATTTGATGTGCATTTTACGTTCACTGTACTTTTTGCCGCATTTGTTGATGACGAAATCTGAAAATACTCTGAATACATTCAGTAACGAGACTATTCCTGGAAAATTTGGGGTAGGTACACCATAAAGCTAAAACATTACAAGGTGGAAGGACTAACTGCTCTCTCCGTATTGTGTACAGTTCCTAAGCAATTTCAATGCACTTTCATGACTCAAAGAAAGTATTCAATTATAAGGTACTTTTGTTAGCTCTCCTAGTTGTGCCTTTGAGGAACTAGAGCACGTACACTTGTAGTTGTTTAGTTTGGAACACAACCCTGCATCCCCGCCATCACCCAACTACGGTGGTAGTTTACGCAATCCAAAAATGGTGCATTACAAATCGTAATCTGGGTCAGGTGGGCATCATTTGAAAGCTTGTTCCATTGTCAACATGACTAGCTAAGTTATAAAATACGATCATACAGTGTTAGGCTTTCACATGTGTAACGCTCGTCTTCCTCCTCTTCTGAGGAGGAATAGTAGGAAGGATCGGAGGACCAATGCGCAGCATGGTAAGTGTCCATATTTTAATAACGAAATAGAACACTGAACAAAAACAATAAAGTGAAACAAACGAAAACGAAACAGTCCCGTATGGTAAAACACAGACACAGGAACAATCACCCACAACCCACAATGACAAAACAGGCTACCTAAATATGGCTCCCAATCAGAGACAACGACTGACACCTGCCTCTGATTGAGAACCATATCAGGCCAAACACATAGAAACAGACAAACTAGACATACAACATAGAATGCCCACTCACATCACACCCTGACCAAACAAAACATAGAAACATACAAAGCAAACTATGGTCAGGGCGTGACAACATGGTAACTCAGAGAAACAGATTGTAATTTCTTTGCGCAAAGAAAGGAGTCATGAGTGCATTCAGGTCCATGTGCACCGGGGAATTTTCTTCACAATAAACAAACATAGGCTCATTCTGTTCAGAACAACTCAGGGTATGACGCCATCAAACATAGTGATCATAAATGTTGACACTGTATATGACATGAGTTTTATGATTTGGAAATGTGAAATCTACATTTGGACTCATGGTTGTTTGGCTTGCTTGTATGACATCAAAGCAGTATTTATTCTAATTGTCAACGTCTCATCTTTCAAAATACTTTAAGTAATCTTAATTTACAGCATTTCCCTCCCTTTGACAACAAAAAATGTATTGCTCATGTTCAGAACAGCTGTCAGTCAAAACCCATACAGTACAGTGAAGCGCAGAGCCAGAGCTCTGACGTCATGTAGAGCATGTTACTGTATAGCCACTTCGTTCCAATTTAGGCGCCTATTAGTGTCCAAATCTGCCATTTTCAACCCATATATGGGTACAGGTATAAAGGGCTAATATCCCATTATCAAAAAGATCATTCATCTTGTTGAATACCAGCATCATACTGTTGTGTCTTTACTATGGATTAAATTATATATGACATGCTGTTTTATCAAATCAATTGTCTGTAACTAATATTACCTGATTAAACTAATCATGTAAATGTAATTACCTAGGAAATCGGGGCACCATGGAAGAATGTTTATAGAGCTGCTGTCTTCCGAATAAACTCTTAAAGACCTGGTAATCTTTTATCTTTCCTTTATAAAAGGAAAATGCAAGAAATATATTTACTCTGAGCTGCGCTTCGATAGATTGGTCAAAGATGGAAGGCTGGGTTGCCCAGCAGAGATCTCCCTTGTCCTTTGAATAATATTTCTGGAAGGATACGTTGTAGTCTGTCATCATGTGGTAGAACGGATATGTTGTAGTACCGTGTCATTGTGTGGTAGAATGGATACGTTGTAGTACCCAGTCGTTCTGAGGAGATTGTTCGTCCTTTCCTAAACCACGCACGTTTACAGCTGGTGCTGACTCAACGTCTAGGATGTATCACTTCTTCGGTGAATAAGAGTTCAATGTTCATACCAAGTTGCCGTACTAAGCTCATGCTATATTCTGGCTGGTATAGTCGTATACCAGTATAGTTTAGTTTAGTTTAAATTCGCCCCTTTAAACATATTGACATCAGTCATCACGTCATCTGGAACACAATGTTAATTTTGTTAGGTTGTAGTCGTTCAACCATTTGCAACCAGAGCTTACGCTGGGGTTGGCTTAGTCTGCCGTGAATTGGGTCACGGGGCTCTTATAGAAATGTAGAAAAGGGGTTGGTTCATCATTTCCAACCAATGCCTATTCACGTGGGCGTGGCCACTGAGTGAGCATATTTTACTTATGAAAACAATTCTCTCATTTAAAAAACAAAAATTAAATTTAATCTTTTCACAAATAGTTTCATATTTAAACATTTAAATTGCACAACAATTCCATGTGAATCTGATAACTAGGATGTGTAGACTTTCCAAGATACAATTTATGTCGTCCTATCATCAGTAATAATGTCTCAGACGACAACTGATCTGACATCATATTTTTTAAGTACCAACGGATACTTTCAACCGGTTGGATTACCGAAATACTGTTCCGTTCCTAACCTTTTGTTGTTACCATACTCTCTCTACGTTAACAAAGGGCTTTCAAAGAGTCCATTCTGCAGAATAGAGAGAGAAGAGAGGGAAATGTATTTATGGGGTCATAAACCTCACCAACAGGGCAACGGCATTGTAACGGCAGCCTTCCCTCTCTTCACGAGAAGAGAGAGTGTAGCAGGGATCGGACCAACACGCAGCGTAGCCAGTGCTCAACATGTTTAATTACGACAAATAAACGTGAACACTTACAAAACAAAATAACAAATGTGGCAAACCGATACAGTCCTTTCTGGTGCAGACAAAACACAAAGACAAGAAACAACCACCCACAAATCCCCAACACAAAACAAGCCACCTATATATGATTCTCAATCAGGGACAACGATTGACAGCTGCCTCTGATTGAGAACCATATTAGGCCGAACACAGAAACAGACAAACTAGACACACAACATAGAATGCCCACCCAGCTCACGTCCTGACCAACACTAAAACAAGCAAAACACATAAGAACTATGGTCAGGACGTGACAGTACCCCCCTCCTGAGGTGCGGACTCCGAACGCACCCCTAAAACTCAAGGGGAGGGTCTGGGTGGGCATCTGTCCGCGGTGGCGGCTCCGGCGCAGGACGAGGCCACCACTCCACCATTGTCTTTGTCACCCTCCTTAGCGTCCTTTGAGTGGCGACCCTCGCCCCCGACCTTGGCCTAGGAATCCTCACCGTCCCCACTAAATTGAGGAGACAGCTCAGGACAGAGAGGTAGCTCAGGACAGAGAGGTAGCTCAGGACAGAGAGGCAGCTCCGGGCTGAGGGGCAGCTCCGGGCTGAGGGGCGGCTCCGGGCTGAGGGGCGGCTCCGGGCTGAGGGGCGGCTCATGACTAAGGGGCAGCTCCGGGCTGAGGGGCAGCTCCGGGCTGAGGGGCAGCTCCGGGCTGAGGGGCGGCTCATGACTGGTAGGTAAGGGCAGGCTCATGACGGAGGGGTGGCTCATGACTGGAGGGCGTCTCATGACTGGAGGGCGGCTCATGACTGGAGGGCGGCTCATGACTAGAGGGGGCGCTCACTGACTGAGGGCGGCTCATGACTGAGAGGCGGCTCATGACTGGAGGGCGGCTCATGACTGGAGGGCGGCTCGGACTCAGAGGAGGGTCTGACTGGAGGGCGGCTCTGACTGGAGGGCGGCTCATGACTGGAGGCGGCTCCTGACTGCGGCGGCTCTGCGGCTCCTGACTGGCGGGGCGGGGCTCTGCGGCTCCTGACTGGCGGGCGGCTCTGGCGGCTCCTGACTGGCGGCGGCTCTGGCGGCTCCTGACTGGCGGGCGGCTCTGGCGGCTCCTGACTGGCGGCGGCTCTGGCGGCTCCTGACACGGGCGGCTCTGGCGGCTCCTGACTGGCGGGCGCTCGTGACTGCGGGCGGCTCATGACTGGCGGCGGCTCTGGTGGCTCCTGACTGGCGGGCGGCTCATGACTGGCGGGCGGCTCAAGACTGGCGGGCGGCTCATGATGTGCGGCGCTCATGACTGGCGGGCGGCTCATGACTGCGGGCGGTCTGGCGGCTCCTGACTGGCGGCGGCTCTGGCGGCTCCTGACTGGCGGGCGGCTCTGGGCGGCTCCTGACTGGCGGGCGGCTCTGGCGGCTCCTGACTGGGCGGCTCTGGCGGCTCGCTGACTGGCGGCGGCTCTGGCGGCTCCTGACTGGCGGCCGGCTCTGGCGGCTCCTGACTGGCGGGCGGCTCTGGCGGGCGCTGGGCAGACGGGCGGCTCAGACGGCGCTGGGCAGCGCGGGCGGCTCAAGACGGCGCTGGGCAGGCGGGCGGCTCAGGACGGCGCTGGGCAAGCGGGCGGCTCAGACGGCGCTGGGCAGGGCGGGCGGCTCAGACGGCGCTGGGCAGGGCGGGCGGCTCAGACGGCGCTTGGGCAGGCGGGCGGCTCAGACGGCGCTTGGGCAGAGCGGGCGGCTCAGACGGCGCTGGGCAGGCGGGCGGCTCAGGCGGCGCTGGGAAGACGAGCAGTGCAGGCGGCGTTGGGCAGACGGCCGACTCTGACCTGCTGAGGCGCACAGTAGGCCTGGTGCGTGGTGCCGGAACTGGTGGTACCGGACTGGAGACACGCACCTCAAGGCTAGTGCGAGGAGCAGGAACAGGGCACACTGGACTCTCGAGGCGCACTATATGGGATTGAGATCCGGGCTTTTCGCTGGCCATGGCAGAACACTGACATTCCAGTCTTGCAGGAAATCACACACGGGACGAGCAGTATGGCTGGTGGCATTGTTATGCTGGAGGGTCATGTCAGGATGAGCCTGCAGGAAGGGTACCACGTGAGGGAGGAGGATGTCTTCCCTGTAACGCACAGCGTTGAGATTGCCTGCAATGACAACAAGCTCAGTCCGATGATGTTGTGACACACCGCCCCAGACCGTGACAGACCCTCCTCCTCCAAATCGATCCCGCTCCAGAGTACAGGCCTCGGTGTAACGCTCATTCCTTTGACGATAAACGTGAATACAACCATCACCCCTGGTGAGACAAAACCGCGGCTCGTCAGTGAAGAGCATCTTTTGCCAGTCCTGTCTGGTTCAGCGATGGTGGATTTGTGCCCATAGGCGATGTTGTTGCCGGTGATGTCTGGTGAGGACCTGCCTTACAACAGGCCTACAAGCCCTCAGTCCAGCCTCTCTCAGCCTATTGCGGACAGTCTGAGCACTGATGGAGGGATTGTGCATTCCTGGTGTAACTCGGGCAGTTGTTGTTGCCATCCTGTAACTGTCCCACGGGTGTGATGTTCGGATGCACCGATCCTGTGCAGGTGTTGTTACACATGGTCTGCCACTGCGAGGACGATCAGCTGTCCGTCCTGTCTACCTGTAGCACTGTCTTAGGCATCTCACAGTACAGACAATGCAATTTATTGCCCTGGCCACATCTGCAGTCCTCATGCCTCCTTGCAGCATGCCTAAGGCACGTTCACGCAAATGAGCAGGGACCCTGGGCATCTTTCTTTTGGTGTTTTCAGAGTCCGTAGAAGGGCCTCTTTAGTGTCGTAAGTTTTCATAACTGTGACCTCAATTGCCCATCGTCTGTAAGCTGTTAGTGTCTTAACAACCGTTCCACAGGTGCATGTTCATTCATTGTTTATGGTTCATTGAACCAGCATGGGAAACAGTGTTTAAAACCCTTTAAAATGAAGATCTGTGAAGCTATTTGGAGTTTTATGAATTATCTTTGAAAGACAGTGTCCTGACAAAGGAACGTTTTTTGTTGTTGCTGAGTTTATAAATGTTTATTTCAGATGTAGTAAAACAATGTTTACCACTCTTATCCTTTAACCTTTGTGAATTGAATTGTGAGAGGATCTGCTACTAATCAGATTTGCCAGATACCGTCCGACCTCTTGTATTCATGCATCTCATATCATTTTTTAAAATAGGGTCTTTTCAGCTTTTTTGGCATGTGAGTGTTCAATGCCGTCTGTTCCAATTAGACTGTGAACCATAGTGCTTGTGTTCCTGTTCTCTCAGTTTAATCTCCAGACATCTTTGTCCCTTAATAAAAAAAAAAATTGCGCAGGAACATGACATAATAACACCACTCAAGAATACTTTAGTTGTTTCCCAGAGATTTGAAGGGTCAGTATCATCATTATCATTTACCTGAATAAACATTTGAAGTTCATTCTTGGCCATGCAGCAGAACTCTGGGTCTGATAGATGGATATATTGCATTGCCAATTGAACCTCTGGGGGTTTGGATTGGAAATAAGAAGCTTTAAGGAAACTGGGTAATGGTCGGAGATATGGATAGACCCAATAGCGCATTTCTTAACTAAATCAATGGAGATCCGGGGAACCAGGAAGAAGTCAATCCTGGAGTATGACTTATGCGGATTTGAATAAAACGTAGTCACTATTGGCAGGATTTAACAGTCTCAACACTTCCGATAGACCAACCTCATCTAACAATTGGAGTATATAGCTTTTGACCTTGAGCATATATTTAGTGTAGTAGGCTTTGGTTGCTTGTCAAGATTCCCAGCACAGCATTCCAATCACCACCAACAATTGTAATGGGACAGCTATATTCCACAAGCAGGTTTGTTAATCTAGTGAATAAGTTAAAATGTGCATTGGGAACAGCATATGCATTTAAAATTGTTACTCTCTCACCATAAAGAGAGCCGTGTAGGAAAGCATAGCATCCACCAGGATCATGATCATAATAATCCATTTATTAGTCCTATTCTTTAACTTTGATTGTTGGTTGAGATGGACACGTGAATCCAACATATCAATTATTAATTTGTATACAAATTTGATATTGAATTGCATTTGGTTGTCAATGCAACCTAATATCAGCAATTGAATGAGATGTACAGCATCTTCTGCTTGGATAGTTCCATCTGTGCCACTGACTTAGTCTGGTTTTAATTTCAGTTTGTCTACAAATTAATATTTGATATGTTGGATTTATATATCATCCAAAAATCAAAGTAAAAAAATAGGACTACATCAAATCAACTTTAAATGCGCTTTAAATAAAGTTTTATTGATTTAGTCCAATTCTTTAACTTAGATTTTTGGTTGAGAATCCAACATATCCATTAGTAATTTGTAGACAAACTTGAATTAAAGCCGGACTAAGTCAGTGGTTGATATTTAGTTGTGTTGACAACCAAACACAATTCAGTATCACTTTTGTAATACAGTTAATATCTTAAAGTTAATGCTATCTTACAAACTAATGTAACAGTATTTATTCAACCTTAAAATTAGTAACACATCCATGGCCATATTTTGAGGTTACTGTAGATACAAGTGTCCTTATGTGATCATAGAAAGCGTGCTATCATAGTGCCAGCTTAATCTGCACAGAATCTCGAACAGCACTAATCACTTGCACTATGCACTTTTAATGTAATCTCAACTGCAATCCAGGTCATTTGGTTTTGCTATTAGATTAAGTATAGTGATAACACACGTTGTTGTGTAAATACAACATATCTGAAATTGTATTCCCATTTGAACTTTGTTGTGCTTTTAAATGGTTGAAAGTGCAGTGAATACACATTAAGATGACAACTAAACCACAAATCAGACATTGTTTTTGGTTGTGCTTTTAGATGGTTGAAAGCATGGTGATAACACATTGGGAACTCAACAAACCTCTGGCTGTCTTTTAGAGTGGGCGAATAAAGGCTGAATCAACGTCTCAACCAAATATTACCCACATTTCCACGGTGAAATGTGCCCAGTGGGATGGCCCTTGTAGAGCAAGAAAAACAACTGCCAAGTAGGTTAAGTCTCAGGAGAAGTGGCGTCACTTGCACGATGGACGCTACAAGCGCACCTAGTTAGAGTTGCATTATGCATGAAATCTTCCAACAGCAGGACCAGAAAAATCTAAGAACTAAAAATCAAAGCACTAGATGCTAATCCCCTCCATAGGTAGCTAGCTGAAAGCAGAACAGTGAAGGCTACTCTTCTCATGAACGTCAGCAGAAAAGGGGAACAACCACCTGGCATGAAAATTGGGCATCGGCACTTATGGAAAACGATCAAAAGTATGAAAGGCAATCTTTGTGATGCACATCCCATTTAAAAGGAACCCCTGTGGTGACTAGATGGAGCACCTGGGCCAAAATCGATTTTAACAGAATCACCCCTTTATTCTCGTGGAGGAATTGTATTATGGCACGACTTTAAAGGGACTATTGTGTGGTAAAAGCCTCATTCCTGTTTCTTCAAATAGACTGAGGCAGCGAGATTTGAAAAGTGAAAGAGCTTCAGGTTTTTTTTTTTTTAATCTTCTTTGGGGAAAAAACATTATGGAGAAGACCACCCCACATTATGGTGACTGTGCATCAAACATATTATTAGAAACAAATAAATGTTTCTAATTATTGAAAAGAGGCAATTTATTTATCTTTTGTTGTGGTAATCCTATTACGGATCTGTTCAGAGTCGATATTGCTACTTCTTTAATTTGTTTCCCGGTAATTCACTTTTTTTGCAGAGTGGATATCCAACATGGATGTCAAATGCTTGTGAACAGTGGTGATTAATACATTTTTTTCATTGTTTGATACTGAGTGTTTCTTTGTGCTTATGTTTAGTCTTGTTGAACCCCATTCCCCAAAGCTATTAACTAGGTCCCTAAAAATCGGAAAGTCCTTCAAATCCGGGAGAATGGAATTAGATGATCATTATTCAAAATGCTGATGTTCATTGATGTAGTTTTTATTGAAGGTCCTTCGACCACATTTTTCCAAAGAAATCGTGTCCTTTTGGAGGGACAGATTAAATAAATGACAGTCTCTACAATTATTGTACTCACGCTATATGGTCAAAGGTATGTGGACACCTGCTCGTCGAACATCTCATTCCAAACTCATGGGTATTAATATGGAGTTGGTCCCTCCTTTGCTGGTATAACAACCTCCACTCTTCTGTGAAGGCTTTCCACTCGATGTTGGAACATTGCTGCGGGAACTTACTTCCATTAAGCCACAAGAGCATTAATGAGGTTGGGTACTGATGTTGGGTGATGAGGCCTGGCTCGCAGTCTGAGTTCCAATTCATACCAAAGGTGTTCGATGGGGCTGAGGTCAGGGCTCTGTGCAGGACAGTCAAGTTCCACACCAATCTCGACAAACCATTTCCTTCAACTGTTGACAAAAAGTTGGAAGCACAGAATTGTCTAGAATGTCATTGTATGCTGTAGCATTAAGATATCCCTTCACTGGAACTAAGGGGCCTAGGCCCAGATCATTATTATTCCTCCACCAAACTTTACAGTTGGCACTATGCATTTGGGCAGGTAGCGTTCTAATGGCATCCGCAAAACCCAGATTCGTCCGTTGGACTCCCAAATGGTGAAACGTGATTCATCACTCCAGAGTACCTGTTTTCACTGCTCCAGAGTCCAATGGCCGTGACCTTTAAACCATTCCAGCCGATGCTAAGCTTTGCTCATGGTGATCTTAGGCTTGTGTGTGGCTGCTCGGCCATGGAAAACCATTTCATGAAGCTCCCAACAAACAGTTCTTGTGCTGACTGCTTTCAGAGGTATTTTGGTATTTGGTAGTGAGTGTTGCAACCAAGGACAGACACACTACACGCTTCAGCACTCGGCGGTCCCGTTCTGTGAGCTTGTGTGGCCTACCACTTTGTGGCTGAGCCATTGTTGCTCCTAGAAATGTCCACTTCACAATAACAGCACTAACAGTTGACCGGGGCAGCTCTAATAGTGGCCTCCTATGACTGTGCCATTTTGAAAGTCACTGAGCTCTTCAGTAAGGCCATTCTACTGCCAATGTTTGTCTATGGAGATTGCATGGCTGTGTGCTCGATTTCATACACCTGTCAGCAACGGGTGTGGCTTAAATAACCGAATCCACTCATTTGAAGGGGTGTCCACATACTTTTGTATATACTTTTGCATGAACTTGATAATGTCATTGAATAAAACAGAATTTGATTGTTAAATAGACACCAACTGGTGAAAGAGTCAATATTATCATCTAGCCATAATTAGGATTTATTAATAATTGATGACCTGGGGTACCTGAGGGATTTTGTCAGATGGCCTATTAATTTAGTCATGAATCAATAAAGAAAATAATGTGCGTTTACCGTGAATAAAGTCTCAATCGTGCTTTAGTGCTGATCTTTGGTGCTACGTATTAAATCTAGGCCTAAGTGATGCTCCCTCTTGTCTCATATTTCTCTCAGGGGCGGAGGTAAAGTCAGTAACTGAACGAGACAGAGTGAAAGAGATCCATTTTAATTAAGAAGAAAGAACCAGACATAACAGAAAGGCGGTACCCACAGACACATGGATCCCATCTGTTCCAATCAGAGAACCTCAATCAATTCCATTGATCAAACAGTACTCTTCACATTTGACAATAAATACATCCGAGAGTGAATCTTGATCAAGCTCAACGGCGCTTCATTCATCTTTTCAACTGTAGTAATTTTACGCTCTCCGTCAATATTTCTTTGTGAGACAATGGCAGCTGTTTCCTCTACAACAAAAGAGAGTGCAACTCACATGCTTGGATAACTTATGTGTTACAGGGATGTCAGGAATAAGAGACCAAAAATAATAATAATAGTAAGACTAATAATTATTTATTACATTTGTATAGCGCTTTTCATTATACCGAATAATCTCAAAGTGCATAAAATAAGACATTTAAACCAAATAGAATAAATAAATGGATACAACTAGACAGGGCAACTGACACAAAGAACTCAGCTGACGCTGCAAGGGACAACGACATTAAGGAGCACTGCTATCAACAGAAAGCCTTACAAAAGAGAAAGGTCTTTAGGCTGTTTTAAAGGAGCCATTAGTCTGTAACCATCAGACTGACCATTAAACTGGACTATGGTATCTTTGATTCTGTATTAGCTGGGCCTTGATGGACATAGTTCTTAGGAATAAAGGGATAGTCCAGTACTTCAGTAACCATGAGCTATCTAGTTTGTTATTTTATTTTTTATTATGATTTTATTTTCACCTTTATTTAACCAGGTAGGCCAGTTGAGAACAAGTTGTCATTTACAACGGCAAGCTGGCCAAGATAAAGCAAAGCAGTGCGACACAAACAACAACACGGAGTTACACATGGAATAAACAAACATAAAGTCAATAACCTAATATAAAAGTCTATATACAGTGTGTGCAAATGAGGTAAGACAAGGGGGGTAAGGCAAAACATAGGCCATAGTGGCGAAATAATTACAATTTAGCAATTAAACACTGGAGTGATAGATGTGCAGAAGATGAATGTGCAAGTAGAGATACGGGGTGCAAAGGAGCAAACAAATAAATAAAAGTATGGGGATGAGGTAGTTGGATGGGCTATTTAAAGACGGGCTATGTACAGGTGCAGTGATCTGTGAGCTGCTCTGACAGCTGGTGCTTAAAGTTAGAGAGGGAGATATGAGTCTCCAGCTTCAGTGAGTTTTGCAATTCGTTCCAGTCATTGGCAACAGAGAACTGGAAGGAAAGGCGGCCAAATGGGGAAATGGCTTTGGGGGTGACCAGTGAAATATACCTGCTGGAGCGCGTGCTACGGGTGGGTGCTGCTATGGTGACCAGTGATGTGAGATAAAGTGGGGCTTTACCTAGCAAAGACTTATAGATGACCTTGAGTCAGTGGGTTTGGCGACAAATATGAAGCGAGTGCCAGCCATCGAGAGCATACAGGTCGCAGTGGTGGGTAGTATATGGGGCTTTGTTGACGAAACGGATGGCACTGTGATAGACTACATCCAATTTGCTGAGTAGAGTGTTGGAGGCTATTTTGTAAATGACATCGCCGAAGTCAAGGATCGGTAGGATAGTCAGTTTTACGAGGGTATGTTTGGCAGCGTGAGTGAAGGATGCTTTGTTGCAAAATAGGAAGCCAATTATAGATTTATTTTTGTATTGGAGATGCTTAATGTGAGTCTGGAAGGAGAGTTTACAGTCTRACCAGACACCTAGGTATTTGTAGTTGCCCACAAGTCAGAACTGTCCAGAGTAGTGATGCTGGACGGGCGAGCAGGTGCGGGCAGCAATCGGTTGAAGAGCATGTATTTAGTTTTACTTGCAGTTGGAGGCCACGGAAGGAGAGTTGTATGGCATTGAAGCTCGTCTGGAGGTTAGTTAACACAGTGTCCAAAGAAGGGCCAGAAGTATACAGAATGGTGTTGTCTGCGTAGAGGTGGATCAGAGAATCACCAGCAGCAAGAGCGACATCATTGATGTATACAGAGAAAAGAATCGTCCTGAGAATTGAACCCTGTGGCACCCCCATAGAGACTGCCAGAGGTCCGGACAACAGGCCCTCCGATTTAACACACTGAACTCTGTCTGAGAAGTAATTGGTGAACCAGGCGAGGCAGTCATTTGAGAAACCAAGGCTGTTGAGTCTACCGATAAGAATGTGGTGATTGACAGAGTCAAAAGCCTTGGCCAGGTCTATGAATACAGCTGCACAGTATTGTCTCTTATCAATGGCTGTTATGATATCGTTTAGGACCATGAGCGTGGCTGACGTGCACCCATGAGCAGCTCGGAAACCAGATTGAATAGCGGAGAAGGTACGGTGGGATTCGAAATGGTCGGTGATCTGTTTGTTCACATGGCTTTCGAAGACTTTAGAAAGACAGGGTAGGATAGATATAGGTCTGTAACAGTTTGGGTCTAGAGTGACTCCCCCTTTGAAGAGGGGGATGACCGCGGCAGCTTTCCAATCTTTGGGGATCTCAGACGATACGAAAGAGAGGTTGAACAGGCTAGTAATAGGGGTTGCAACAATTGCGGTGGATCATTTTAGAAAGAGAAGGTCCAGATTGTCTAGCCCGGCTGATTTGTAAGGGTCCACATTTTGCAGCTCTTTCAGAACATCGGCTATCTGGATTTGGGTGGAAGAGAAATGGGGGAGGCTTGGGCAAGTTGCTGAGGGGGGTGCAGGGCTGTTGACCGGGGTAGGGTAGCCAGGTGGAAAGCATGGCCAGCCGTAGAAAATGCTTATTGAAATTCTCAATTATCGTCAATTTATCGATGGTGACAGTGTTTCCTAACCTCAGTGCAGTGGGCAGTTGGGAGGAGGTGCTCTTATTCTCCATGGATTTTACAGTGTCCCAGAAATGTTTGGAGTTTGTGCTACAGGATGCAAATTTCTGTTTGAAAAAGCTAGCCTTTGCTTTCCTAACTGCCTGTGTATATTGGTTCCTAACTTCCCTGAAAAGTTGCATGTCGCGGGGGCTATTCAATGCTAATGCAGTACGCCACAGGATGTTTTTGTGCTGGTCAAGGGCAGTCAGGTCTGGAGTGAACCAAGGGCTATATCTTTTCCTGGTTCAACATTTTTTGAATGGTGAGGAATGATGGTGAGGAAAGCACATTTAAAGAATAACCAGGCATCCGCTACTGACGGAATGAGGTCAATATCCTTCCAGGATACCCAGGCCCGGTCGATTAGAAAGGTCTGCTCGCTGAAGTTTTTTAGGGAGCGTTTGACAGTGATGAGGGGTGGTCGTTTGACCGCAGACCCATTTCGGACACAGGCAATGAGGCAGTGATCGCTGAGATCCTGGTTGAAGACAGCAGAGGTGTATTTGGAGGGCAGGTTGGTTAGGATGAAATCTATGAGGGTGCCTGTGTTTACGGATTTGGGGTTGTACCTGGTAGGTTCATTGATAATTTGTGTGAGATTGAGGGTATCTAGTTTAGATTGTATGACGGCCGTGGTGTTAAGCATGTCCCAGTTTAGGTCACCTAACAGCATGAGCTCTGATGATAGACGGGGGGGCAATCAATTCACATATGGTGTCCAGGGACTAGCTGGGGGGCAGAAGGTGGTCTATAGCAAGCGGCAACGGTGAGAGACTTGTTCCTGGAAAGGTGGATTTTTAAAAGTAGAAGCTCAAATTGTTTGGGGACAGACTGCAGTAGATTGCAACTCCGCCCCCTTTGGCAGTTCTATCTTGTCGGAAAATGTTATAGTTAGGGATGGAAATGTCAGGGGTTTTGGTGGCCTTCCTAAGCCAGGATTCAGACACGGCTAGGACATCCGGGTTGTCAGAGTGTGCTAAAGCAGTGAATAAAACAAACTTAGGGAGGAGGCTTCTAATGTTAACATGCATGAAACCAAGGCTTTTACGGTTACAGAAGTCCACAAATGAGAGTGCCTAGGGAATGGGAGTGGAGCTAGGCACTGCAGGGCCTGGATTAACCTCTACATCACCAGAGGAACTGAGGAGGAGTAGGATAAGGGTAAGTCTAAAGGCTATAAGAACTGGTCGTCTAGTGCGTTCGGGAACAGAGAGTAAATGGAGCAGGTTTCTGGACACGGAAGAGTAGACTCAAGGCATAATGTACAGACAAAGGTATGGTAGGATGTGAATACAGTGGAGGTAAACCGAGGCATTGAGTGACGATGAGAGAGGTATTGTGTCTAGAGACACCATTTAAACCAGGTGATGTCACCCCATGTGTGAGAGGTGGAACAAAAGGGTTAGCTGAGGCATATTGAGCAGGGCTGGAGACTCTACAGTGAAATAAGACAATAATCACTAACCAAAACAGCAATGGACAAGGGATATTGACATTAGGGAGAGGCATGCGTAGCCGAATGATCATGGGGTCTAGTGAGTAGCTAAGCGAGCTGGAGACACAGGCTGGTGTCTAGAGACACCATTTAAACCAGGTGATGTCACCCCATGTGTGAGAGGTGGAACAAAAGGGTTAGCTGAGGCATATTGAGCAGGGCTGGAGACTCTACAGTGAAATAAGACAATAATCACTAACCAAAACAGCAATGGACAAGGGATATTGACATTAGGGAGAGGCATGCGTAGCCGAATGATCATGGGGTCTAGTGAGTAGCTAAGCGAGCTGGAGACACAGGCTAGCCCCGGCTAGCGGGCCGGGGCTAGCAGGCTAGCAGAAGGGCCTTAGGGGGATGTCGCGACGGAAGAGTCAGTTGTAGCCCCCTAGGACGGTTACGTCGGCAGACCAGTCATGATGGATCGGTAGGGCTCCGTGTAGTAAAAGGGTCCAAGCAAATTGGCAAAATAGCCATTGTAGCCCAAGAAAATTGGCTGATGGACCTCTTTAGCTAACAGTCCGATATGCTCTAGACAGCTAGCGGGCTGCAGCTAGCAGATGGGCATTCAGGGGACGTCGCGACGGAGGAGCCTATTGAAAACCCCCTTGGGCAGATTACGTCGGTAGACCAGTCGTAAAGGATCGGCGGGGCTCCGTATCGGCTGTAAAAAGGGTCAAGGCCAATTTGCAAAATCAGTATTGTAGCCCAAGGAGTGGCTGATGGACCTCTTCAGCTGGCCGAGAGATGGGCCTAGCATAGGCTAGCTCCAGGCTAATTGGTGCTTGCTTCGGAACAGAGATGTTAGCCAGGAGTAGCCACTCGGATAGCAGCTTGCTAGCAGCTATGATCCAGGTGAAAATAGTTCAGAGCTTGCGGTAGGAATCCGGAGATGTGGAGAAAAATAGTCCAGTATGCTCTGGTTTGAATCGCACTGTGCAGACTGGCAGGAGTTGTCTGGGCTAAAGATTAGCTGATGACCGCTAGCAGAAGCTAGCCAGCTAACTAGCTACTAGCTAGCTGTCAGCTAGTTAGCTGGCTAGCTTCTGTTGGGGGTTCCGGTTCTAAAGTAAAGAAAATAGCAGATTTATACCACATTGCGTGAGGCAGGTTGCAGGTTGAATGTTGCATGTTGGAGTTGAGGATTAAAAAATATTTAAAAAATATATACGAAATATATGCGAAGAAAATGCTAATAAAAAAAGACATATACATGGGACACGACAAGACGAAGACAAAGACGCCTGACTGCTACGCCATCTTGGATTTTCACAACTTGATTTGCTGATATAGTGATATACATGTGCATTGGTCAGAAAGGTATTGATTATGTTTTAATGGCTCTGAAAAGCTCATACATCCAACACAATGTGTAAAGGAAATGAATATATGAGATATTTCCAAGTATGTATCTCATAAATATACACTGCTCAAAAAAATAAAGGGAACACTTAAACAACACAATGTAACTCCAAGTCAATCACACTTCTGTGAAATCAAACTGTCCACTTAGGAAGCAACACTGATTGACAATACATTTCACATGCTGTTGTGCAAATGGAATAGACAACAGGTGGAAATTATAGGCAATTAGCAAGACACCCCCAATAAAGGAGTGGTTCTGCAGGTGGTGACCACAGACCACTTCTAGTTCCTATGCTTCCTGGCTGATTTTTTGGTCACTTTTGAATGCTGGCGGTGCTTTCACTCTAGTGGTAGCATGAGACGGAGTCTACAACCCACACAAGTGGCTCAGGTAGTGCAGCTCATCCAGGATGGCACATCAATGCGAGCTGTGGCAAGAAGGTTTGCTGTGTCTGTCAGCGTAGTGTCCAGAGCATGGAGGCGCTACCAGGAGACAGGCCAGTACATCAGGAGACGTGGAGGAGGCCGTAGGAGGGCAACAACCCAGCAGCAGGACCGCTACCTCGCCTTTGTGCAAGGAGGAGCACTGCCAGAGCCCTGCAAAATGACTCCAGCAGGCCACAAATGTGCATGTGTCTGCTCAAACGGTCAGAAACAGACTCAATGAGGGTGGTATGAGGGCCCGACGTCCCGAGTTAGGGGAGGGTTTGGCCGGCCGGGATGTCCTTGTCCCATCGAGCTGTAGTGACTCCTGTGGCGTGCCAGGCACATGCACGCTAATATATGGTTTGGATATGAAAAAGAAAACCCCTAAATGTTCGTACACGAATAGCCTGCCTTTTGCATCCCTTTGGTATTTTAAGTAGACATTGTGCACCAATGTAGAATTTTTCAAGGCTGTTATATTAAAAAAAGTGCCCTTAAACCTCTATGGGATCGGTGACCCCAACGGGCCGGTTGAGCTAACGTGCGCTAATGTCATAGCATGAGGTTGTAAGTAACAAGAACATTTCCCAGGACATAGACATATCTGATATGGGCAGAAAGATTAAATTATTGTTAATCTAACTGCACTGTCCAATTTACAGTAGCTATTACAGTGAAATAATACCATATATTTGTTTGATGAGTGTGCTACAGTTATGAACTTGAAAATGTATCAATAAACAATTAGGCACATTTTGGCAGACTTGATACAGCATTTTGAACAGAAATACAACAGTTCATTTGATCGTCTAAAACCTTTTTACATACACTGCTGCCATCTAATGGCCAAATCTAAATTGTGCAAAACTGGATTTTCTTTGTATTATCTTTTACCAGATCTAATGTGTTATATTCTCCTACATCAATTCCACATTATACACAAACTTCAAAGTGTTTCCTTTCAAATGGTATCAATAATATGCATATCCTTGCTTCAGGTCCTGAGCTACAGGCAGTTAGATTTGGGCATGTCATTTTAGGCGAAAATTGAAAAAAATGCATGTTTCCCCTCCTCTTTTCTCCGTCAATAATCCATATTCAACATTTCAACAATATTTCAACATTCAACAACATTTGGGACCCCAGCTGAGAACTCAATACCCTAAATGGTCACCATATGGCGCCGTGATCGGTTTGCTCGTTTTCTTGAAAAATGGGAGTTTCATTTATTAGCATTATCCAATTGGCACTTTTCGAAATGGCCTCCAAGAAATTCCACAAAGTTGTCAACAGTGACACTAAGTATGACCTCTTCCTTCCGTTTAAATATTCAAAAAAGGTGTTGTTTAATTCATTAAAAACTGTATTTTTTCTGCTATCTTTTACAACAAACAATGAAGGAAAGCTGACTAACTACCCTTCCGGGTAAAAAAGCTAGTCGGTAGGAAAGCTAGCCTTGCAGCGAGCTAGCCAAGTCTCAGTAGCTAGCGGTGTGACACTATCTACCAAAGGAAACAAAGGGAAGAAAAATCAGTGAAGCTAGTTCTATCCCGAAGCGAAAACTTTCCTTTTAGAAAAGTCAAACGAGAGCTGATAACCCAGTGCTCTGCGGTGTAATCTTGATGGCACACCTGTGAACAGTTAAACAAAAAACACATCAAGTCATGCTGAGGAGAGCTATATAGAACTCTTCTGTGAGGAAAAGAGGTGAGAATGATCAGAGGGTAGGCGAGTAGCTCATTAGTATGAAGGGAGGGAGTGTTGGAGTGTGTCCCTGTTTACCCATAAATAAATAAAAAACAAGAAAAAGGTGCTGTCTGGTTTGCTTAATATAAGGAATTTGAAATGATTTATACTTGATACTTAAGTAAATTTGAGCAATTACATTGACTTATGTTACTTAATTATATTTAAAACCCAATACTTGGGTTTTTGACTTTTACTCAAGTATTATTTTACTTGGTGACTTTCACTTTTACTTTTACATTTTCTGTTTTGTTATTTTTTCCACCACTGCTGACAGACGTGTATGATTGGTTGTTCGAGCTACTTAGGAGATTCTGGTGAATCCCACTATGAGATGTCGAAACTAATAATTGAAAGATAACCGCTTAAATATCGATATTGATTCCAACTCGACCTCAATACTCATGGGGTAAATTGTTTCGCTCCCGCACAATGTCTTTATTGCAATGCCTCACTTATCCCAGGACGTCCTAGAAGCCAGTGGCAAGTGTTACTGAGTGGACTATCCTGGCAAAAATGTTAAATGCACACACGACTGGATTGCTGCTTTTATACAGAATTTGTATAGATTTTTACAAAAATGCAATTCGAAAGGCAGGAAAACCAAAGGGGAGTGTGTGGAAGGAGTTTCACTAATTCATAAATGTACCTGCTCTATTGGAACATGAACTGTAAGGGGGAAAACATCCTTAAAATGACGCAATCAGCATAACAAAGGGCACAATGTGCAACAGAGACGGAATGGTTACATTTCATACTGTAAAGGTCTGAGTAAGAGGACTTCTACTTAATCAAATTTCAGTTTTATTCCCAAGTTGCCTTTGGTCCATTCTTCCACTCTCGTATTATCAAAGATCTATACTGTTATTCTGAAGATTCTTCCTATGCTTCATCTCAACATGGTTCCTACCCCCTACAGGTTTCCACATCCTTTTAAGTATCACACTGCCGCTCTCTATTTTCCTCATGTAGTTTTATCTTCAGAAAACATATAGGAAGTCTTACCCCATATCTTTGAAGATATCCAGGTCCTTGAGGAACAACGGAGTGAGCTCTTTTCCCACATGATTGTGTTTAATGTGTCACGTTAGCGGTTAAAGTCAGTGAATGTCCTGCTGTCATGACTTTGTCCTTGCCTCTGTCAAGCCCTGGTTGTAAAAATGTAAGACAATTTTACACAAAGCTGGACCAACTATAAACCATCAAGCTGTTCATTTCCTGGTACAGTGATTTTGGCAATGACCAAAGTGAAGAACGTATCAGTAGTCAGAGAGGAGAATGATGTCTGACCTTCGCCTGATGTGCAGGGAGGAAGAGCAAAATAAATGGTGCCGGATGTAAATATCACCCCATCACAGCACAAGCCCACCCCACAGCAGTTAAGGTTAGGGTTTCGGTTAGGGTCAGCGTGAGGTTAGGTTTAGCTATGTGCAAGTTGCAATTTACCAGGTTATCTCACGGGGCAACTGGCTGTAACGCCAAATAAATTTGTATTTGTCACATGCTTCGTAAACGACAGGTGTAGACTGACAGTAAAACGCTTACTTGTGGGCCCTTCCCAAACAATACCGAGAGAAAAATAAAAACATTTAAGAAAAATAATAGCACGAGAAATATATACACAATGAGTAATGATAACTTGGCTATATACACAGGGTACCAGTACCAAGTCAATTTGCAGGGGTACGAGGTAATTGAGGTAGATATTGAGGTAGATACATATTGGTAGGGGTAAAGTGACTAGGCAACAGGATAGATAATAAACAGTAGCAGCAGCATATGTAATGAGTCAAAGAGTTAGTGCAAAACGGTCAATGCAGGTAGTCCGGGTAGCTATTAGGTTAACTATTTAGCCGTCTTATGGGTTAGGGGTAGAAGCAGTTCAGGGTCTTGTTGGTTCCGGACTTCATGCATCGCTTGCTGTGTGGTAGCAGAGAGAACAGTCTATGACTTGTGTGCCTGGAGTCTGACTATTTTTAGGGCCTTTCTCTGAAAACTGCTTGGTATAGAGGTCCTGGACGGCTGGGAGGTCAGCCCCAGAGATGTACTGGGTCATATGCATTACCCTCTGTAGCGCCTTGCAGTCGGATGCCAAGCAGTTGCCGGTGATACCGGCAGTCAAGATGCTCTCAATGGTGGAGCTGTAGAACTTTTTCAGGATCTGAGGGCTCATGCCAAATATTTCCAGCTTCCTGAGGGGGAAGATTCATTGTTGTGCCTTCTTCATGACTGTGTTTGTGTGTGTGGACCATGTAATTCCTTAGTGATGTGGACACTAAGAAACTTGAAGCTCTCGACATGCTCCAATACAGCACCATCGATGTGGATGGGGGTGTGCTCGGCTCTCTGTTTCCTAAATCAAATCAAATGTTATTTGTCACATACACATGGTTAGCAGATGTTAATGCGAGTGTAGCAAAATGCTTGTGCTTCTAGTTCCGCCAGTGCAGTAACATCTAACAAGAAATCTAACAATTCCCCAACAACTACCGACTACACACAAATCTAAAGGGGTGAATGAGAATATGTACATGTACGTAAGTGTTACCCAACTTTTTAACAAGGGCCTATACATATTGATATACTTTAGTTGCATCTGACATTCTGACACTTTAGTTCATGTGATATGTTAATGAGAATTTCAATCAGCATTCTGGCATTGATTCCTTTGACCTGTCTTTCTGACATGACTCCCCATCAGTGGCAATTTTAGCATGTACATCTTGGTGGGGAAAACAGGGGAGCCTTGTCTGGCAGTGAAACAGTTCATTCAGCCTCATTTACTGCCTTTTTAAAAAACATAGCTGATATGGTTGACTTGCTTAAACAAATGTGGTTTCTACTGACAATTGAGATGTACAAACTATGGCATAAGGGGACGACAAGCAGAAAAGATGCAATCTGTAATTTAGATTAAGACATTAATGAGCAAGCTAGGATGGACGAAGTCAATATAACTATTTGTTCAGCACTTTTGAAATGTTCAGCAACAGAATTCAGAACATGGGCCATTTTTAAAGTGTTCTCCCTGTACACCAAGTCAGAACCGTAGGATAAATAAAGGGGGCATATAAGGAGACAATGAAAGCTCTTACAATATTCAATGATTACATTTCTCTAAAACAGGTTATAGGTTACATGTGCAACACCAAGTCAGAACAGTAGGTGAAATTAACAGGGTGAAATAGACCAAATGATTAGGTTGAGGCACATGGGCTTCTAACAGCTTACTACACTTAGTATTGCTTTCTTAGCTACAGTATACATATCTCCCTGGCATATTACACCATTTACAGGGTAGGTTACTTTCTAAATGTAATCTGTTACATTTACTAGTTACCTGTCCAAAATTGTAATCAGTAACGTAACTTTTGGATTACCTAAACTCAGTAAAGTAATTTGATTACATTCAGTTACTTTTAGATTACTTTCCACTGAAGAGGTATTAGAAGAAGACAAAAATGTATGTTACCAATTGAAATACATCTATTGCAGGATAAATCAATGTTAAAGTTTACATAGCTGGCCATATATGGATGTTAAATTGTACTTTATGGGTTGGTTATGTAGGATTCTACTAACCCATTGCTTCCTACTACATATAATAACATGATTCAATTATATCTTTACATTAAAACCCAAAGTTTATTAGAATTCCAGTCATTCCAATAAATGTTATACTCCTTGATCTTCAAGAATAGGATTTGGAAATATGGAAGTATAGTTTAGCCAAATTGTTTCACCTAAGCACCCCAAAACAAAGGACTTATTAACCTGTCCTACTCTGCTGTTTATGATTTTGTTGTCATGGAGGACTGATTGGGCTCATTGATTCGAATAGAAAAATAAATGCTGCGCTCATGCTACTGAAAAGTGCTATTTACATGTGAAAAATGAATGCCATATGCCGCATTTGCTATAGGCCTATTGCTTACCTTTTTGTTGGAGACACTTTGATATTTTGATAATATGCAGCTATTTAAAGGGCAAATCCACCGATGAAACAATAACAAAAAGGGCACCCCGCCTCTGTTTTGGTAAAAAGCTGAGGGATGAGCCTGGAGAAATGTAACCACTCTCGGATTAATAGACAGAGCTATGGATGCAAGGACTGACCGAACATGATATCAAAATTATTGTTTTAACCATGTTACGAGGCTATAGTGTTTGTTTACATTTACAATGTTTACAAACATAAAAAAAAAAAAGAAGTTTGGGTCGTCATGTTGAACTAAACTCATGAGGCTTTTATAAGTTATTTTCTTCAAGAATCAATCAATACATATATATATATATATATATATATGTATATATATATATATACAGTACCAGTCAAAAGTTTGGATGCACCTACTCATTCAAGGGCTTTTCTTTATTTTTACTATTTTCAAAATTTTCTACATACATGTAATCTGTTACTCCCCAACCCTGATCATTTATGCAACAGCATACAATACATCTTTGGACTCACCTTGTTGTGCTGTGCTCACTTGAACAGGAAGCTGGTCTATCCTTCATGGGCAAACTTTGTCATCAAAGTCTGGCATTCTCTGGATTTATGGTGCTTTCAAGACAACTTGGAACTCGAAACAAACAAAAAAAAGAGGCTCGAGTTCCCGATTTATAATTCAGAGTTGGATGACCATTCAAAATGTATTTTCCCAGTTGGATCTTGTTTTTTCCCCGAGTTCCCAGTTGTCTTGAACATAACTGAAGTCAGATTTACCAGTTCCGAGTTAACAGTTGTTTTGAGCACGGCAGAAATCATGCTGGATTGACAGCATGGCCAATGTTGAATGTTTATCATTTTAAACTTGGAAAAGAGACCCTTAAACCCAGATATGGGACCACACATCCATTCAACTGAATAGCAGGCTAGTGATTGCTTTGCAATGCTTGCAGTTAGCCACTGATTCCTTCCAAACCCCTCATTGTTGAATTTGCGATTTCCAACTTGTTGTGCAATGTTTATGTCCAATGGCCGTTGAGCACCAATCAATTTTCAATCAATTTTATTTTTATATAGCCCTTCGTACATCAGTTAATATCTCGAAGTGCTGTACAGACACCCAGCCTAAAACCCCAAACAGCTAGTAATGCAGGTGTAGAAGCACGGTGGCTAGGAAAAACTCCCTAGAAAGGCCAAAACCTAGGAAGAAACCTAGAGAGGAACCAGGCTATGAGGGGTGGCCAGTCCTCTTCTGGCTGTGCCGGGTGGAGATTATAACAGAACTATGCCAAGATGTTCAAAAATGTTCATAAGTGACAAGCATGGTCAAATATAATCATGAATAATTTTCAGTTGGCTTTTCATAGCCGATCATCAAGAGTTGAAAAACAACAGGTCTGGGACAGGTGGCGGTTCCATAACCGCAGGCAGAACAGCTGAAACTGGAATAGCAGCAAGGCCAGGCGGACTGGGGACAGCAAGGAGTCACCACGGGCGGCAGTCCCGACGCATGGTCCTAGGGCCCAGGTCCTCCGAGAGAAGAGAAAGAGAGAAGGAGAAAATTAGAGAGAGCCAAGATTTTCAAAATGTTCATAAATGACAAGCATGGTCAAATATAATCAGGAATAAATCTCAGTTGGCTTTTCATAGCCGATCATTAAGAGTTGAAAACAGCAGGTCTGGGACAGGTAAGGGTTCCGTAACCGCAGCAGAACAGTTGAAACTGGAATAGCAGCAAGGCCAGGCGGACTGGGACAGCAAGGTGTCATCATGCCGGTAGTCCTGACGTATGGTCCTAGGGCTCAGGTTCTCAGAGAGAAAGAGAGAACGAGAGAATTAGAGAGAGCATACTTAAATTCACACAGGACACTGGATAAGACAGGAGAAGTACTCCAGGTAACCAACTGACCCTAGCCCCCGACACATAAACTACTGCAGCATAAATACTGGAGGCTGAGACAGGAGCGGTCAGGAGACACTGTGGCCCCATCCGAAGAAACCCCCGGACAGGGCCAAACAGGAAGGATATAACCCCACCCACTTTGCCAAAGCACAGCCCCGCACCACTAGGGGAAATCCTCAACCACCAACTTACAATCCTGAGACAAGGCCGAGTATAGCCCACAAAGGTCTCCACCACAGCAAAACCAAGGGGGGCGCAACCCAGACAGGAAGATCACGTCAGTAACTCAACCCACTCAAGTGACGCACCCCTCCTAGGGACGGATGAAAGAGCACCAGCAAGCCAGTGACTCAGCCCCTGTAACAGGGTGAGAGGCAGAGAATCCCAGTGGAGAGAGGGAACCGGCCTGGCAGAGACAGCAAGGGTGGTTCGTTGCTCCAGAGCCTTTCCGTTCACCTTCACACTCCTGGGCCAGACTACACTCAATCATATGACCTACTGAAGAGATAAGTCTTCAGTAAAGACTTAAAGGTTGAGACCGAGTCTGCGTCTCTCACATGGGTAGGCAGACTGTTCCATAAAATGGAGATCTATAGGAGAAAGCCCTGCCTCCCGCGTTTGCTTAGAAATCTAGGGACAATTAGGAGGCCTGTGTCTTGTGACCGTAGCGTACGTATTGGTATGTACGGCAGGACCAACTCGGAAAGATAGTAGGAGCAAGCCCATGTAACGCTTTATAGGTTAACAGTAAAACCTTGAAATCAGCCCTTGCCTTAACAGGAAGCCAGTGTAGGGAAGCTAGCACTGAGTAATATGATCAAATTTCTTGGTTCTAGTCAGGATTCTAGCAGCCGTATTTAGCACTAACTGAAGTTTATTTAGTGCTTTATCCGGGTAGCCGGAAAGTAGAGCATTGCAGTAGTCTAACCTAGAAGTAACAAATGCATGGATTAATTTTTTATTTTTTATATTTTGGGGGGACAGAAAATTTCTGATTTTTGCAATGTTACGTAGATGGAAAAAAGCTGTCCTTGAAAACAGTCTTGATATGTTCGTCAAAAGAGAGATCAGGGTCAAGAGTAACGCCGAGGTCCTTCACAGTTTATTTTGAGACGACTTTACAACCATCAAGATGAATTGTCAGATTTAACAGAAGATCTTCTTTGTTTCTTGGGACCTAGAACAAGATCTCTGTTTTGTCCGAGTTTAAAAGTAGAAAGTTTTCAGCCATCCACTTCCTTATGTCTGAAACACAGGCTTCTAGCGAGGGCAATTTTGGGGCTTCACCATGTTTCATTGAAATGTACAGCTGTGTGTCATCCGCAAGCAGTGAAAGTTAACATTATGTTTTCGAATAACATCCCAAGAGGTAAAATATATAGTGAAAACAATAGTGGTCCTAAAACGGAACCTTGAGGAACACCGAAATGTACATTGATTTGTCAGAGGACAGACCATTCACAGAGACAAACTGATATCTTTCCGACAGGTAAGATCTAAACCAGGCCAGAACTTGTCCGTGTAGACCAATTTGGGTTTCCAGTCTCTCCAAAAGAATGTGGTGATCGATGGTGTCAAAGGCAGCACTAAGGTCTAGTAGCACGAGGACAGATGCAGAGCTCGGTCCGACGCCATTAAAAGGTCATTTACCACCTTCACAAGTGCAGTCTCAGTGCTATGATGGGGTCTAAAACCAGACTGAAGCATTTCGTATACATTGTTTGTCTTCAGAAAGGCAGTGAGTTGCTGCGCAACAGCTTTTTCAATTTTTTTTGAGAGGAATGGAAGATTTGATATAGGCCGATAGTTTTTTATATTTTCCGGGTCAAGGTTTGGCTTTTTCAAGAGAGGCTTATCACTGCCACTTTTAGTGAGTTTGGTACACATCCGGTGGATAGAGAGCTGTTTATTATGTTCAACATAGGAGGGCCAAGCACAGGAAGCAGCTCCTTCAGCAGTTTAGTAGGAATAGGATCCAGTATGCAGCTTGAAGGTTTAGAGGCATGATTATTTTCATCATTGTGTCAAGAGATATAGTACTAAAACACTTAAGTGTCTCTCCCGATCCCAGGCCCTCGCAGAGCTGTGCAGATCCAGGACAGCTAAGCCCTGGAGGAATACGCAGATTCAAAGAGGAGTCCGTAATTTGCTTTCTAATGGTCATGATCTTTTCCTCAAAGAAGTTCATGAATTTATTACTGCTGAAGTGAAAGCCATCCTCTCTTGGGGAATGCTGGCTTTTAGTTAGTTTCGCAACAGTATCAAAAAGAAATTTTGGATTGTTTCTATTTTCCTCGATTAAGTTGGAAAAGTAGGATGATCGAGCAGCAGTGAGGGCTCTTCGGTACTGCACGGTACTGTCTTTCCAAGCTAGTCGGAAGACTTCCAGTTTGGTGTGGCGCCATTTCCGTTCCAATTTCCTGGAAGCTTGCTTCAAAGCTCGGGTATTTTCTGTATACCAGGGAGCTAGTTTCTTATGACAAATGTTTTTCGTTTTTAGGGGTGCAACTGCATCTAGGTATTGCGCAAGGTTAAATTGAGTTCCTCAGTTAGGTGGTTAACTGATTTTTGTCCTCTGACGTCTTGGGTAGCAGAAGGAGTCTGAAGGGCATCAAGGAATTTTTGTGTTGTCTGAGAATTATAGCACGACTTTTGATGCTCCTTGGTTGGGGTCTAGCAGATATTTGTTGCGATTGCAAACGTAATAAAATGGTGGTCCGATAGTCCAGGATATGTGGAAAAACATTAAGATCTACAACATTTATTCCATGGGACAAAACTAGGTCCAGGTATGACTGTGGCAGTGAGTAGGTCCAGAGACATGTTGGACAAAACCCACTGAGTCGATGATGGCTCCGAAAGACTTTTGGAGTGGGGGCTGTGGACTCTCCATGTGAATATTAAAATCACCAAAAATTAGAATATGATCTGCTATGACTACAAGGTCTGATAGGAATTCAGGAAACTCAGAGAGGAACGCTGTATATGGCCCAGGAGGCCTAAACAGTAGCTATAAAAAGTGAATGAGTAGGCTGCATAGATTTCATGACTTAGAAGCTCAAAAGACGAACGCCATTTTTTTTTTTTGTAAATGAAATTGCTATCGTAAATGTTAGCAACACCTCCGCCTTTGCGGGATGCACGGGGGATATGGTCACTAGTGTAACCAGGAGGTGAGGCCTACTTTAACACAGTAAATTCATCAGGCTTAAGCCATGTTTCAGTCAGGCCAATCACATCAAGATTATGATCAGTGATTAGTTCATTGACTATGACTGCCTTTGAAGGTGAGGGATCTCATTAAGTAACCCTATTTTGAGATGTGAGGTATCACGATCCTTTCAATAATGCGAGGAATGGAGGAGGTCTTTATCCTAATAAGATTGCTAGGCGAACACCGCCATGTTTAGTTTTGCCCAACCTAGGTCGAGGCACGAACACAGTCTCAATGGGTATGGCTGAGCTGATACACGACTGTGTCTATTGGCAGACTCCACTAAGCTGGCAGGTTGGCTAACAGCCTGCTGCCTGGCCTGCACCCTATTTCATTGTGGGCTAGAGGAGTTAGAGCCCTATCTATGTGGTAGATAAGATGAGAGCACCCCTCCAGCTAGGATGGAGTCCGTCACTCCCAGCAGGTCAGGCTTGGTCCTGTTTGTGGGTGAGTCCCAGAAAGAGGGCCAATTATCTACAAATTCATCTTTTGGGAGGGGCAGAAAACAGTTTTCAACCAGCGATGAGTGCTGAGACTCTGCTGTAGAGCTCATCACTCCCCCTAACTGGGAGGGGCCAGAGACAATTACTCGATGCCGACACATCTTTCTAGCTGATTTACACGCTGAAGCTATGTTGCACTTGGTGACCTCTGACTGTTTCATCCAACATCGTTGGTGCCGACGTGGATAACAATATCTCTATATCTCTCTACACTCGCCAGATTTAGCTTAGCCAGCACCATCTTTAGATTAGCCTTAACGTCGGTAGCCCTGCCCCCTGGTAAACAGTGTATGATCGCTGGGTGATTCGCTTTAAGTCTAATACTGCGGGTAATGGAGTCGCCAATGACTAGGGTTTCAATTTGTCAGAGCTAATGGTGGGAGCCTTCGGCGTCTCAGACCCCGTAACGGAGAGTAGAGACAAGAGAAGACTCAGACTCAATCCGACTCGCTAATAATGGGAGGAACCGGTTGAAAGTTTCTGTCGGCTGAATGAGCACACCGGTTGAGCATTCCAACAGCATTTCCCTCCGGAACCATGAGAAAGTTGTCCGGCTGCGGGGACTGTGCGGGGGGATTTATACTAACGTTACTATCTGTACTTACTGGTGGCACAGACGCTGTTTCTTCCTTTCCTACACTGAAATTACCCTTGCCTAACGATTGCGTCTGAAGCTGGGCTTGAGCACAGCTATTCTCGCCGTAAGGCGATCGTTCTCCTGTATATTATGAGTACAGCGACTGCAATTAGAAGAGCATCATGTTAATGTTACTACTTAGCTTCGGCTGTTGAAGGTGTTGACGAACCATGTCCAGATAAAGCGTCCGGAGTGAAAAAGTTGAATGAGGGAAAAAAGTTGCGATGGAAAAACTAAAAATATAAACGGTAATTAAAAAAAAAAAAAAAAAAAAAAAAACGTAAAGTTGTCAGCTAGCAAAGTAAAGTAAAGTTGGCAGCAAAACGCACAGCAACAAACGCACAGCAACACGTCTGCAGATTCAACAGGAAGTGACGCTCTCAAAGCGTCATTATCTATAATTTCTCTTCATTATTTCTCTTCATATGACAAGGACTAAAACGATTTGCCAGTAGACTGTCGACTTGATTCGTGATGATGACTGCTTGCTTCTACAGGATCGGTGGGTTCCCCGTGGGACGGTTGAGCTAACGTAGGCTAATGTGAGAATATTTCCCAGGACAAAGACATATCTGATATTGGCAGAAAGCTTAAATTCTTGTTAATCTAACTGCCTGTCCAATTTACAGTAGCTATTACAGTGAAAGAATACCATGCTATTGTTTGAGGAGAGTGCACAGTTATGAACTTAAAAATTAATTAATAAACCAATTAGGCACATTTGGCGGTCTTGATGCAACATTTTGAACAGAAATGCAATGGTTCATTGGATCAGTCTAAACCTGTGCACATACACTGCTGCCATCTAGTGGCCAAAATCTAAATTGTGCCTGGGCTGGAATAATACATTATGGCCTCTCTTTTGCATTTCAAAGATGATGGTACAAAAAAACAAACGCATGTTTTTTCTTTGTATTATCTTTTACCAGATCTAATGTGTTAAATTCTCCTACATTAATTTAACATTTCCACAAACTTCAAAGTGTTTCCTTTCAAATGGTACCAAGAATATGCATATCCTTGCTTCAGGTCCACAGTTAGATTTGGGTATGTCATTTTAGGCGAAAAGGTGTGGATCCTTAAGAGGCTAGCTAAGATTTTGAAAGTATGATGTTGACAAAGCTCTGTAGATATAACATGATTTGACGTAATTTTATCTGTGGCGAATGACTTTGAGCCTTCTTGGATGGGCACTTCTAATGTAACTCTATGGCAGCACCCAAGGGGCTTGATTTTTCGAGCTCTACCCTTAGATTTGGCAGACGTAGTGTCCCCATGAGTGACAGAACACTGAGCCAATCATGGCACAGGAGAACATTACCAACCCCTACGCTCCCTATTTTTCACTGGCTGCCCCACCACCATTTCACTGGCTGAAACACCTCCATTTTGGAGCTGCCTTACTCAAGAAAGCAAAAAAGAGACCATGTCTGTATGGAGGGTTTATTAACTCAAATACTTTTAATTTATTTTTTACATTGTTTGCAAACTGATATGTGACATATATTAATGCCAAAATAACATGCAAAAAAGGCAACCCCCCCATATCAGTCATGAGAATATTTACATTTCATGAAATCTGGAAACTTTAGTCAGTTTTTATAGCATGGCAGGATGTTCGCAAAGCACAAAGGGCAGCACTCTGTCATGAGATCCCTGCACTTAACACCAACCCCCCCGGCCCACACACACTATTCTGTCTCACCAGCTCTCTGGGGTCTTAAAGGTACTCCAACCCACTCACCACAAATATGTTGACTGGACTGGTAGGGAGCTTCAGGGGTTGGCTGAATTCTTAATGCAACTGCCAATAGAATAGCCCTCCAGTCAAATCAGTCGAGCTTGATGTCAAGTTAAAATATGACAAGTATTGCCTTGGGGCTGAAGTCAACTATAATGTTGATGTGTTGTAATTATGACAGTATTTCTTTGTCAGCACCACCGGGAAAGGCGAGGAGTCAGCTAGGCCTACGTCGAAGAAATAAGACTGCCCCTGCACTTTCAAGTAAACCTCAGCTGTGGGGTAATATTTCTCGTCACCATGTCTTGCAAAAGGGGATTTCTCACCCTGGTCAATGCACTTGGGCCTTGGCACAACACACATCTGGGCTATAGCATTGTTCCACATGGGCTTAGTATGACCTTCCTGACCATACTGGTAACGAATGGGAACTCTGCCTGGGGTCTAGAGGCAGAGCCTTGACTAAATTAACGGTCCTTAGGAGTGATAGGCTGGAAGGACGGTGTTTGTTGTCTCCTGGGTTCTTTGGCTGCTTGCCACTTGGCATAACCCCAGGGTTGGGCTCCGTGTCGGGCGGACACAAAGGTGTCGGCATGGGCTGCAGCTTCAGCAGTGGTTGCTGGGTCATGTTCCCTGACCCACACTTGCAGGTCCAGCACAAGCTTGCGGAGGAACTGTTCGAGGATGATAGTCTCTCCTACTTGTTAGCGGCTTGCACCCACTTCCTATAAAGGCCCTTCAGACATACATAGAGCTCCAAGGGCATCTCCTCTGGCTCTATCTCCAAGGAGCGGAAACAATGTCTGTAGGTCTCTAGGTTGATACTGTACTTTGCTAGGATTGCCTTCTAAACTTTTGGTTAGACTAGTGACTCAGTAATATCCATGTGAACATAATTACTTCTAGCCTTACCAGTAAGCAATTGGATCTATCTGATTTCCCAGCGGCTTTTGGCCACCGACATATTAACACGATCCTCTAAAAAGTGGTTGGATAATGTTCAATGTCATCATGGCCATTAATTTGCTGCAAATTGGGCTCTTGGACGCAAAATGGACCTGTACATGGACCTGGATCTGGATAAGGGTCAGAGGGGGAAGGATATGGGTGAAGGTCATCGGGGTCCAGATGGTTGCCGTGGAGGGAGCCTGCAGCTCCTAGGCCAGTGTCCCTGCCATTGGCCTCGGAAGAGCCACCTAGGGCATGGTCAGGGACAGGGGTCGTCCTGGTTTCGACCTCATGCTGCAGAAGCCTGAATTGATGCTGCATCGCTTTCCACCTTTGCTCATGTTGTTTGGCCTCCCGATCCAGCCTGATGTCGCGCGACTACTGCATCTCAAGGTCTCTCCTGAACAGGAGGGACAACCCTTAACCAACAATGCAGTTTTTTAAGAAGACAAAAAGTGTTAAGTATTTAATAAAATAAACTGAAGTAAAAGATAAATAAATTTAAAAAATAAAAATAAAATAAAAATAATTAAGGAGCAACAAAAAATAACAGTAGCGAGGCTATATACAGGGGGTACCGGTACAAAGTCAATGTGCGGGGACACCGGTTAGACAAGGTAATTGAGGTAATGCAGTTGAAGTCGGAAGTTTTTCACAATTCCTGACATTTAATCCCAGTAAACATTCCCTGTTTTAGGTCAGTTAGGATCACCACTTTATTTTAAGAAGGTGAAATGTCAGGGACAATAGTAGAGATAATGATTTATTTCAGCTTTTTTTTCTTTCATCATATTCCCAGTGGGTCAGACGTTTACATACACTCAATTAGTATTTGGTAGCATTGCATTTAAATTGTTTAACTTGGGTCAAACATTTCGGGTAGCCTTCCACAAGCTTCCCACAATAAGTTGAGTGAATTTTGGCCCATTCCTCCTGACAGAGCTGGTGTAACTGAGCCAGGTTTGTAGGCCTCCTTGCTCGCACACACTTTTTCAGTTCTGCCCACAGATTTTCTATAGGATTGAGGTCAGGGCTTTGTGATGGCCACTCCAATATCTTAACTTTGTTGTCCTTAAGCCATTTTGCCATAACTTTGGAAGTATGCTTGGGGTCATTGTCCATTTGGAAGACCCATTTGCGACCAAGCTTTAACTTCCTGACTGATGTCTTGAGATGTTGCTTCAATATATCCACATAATTTTCCTGCCTCATGATGCCATCTATTTTGTGAAGTGCACCAGGCACTCCTGCAGCAAAGCACCCCCACAACATGATGCTGCCACCCCGTGCTTCACGGTGGGATGGTGTTCTTCGGCTTGCAAGCATCCCCCTTTTTCATCATTATGGCCAAACAGTTCTATTTTTGTTTCATCAGACCAGAGGACATTTCTCCAAAAAGTATGTCCCCTTGTGCAGTTGCAAACCTGTCTCTTATACACATCTAGATGTGTATAAGAGACAGGTTTTGGAGCAGTGGCTTCTTCCTTGCTGAGTGGCCTTTCAGGTTATGTCGATATAGGACTCGACTTTACTGTGGATATAGATACTTTTGTACTTTTGTGTTTCCTCCAGCATCTTCACAAGGTCCTTTGCTGTTGTTCTGGGATTGATTTGCACTTTTCTCACCAAAGTATGTTCATCTCTAGGAGACAGAATGCGTCTCCTACCTCAGCGGTATGATGGCTGTGTGGTCCCATGGTGTTTATACTTGCATACTATTGTTTGTACAGATGAACATGGTACCTTCAGGCATTTGGAAATTGCTCCCAAGGATGAACCAGGCTTGTGGAGGTCTACAATTTATTTTCCAAGCTGTTTAAAGGCACAGTCAACTTAGTGAATGTAAACTTCTGACCCACTGGAATTGTGATACAGTGAATTATAAGTGAAATAATCTGTCTGTAAACAATTGTTGGAAAAATTACTTGTGTCATGCACAAAGTAGATGTCCTAACCGACTTGCCAAAACTATAGTTTGTTAACAAGAAATTTGTGGAGTGGTTGAAAAACGAGTTTTAATGACTCCAACCTAAGTGTATGTAAACTTCCGACTTCAACTGTATATACAAGTTGGTTGAGGTAAAGTGACTACTCATGGCTAATAAACAGAGTAGCAGCAGCATAAAAATGGGAGTGGGGGGTGACAATGCAAATAGTTTGGGTAGCCATTTGATTAGCTGTTCAGGAGTCTTATGGTCTGGGGGTAGATGTCACGCCGTGATCTGTTTCACCTGTCCCTGTGATTGTCTCCACCCCCCCCAGGTGTCACTTATTTTCCCCAGTGCCAGTCCGTCTTGTATGTTTTCCAAGTCAACCAGCGTTTTCCCCGTTCTCCTGCTGTTTGCTATTCTCCTTTTTCTAGTCCTCCTGGTTTTGACTCTTGCCTGTTTCCGAATTCTGTATCCGCCTGCCTGACCTTTCTGCCTGCCTTGACTACGAGCCTGTCTGCCACTCTGTACCTTCTGGTCTCTGATCTGGTTTTGACCTTTTGCCTGTCCACGACCATTCTCTTGCCTACTCCTTTAGGATTAATAAACATTGTAAGACTCCAACCATCTGCATCTGGGTCTCGCCTTGTGTCATGATAGTAGAAGCTGTTAAGCAGCCTTTTGAACCTAGATTTGGCGCTCCGGTACCACTTGCCATGCGGTAGCAGAGAAAACAGTCTATGACTAGGGTGGCTAGAGTCTTTGACAATTTTAGGGCCTTCCTCTGACACCGCCTGGTATAGAGGTCCTGCATGGCAGTAAGCTTGGTCCCAGTGATGTACTGGACCGTTCGCACTACCCTCTGTAGTGACTTGCGGTCAGAGGCCGAGCAGTTGCCATACCAGGCAGTGATGCAACCAGTCAGGATGCTCTCGATGGTGCAGCTGTAGAACCTTTTGAGGATCTGAGGACCCATGCCAAATCTTTTCAGTCTCCTGAGGGGGAATAGGTCTTTGTCATGCCCTCTTCACGACTGTCTTGGTGTGCTTGGGCCATGTTAGTTTGTTGGTGATGTGGACACCAAGGAACTGGAAGCTCTCAACCTGCTCCACTGCAGCCCTGTCGATGAGAATGGGGCTGTACCTTTTGCAGCTGTAATCGCAGCAAAAGGTATTTCTAACATGTATTGACTCAGGGGAGTGAATACTTATCAAATAAAGGTATTTTAGTTTTTAAGACATTTTAGATTTTTTCCACTTTGAGTATTTTGTGTAGCTCGTTGACAAAAAATGACAAGTGAATCCATTTGAATCCCACTTTGTAAAACAATAAATTGGGATGAAATCCAAGTGCGGTGAATACTTATGCTACCCACTGCACATTAAGTGCTTTTATTTCAAAACAGTAAAACAGATATGTATGAAAAAAACGTCAAATAAAAGGTGACATTCTGTACTGTTATCTCATATGAAACATTTGATCTCAAATACAAAATGCTGGTGTATAGTCAGATTTGAGCTTCACTGTTCAAATAAAGATGCAGGGGAGTGTATGTGAGTTTACTGCTGAAAAGCGTTTGTCCCTTCAACAGTTAAAGAAAGCTGTTTACACTGAAACAAGTTATTAATCCTTTAGTGCTTTTCTGGCACATCGTGTATAAGTTGAACACAGGCAGAAAGTCTTGTAATCAAATTAGTGAACATCTATTTTCTTTCCCCAGACTTTTGATATAATTAACTACAAGGTACCTTATCTAATTCCTAATTCCACCTCCATGGCAGTTCTCGGAATCATTTGGCACCCCGTACGCTCCTTCGCTTTCACTTTGTAGAATGACAAAGTAATTAAAACCTCACTCCCATTCTTGCCAAATATGAGAGTGGCAACAATATTTCACAAACAGCATTGCCTATACATTGTTCTTATAACCATAATATTTTATGGCTTTTGTTTGTGGGTCAATGCATTACATATCCAGGGACCAGACACCTTATTTGTAATTTCTCTGTTGATTCATGAAAGTGATTCTTCAAAAAACCCGCTGAAATGGAGCTACTACAGAGCCAACAGACCTTCCAATCATGTGTCTGCTCACCCCCTGCTTTGCAAGCCAATGTAACAAATGTGTGTGTGTCTGCGGGCTGATTCATTGAGTCTGATCAGAATTGAGAGCTAGGCCCAAGTTCAAGCTGTTTCCTCAGCTTTCGGATACACAGTGGAGTTGTGCTGGCTCGCTGTGTACTAACAGATTGTCTCAGTGTCCTCTGCTCGTCCCCAGGCGATGATTCTGTCGACATTTGGAGCCATCTTACTCTCCTGTAAACTGTGTTCCCACAGTACTCCGTTCCTCAGCACCGGTCACCGTTATTTCTCCATTCAGATCAGGTTTTCTAATGTATATAGTGGCCATCTGGTGGGGAGTTGTTGAGCAGCTTTCAAGGTTAATATAGTTTTGCGTTTTTTAAATTTGTTTTTATTTCTATTAGTTTTAAGATTTTTATTAGAAATTCTATTTAGTTTCAGTTATTTTTCATATCTGATGTACACTGAACAAAAATATAAATGCCAACATGCAACAATTTCACATTTTAGGAGTGACAGTTCATTATAAGGAAATCAGACAACTGAAATGAATTCATTAGGCCCTAGTCTATGGACTTCACATGACTGGGAAATCAGATACGCATCTGATGGTCACAGATACCTTAAAAAAAGGTAGGGGTGTGGATCAGAAAACCAGTCAGTATCTAGTGTGACCACCATTTGTCTCATGCAGTGCGACACCTCCGTCGCACAGTTGATCAGGCTGTTGATTGTGGCCTGTTGAGTGTTGTCCCGCTCCTCTTCAATGGCTGTGCGAAGTTGCTGGATATGGGCGGGAACTGGAACACGCTGTCATACACTTAGATCCAGAGCATCCCAAACATGCTCAATGGGTGACATATCTGGTGAGTAAGCAGACCATGGAAGAATTGGGACATTTTCAGCTTACAGGAATTGTGTACAGATCCTTGCAACATGGGGACGTGCATTATTATGCTGAAAGGTAATGGCGGAGGATGAATGGCACAACAATGGGCCTCAGGATCTCATCACAGTATCTCTGTGCATTCAAGTTGCCATCGATCAGATGCAATTGTGTTCGTTGTCCGTAGCTTATGCCTGCCCATACCATAACCCCACCGCAACCATGGGGCACTCTGTTCATAACGCCTCTCTGAGTTAGTGATTGCTGTTTAGCAGTCTGATGGCCTTGAGATAGAAGCTGTTCTTCAGTCTCTCGGTCCCAGCTTCGATGCACCTGTACTGACCTCGCCTTCTGGATGGTAGCGGTGTGAACAGGCAGCGGCTCAGGTGATTGTTGTCTTTGATGATCATTTTGCCTTCCTGTGACATCGGGTGCTATAGGTGTCATGGAGGGCAGGTAGTTTGCCCCCGGTGATGCGTTGTGCAGACCGCACCACCCGCTGGAGAGCCTTGCGGTTGCCGTACCAGGTGGTGATACAGCCCAACAGGATGCTCTCAACTTGATTGTGGATCTGTAAAAGTTCATCAAGTTTGTGGGTGACAAGCCAAATTTCTTCAGCCTCCTGAGGTTGAAGAGGCGCTGTTGCGCCTTCTTCACCACGGATAGCGTGGTGGCACCTTAATTGAGGTTGGTGGCACCTTAATTGGGGAGGACGTGCTTGTGGTAATGGCTGGAGCAGAACAAGTGGAATGTGGTGACCTAGTCAAATCATGCTCTTTTTCGCATGCATGAAGTTCTGATTGCAACTGCTCTATTTCGCGCTCTGATATCCTCTGGGACTTCACAGTCGTATCAAGCATGTTCAACGCTATTTTGCTGTGTCGCAATTCATTTTCCCCAAGTGAAAACACAACAAGCTCCAGAATTAATATCTTCTCATATTTCCAGTAATGAAGCATTTAATCCTTAGTCGAATCAAATGTAAGACCATTCACACCTTTTTTTAAATCAAATCATTAATACAAGATGATTGCTATAACTCTAAAATATCTATTGCTTGTATATTCTCCAACATGCATGTGTTCGTTATACAGTGCCTTCGGAAAGTATTCAGACCTCTTGACTTTTTCCCTCATTTTGTTACGTTACAGCTTTATTCTAAAATGTATTAAAACATTTTTTCTCCTCATCAATCTACACACAATACCCCATAATGAAAAATAATAAATATCACATTTAACATAAGTATTCAGACCCTTTACTCAGTACTTTGTTGAAGCACCCTTGGCAGCCATTACAGCCTTGAGTCTTCTTGGGTATGACGCTACAAGCTTGGCACACCTGTATTTGGGGAGATTATCCAATTCTTCTCTGGAGATCCTCTCAAGCTCTGTCAGGTTGGATGGGGAGCGTCATTGCACAGCTATTTTCAGGTCTCTCCAGAGATGTACGATCGAGTTCAAGTCCGGGCTCTGGCTGGGCCACTCAAGGACATTCAGAAACTTGTCCCAAAGCCACTCCTGCGTTGTCTTGGCTGAGTGCTTAGGGTCGTTGTTCTGTTGGAAGGTGAATCGTCGCCTCAGTCTAAGGTAGAGGTCGACCGATTATGACTTTTCAACGCTGATACCGTTACCAATTATTGGAGGACCAAAAAAAGCCGATACCGATTAATCGGACGATTTTTATATATATATTTGTAATAATGACAATTACAACAATACTGAATGACAACTGTTTTTACAATATATATAATACATCATTAAAATCTATTTAGTCTCAAATAAATAATGAAACATGTTGAATTTGGTTTAAATAATGCAAAAACAAAGTGTTGGTAAAAGTAAAAGTGCAATATGTGCCATGTAAAAAAGCTAATGTTTAAGTTCCTTGCTCAGAACATATGAAAGCTGGTGGTTCCTTTAAACACGAGTCTTCAATATTCCCAGGTAAGAAGTTTAGGTTGTAGTTATTATAGGACTATTTCTCTCTATACCATTTGTATTTCACATATTTGACTATTGGATGTTCTAATAGGTACTTTAGTATTGCCAGCCTAATTTCGGGAGTTGATAGGCTTGAAGTCATAAACAGCGCAATGCTCGAAGCACAGCGAAGAGCCCCTGGCAAATGCAGGAAAGTGCTGTTTGAATGAATGCTTACGAGCCTGTTGCTGCCTACCACCGCTCAGTCAGACTGCTCTATCAAATCATAGACTTAATTATAATATAATAACACACAGAAATACGAGCCTTAGGTCATTAATATGGTCAAATCCGGAAACTATCATTTCGAAAACAAAACATTTATTCTTTCAGTGAAATACGGAACCGTTCCGTATTTTATCTAACGGGTGGCATCCCTAAGTCTAAATATTCCTGTTACATTGCACAACCTTCAATGTTATGTCATAATTATATACAATTCTGGCAAATTAATTACGGTCTTTATTAGGAAGAAATGGTCTTCAAACAGTTCGCAACGAGCCAGGCGGCCCAAACTGCTGCATATACCCTGACTCTGCTTGCACAGAACGCAAGAGAAGTGACACAATTTCCCTAGTTAACCTCACTAGGGTAGGGGGCACTATTTTCACCCCTCCGGATGAAAAGCGTGCCCAAAGTAAACTGCCTCTTACTCAGGCCCAGAGGCTAGGATATGCATATTGGTAGATTTGGATAGAAAACACTCTAAAGTTTCCAAAACTGTTAAAATAATGTCCGTGAGTATAACAGAACTGATATGGCAGGCGAAAACCTGAGTAAAATCCATCCAGGAAGTGGGATATTTTTGATGTGGTTGCTTTTCTCTTGCCTGCCTATACAGTATGTCAATGGTTAGGACCTAGATTGCAGTTCCTATGGCTTCCACTAGATGTCAACAGTCTTTAGACTTGGTTACAGGCTTTTATTTTGAAAAACGACGAGTAAAAAGTCATTTTGGTTAGGGGACAGGGGAAGAATGCAGACCTGATTTTGCGTGCATGAAATACAACCTGAGGATTGATTATAAACATCGTTTGACATGTTTCTACGAACTTCACCGGTACTATTTGGAATAGCATACCATGCGATTATCTGAGAACAGCGCCCAGCAGACAAATCATTACAAACAGTTACCAGCCAAGTAGAGGAGTTACACAAGTCAGAAATAGCGATACAATTAATCACTTACCTTTGATGATCTTCATATGGTTGCACTCACAAGACTCCCATTTACTCAATAAATGTTTGTTTTGTTCAATAAAGTCCCTCTTTATGTCCAAAAACCTCAGTTTTGTTGGTGCGTGTTGTTCAGTAATCCAATGGCTCAAAGGCAGTCAAAACATGCAGACAAAAATTCCAAATAGTACCGGTAAAGTTCGTAGAAACATGTCAAACGATGTTTATAATCAATCCTCAGGTTGTATTTACTCTAAATAATCGATAATATTTAAACCGGACAAATACCGTTTTCAATAGAAAGGGGAAAGAAAATCAGCCTGCCACGCAGTCTCCTCGTGGAGTGCAATGTAATCGGCCATAATCGGTGTCCAAAAATGCCGATTACCGATTGCTATGAAAACTTGAAATCGGCCCTAATTAATCGGCCATTCTGATTAATCGGTCGACCTCTAGTCTAAGGTCCTGAGTTCTCTGAAGCAGGTTTTCATAAAGGATCTCTCTTTACTTTGCTCAATCCATCTTTGCCTCGATCCCGACTATTCTCCTAGCCCCTGCCGCTGAAAAACATCCACACAGCATGATGCTGCCACCACCATGCTTCACCGTAGGAATGGTGCCAGGTTTCCTCCAGATGTGACGCTTGGCATTCAGGCCGAAGAGTTCAATCTCGGATTTATCAGAGCAGAGAATCTGGTCTCTCATGGTCTGAAATTCTTTAGGTGCCTTTTGGCAAACTCCATGCGGGCTGTTATGAGCCTTTTAGTGAGGAGTGGCTTCCATCTGGTCATTCTACCATAAATGTCTGATTGGTGGTGCTGCAGAGATGGTTGTCCTTCTGGAAGGTTCTCCCATCTCCACAGAGGAACTCTAGAGCTCTGCCAGAGTGACCCTTCTCCACAGATTGCTCAGTTTGGCCGGGCGGCCAGGTCTAGGAAGAGTCTTGGTGGTTCCAAACTTCTTCCATTTAAGAATGATGGAAGCCACTGTGTTCTTGGGGACCTTTAATGCTGCAGGAATTGTTTGGTACCCTTTCCAGATCTGTGCTTCGACACAATCCTGTCTCGGAGCTCTACGGACAATTCCTTCGACCTCATGGCTTGGGCTTTGCTCTGACATGCACTGTCAACTGTGTGACCTTATATAGACAGGTGTGTGCCTTTCTAAATCATGTCCAATCAATTGAATTTACCACAGGTGGACTCCAATCAAGTTGTAGAAACATCTCAAGGATGATCAATGGAAACAAGATACACCTAGCTACCAAATGCAGCTAGCTAGTTTAGCATACTCAAACACCCGGCTTAAACAGAGAGGGATGCTATGTTAGCTAGCTGACAATTGCTATCCAACACTGGAACTCTTCCAAGTGAAGATAAGCTTTTGGTTTTATTAATTTATTGCTACCGGTGTAACTACTAAACTGCTTGCTGTAAACAGTACTGCATGATTGTAGCAGGTTTACTAACGCATTAGTTCCAGTAGCTATGTTGACTATGACATTAGCTAATATGGTGATAATTATGTAGGATGTGTGTAGCGGTTAGTGGTTATGGTATGAATGTTTGGCTTGGAAAGGTTTTTCCCCCTGACCACAGACAGCGGTTCTGTTGTGCACTGCAGTCCACAAGCGAAGGAATAAGGTGAAAGGGGAAGAGCGCATAGATGCGAGAAGGAATTATACAAGCAAAGTGATCAAACTATTAGTGTGGCTGCTATGAAAGTGAACTGTTTACAGGTGATCAAGGATGTATTCATTCCACCGATTCTGTTGAAAAACATTTCTTAAACGTAAGCAAACGATACGAGGATAAACATACCTGAATTTGTCCAGTAGAAACTGTAGTTTACAACTGTTTGGACTATTGATTACACCCTAGATTAGCTAGATACAGGCAAGAGTGTGCAAGGCGGTATTGAATGTATCACTGTCTGTCACTTTGATTACTCCAATTGTTCTCTCGATCTGTGCATCTACGTTGTAAACTTTCATTTGTAGGCTAGGTTGTAGCAACCTCATGATGGGTATATGTGTGGGAAAATGTGTGTATCATGTAGAAGGCTAAACCTATCGATGTTACATTGAGCTGGGTGAATGGAATATGAATGACTGTCGCCCCATATATGCTGTAGTATAAATAAGACCATGCTCATAAAAATAAAATTGTACTCCCTAATCTTAAACGACACCGACCAACACTGCATTTAGGTTAGTATTGTGGAGTAACTACAAAGTTGTTGATCCATCCTCAGTTCTCTCCCATCACAGCCAAAACTGAGCAGATTCCATCCTCTCTGGGAACTGAGTTAGGAAGGATGCCTGTATCTTTGTAGTGACTGGGTGTATTGATACACCATCCAAAGTGTAATGCATAACTTCACCATGCCCAAAGGGACGTTCAATGTCTGCTTTATTTAATGTTTTACCCATCTATCAATAGGTGCCCTTCTTTGCGAGGCATTGGAAAACCTCGCTGATTTTTGTGGTTGAATCTGTGTTTGACATTCACTCCTTGACCGAGGGACCTTGTGTGGGGTACAGATATCAGGTAGTCATTCAAAAATCCTGTAAACACTATTAAACACACCCTGAAGAAGGCAGGCACAGTGATGCCGAAACGTTGGTGATTCACCCAATAAATTACTGGGAGTTTATATATGGAGTGTGCGACTCTATTTTTATAGTTTATAGATTATTCGCCATTAGTACGCACCTCCAAACAAAATACTTTTTCTGGGGGTGCGCCAGCTCATGTTTTTGAAACACTATTATTGCACACAGAGTGAGTCCATACAACTTATTATGTGACTTTTTAAGCAAATATTTATACTGCAATAAAGTATAAAGTAAAACACCCTGCTGGTAGCTAATGTTAGCTAGCCCATAGATCTAGCCTAGATAGGTAACTAAATAGCTAGTCAACCTAGAATTGTGTCTGACAGTAGATATACAACTATTTTCATACAATACTATCTAATAACCTCTAGTTCGCTAATATCACAACAACATTAGGAAAGGATTTAAGAAATGTACATTCATATTTAGCATTTATGTGCTACACTATACACCGGATCACTCGTAAATAGCTAACTTAGCAACCTCTTCTCAGCAAGTAGACTGCACTGGAGAGCACAGGAGGTTGGTGGCACCTTAATTGGGGAGGACGTGGTTGTGGTAACGGCTGGAGCAGAATAAGTGGAATGGTATCAAATACATCAAACACATTTTCCCCATGTATTTGATGCCATTCCATTGACGCCGTTCCAGCCATTATAATGAGCCGTCCTCTCCTAAGCAGCCTCCACTGGTGGAGAGCGCACGAACACATCTGATGTCATCACACATTTACATCTGAACGGCCATTTCTTGAGACCTACAGCTGCAAATTAAAGAAAAGGGTTAGCTAACATAGCTAGTAGCCTAATTGACCGTATTTTATCCTGAAATAATTTGAGGTGGTCCCAACGTCATCCTCACATTTTTCTAGGTTATGGTTTAATGTAAATAGCCTACACATAGAAAGGAAAAAGTACCTTGATCAAAGGGGCAAGCTGCAGTTGCTACATCCAGGTTTTGGCTTATAAATGATTCATATATACCCATTGATTCATTAAGAATATAACTTATAAAATGCCTCATGAGCTTAGTTCAACTGTCGTACCCCATCAGAACTCAAAATATTAGCTTGTTTTACATCCTCAAAACATGGTTAAAACAATAATATTTGTATAATGGATGGTCGATCCTTGCATCGATAGATCTGTCTATGAATTTGAGAGTGGTTACATTTCTCCAGCCCCATTCCTTAGCTTTTTACCAAAACAGGCTCTATTGTTTCAACTTCTGATTGCCCCTTCTTCCCACATTTGGTTTTAATCCTTTGTACATTGTTGGGGACGGGGGGGCGTGGCATATCACTGAATTGTGATATCCGTCATATCTTGTGCATATCCTTTTTGTCAATAATGAATCTGAATGTGAACTGGGCTTTGCTTGTCATGTCAGGAATTTTGTGTCACTTTACGACGACATATGTCACTGTTATGTTGTGTTTGTTATAGGGAAGGGATGTAATGGTATAACTGAAGAGAAACAGGTAATGATGCATTTTCCAGCATTATTACATAGGAATGATTTTCTCTGTTTCCAGATAACAACCATGGGCTAGTTGGGATATCAGGAAAGGATTGGGGGAAACAACATGGAAACTATTTATGTTAACTAATGGTAATTACTAGCTAATTGCAGAGTAAATACATCTTATTACCGAGCTAGAATGTAAAGCGGTACCCACATTTCTCTCATGTAAATGAGAGATTAAGCAAACAATTTATCGCGGGAAATATTCAATCTTTGCTATTTTCATTAGCATGCTGATGATTTCAAATTGTGTTGTATTTATGTCTTATCTGTTAAGACATTGAATACATGTGGTTTAGTGTATTTAGCACATTTAGTATGTTTAGTTAAGTTTTCACTGTGAGAAGCAAGTTCATTTAACGCTATGTGTGATTTGGTTTATGTAGATACAACAATTCAAAGTTAACACACAAAGTAACCAAAAACCTGATCTAATGTGCATATTCATAATGAGTTTGCAGCACATCCGCAGCAAACAGTAGAATGTTTGCCACAAGTTTCCCAGAATTGTTAGCCAGAAGTTCACAAGTCGCTGTAAATTCACTGCAAAAGTTTGCCTCAAAACTAATTTGCAAATTTGCAGAAATTGGCCAAAGATTTACAATAACTGTTTGCCAATTGCCTGTTTGTTTTTTTTTCCTCGGAAAGAGAGCTTTAAAAATGTATTGAAAATAATTGCATACAAAAAAAACGTACACTCACCTAGCAGAAAAACTTTATCGTAAAAATTACATTTCACTTCAGTGAATCAAAATACAGTATGTACAACAGTAAACTGACACCTGGTGGCTTTTCTTTGATTCAGAACGAACTCTCCATCTCACCGTCGATGATGACTTTTCCATTTTCTTCTACTTCCTTTGACCCAGCCTTGATGGCAAGTTCGTTCTCAATTTCCTTGTCACCCAACGGAACCTTGTTGATTTTGGCGAAGCTCTGGCTGATGTCCATAAAGGTCTTGTTTTTGGTCTCGGGCAGAATAAAGTAGAGGTACACAGCACCCAGCACACACACCACCAGGAACACCAGGAAGGCATAGGTCTCCAGGGACTCCTGTGGAGACACACACCAAAATCTTTTAAAGGTATACTTAGCAATATGACATCATCATACATAGTGGGGCGACTTCCCGTTTACAGATGTCAACAACAAATTTCAAATCTGCCAAGACTTGCCACATTTACAAACATTTCACCTTCATTTCCAGCCCAAACTTCCCCCTCACAAAAAGATAGGCTTCCCTGAGCTGTCAGCCTGAAGTGTGTGTACAGAGGCATCTAGCCATCTGTGTGAAACTGTTGGTGTGACAAGCAATAACAGCCTCATTCTTCTGAGGCGTGCTCTCCATTCCATTGTGGTCAGTGCAGTTCAATCCCCCCCCCCCCACACACAGATGTACACAAACAAACATTTGCAAGAGTCACCAGAGTAGTTATACTAACTCTGTGGTCCATTTCTACATTTAGATAACCTCCAGGGGGACCAAAGAGAATTGAAACTCAGTGGCGAGTCACACTTCTTAAAAAGTCACCAAACAGGGAGCATCAATGTCGCCTCTCAGAGCAGTAAAACATCAGTAAAAAAGAAACAGGCAACGGAGTGTGGCTGGACCTAGTGCTTGCATAGGCCTACTGAAGAGCTGAAGCTTTGCAAGCATGTAATGCTGTATGTTCTATAATTATATAATCTATATAATGTATTTGGTAGTGAGTAGAAAGTGTATTTGCAATTACTTCTGAGAATGGGACTACACTGTTAGAAAAAATGGTGCTATCTAGAACCTAAAAGGGTTCTTTGGCTGTCCCCATAGGATTTTTTAATTTTTTATGTTTAAAATTTGTTTGCTCTGAATCCCACTGGGACTACACTCTTAGACCAAAAGAGTTCAAACCTGGAACCAAAAAAGGACCTACCTGGAACAAATAAGGGTTCTCTTATGGGGACAGCCTAAGAACCTTTTCGCAACCCTTTTATCTAAGAGTGTATGGCCTGCTGTGAATTACATTTCTCTGACCTGACTCCCTCTCAGTGGGAGCTTTATAAATTCTTAAATGAACTAAATCTATTCAGGCCAAACGGAATATTGGATTACGTTTTAGAAACATTTCAGAATCAAACAAAGAATCAAAGAAATTCAGAAGGATGAGCCTGGGAAATAATTGGGATTACTGAAAAACACAGTCCAATGCTGAGAAGTCGCAGGGAATAGAGAAAGAATCCAACATCCACAGGGAACCACAAATATACCCAACATCTTTGAAATCTGACAGTGCACTGTCAATCATTCAGTTTAATGAGGGATTTCAAATCTGGCCAGGCAGATTACCAGAGGGAGACTGCCTGGGAATCTTGATTGACCCCAGACTGGGATTTTGAATCTACTGTTCATGAGGACATGATGCACTAAAAGCTATTTTCCAAACAGTCTAATATACAGTGGGGCAAAAAAGTATTTAGTCAGCCACCAATTGTGCAAGTTCTCCCACTTAAAAAGATGAGAGAGAGGCCTGTAATTTTCATAGGTACACTTCAACTATGACAGACAAAATGAGAAAAAAAATCCAGAAAATCACATTGTAGGATTTTTAATGAATTTATTTGCAAATTATGGTGGAAAATAAGTATTTGGTCAATAACAAAAGTGTATCTCAATACTTTGTTATATACCCTTTGTTGGCAATGACAGAGGTCAAACGTTTTCTGTAAGTCTTCACAAGGTTTTCACACACTGTTGCTGGTATTTTGGCCCATTCCTCCATGCAGATCTCCTCTAGAGCAGTGATGTTTTGGGGCTGTTGCTGGGCACCACGGACTTTCAACACCCTCCAAAGATTTTCTATGGGGTTGAGATCTGGAGACTGGCTAGGCCACTCCAGGACCTTGAAATGCTTCTTACGAAGCCACTCCTTCGTTGCCCGGGTGGTGTGTTTGGGATCATTGTCATGCTGAAAGACTCAGCCATGTTTCATCTTCAATGCCCTTGCTGATGGAAGGAGGTTTTCACTCAAAATCTCACGATACATGGCCCCATTCATTCTTTCCTTTACACGGATCAGTCGTCCTGGTCCCTTTGCAGAAAAACAGCCCCAAAGCATGATGTTTCCACCCCCATGCTTCACAGTAGGTATGGTGTTCTTTGGATGCAACTCAGCATTCTTTGTCCTCCAAACACGACGAGTTGAGTTTTTACYAAAAAGTTATATTTTGGTTTCATCTGACCATATGACATTCTCCCAATCTTCTTCTGGATCATCCAAATGCTCTCTAGCAAACTTCAGACGGGCCTGGACATGTACTGGCTTAAGCAGGGGGACACGTCTGGCACTGCAGGATTTGAGTCCCTGGCGGCGTAGTGTGTTACTGATGGTAGGCTTTGTTACTTTGGTCCCAACTCTCTGCAGGTCATTCACTAGGTCCCCCCGTGTGGTTCTGGGATTTTTGCTCACCGTTCTCGTGATCATTTTGACACCACGGGGTGAGATCTTGCGTGGAGCCCCAGATCGAGGGAGATTATCAGTGGTCTTGTATGTCTTCCATTTCCTAATAATTGCTCCCACAGTTGATTTCTTCAAACCAAGCTGCTTACCTATTGCAGATTCAGTTTTCCCAGCCTGGTGCAGGTCTACAATTTTGTTTCTGGTGTCCTTTGACAGCTCTTTGGTCTTGGCCATAGTGGAGTTTGGAGTGTGACTGTTTGAGGTTGTGGACAGGTCTCTTTTATACTGATAACAAGTTCAAACAGGTGCCATTAATACAGGTAACGAGTGGAGGACAGAGGAGCCTCTTAAAGAAGAAGTTACAGGTCTGTGAGAGCCAGAAATCTTGCTTGTTTGTAGGTGACCAAATACTTATTTTCCACCATATTTTGCAAATATATTCATAAAAAATCCTACAATGTGATTTTCTGGATTTTTTCTCCTCATTTTGTCTGTCATGGTTGAAGTGTACCTTTGATGAAAATTACAGGCTTCTCTCATCTTTTTAAGTGGGAGAACTTGCACAATTGGTGGCTGACTAAATACTTTTTTGCCCCACTGTACCTGTCATAAAACACACAGTACCCATACAACGGTGACCTCAAAGCCCAACTACTTCCTGTTGACATCCGCCTTCCTAAGGCTTTATGGGTTATTACTGTGTCACATCGAGACACGGTTGTTCCCTCTTTCAGATATTTCATAAGAAGATAAACAAGGCTGTATTTGGTAGCCTGATCCAGACTGAAAAAAAAAAAAACGGTTTCTGTGATGTAACACTAATTTGCAAAAGTTGGAAAAATCCCTTAGTCCGATGAATTTTGCATTACACGGACAGATGAGTAATGCTAATTACAAACGCATTTCCTATAAAAATATTTCAACTTCTTGTTATTGCTAAGATTGATTTTTCACTGGCCTATTGATTGACGTGAGAAAGGAGGTGGTTTCTGTTTTAGGGGGTAAGCTTTATTGCCTGCAGTGCTGGCTTGGCACATTTAGCCTCCCTGACACATACACAAACATACACTGACCTAGAGAGAAGTTTATCCTCGGCGGCTGCAATCTGTTCGGCGTGCGACGGGGACACAAGGATAATTAAATGTCCATAATGGAGGGGATATAAAAGTTAATACATCTGATCAGGGAGAGGTGTCCCCAGTGCAATAATGGGGCTGGCCTTCGGGAGGTCATGGTCACTGCATTGGTCATGGTCACTGCATTGTGGGGGCAATTGCTTGTCCCAGTTGACAAGGAGAGGGCTACAGTGTGTGTGTGTGTGTCTGGGGGGTGGTTTATGCAGACTGTGCTCATACTCTTAATGGCCCAAGGGGAGGCCGACCCAAGGACAGCAAATTAGCTGCTTGACTAGGCTTTAACATTATTATTATGCGTTTTCAGCTTGGCAAACTGTCATTTTGGGAATGCAAGATGATTTATAATGCTGTTTCTACCTTTTACATTTTGGATTAGCCTCTAGCACTCCAGCAGTGACGTATGCTACATTGTGATAATCATATAATGAGTCTTAAAATTACATTATACTGTATATGGGTCTTTCTATAAACTAGGGTACCAGTGAGCATTTCCTGTAGCGGACAATTGTTTAGAGCTGCTACAAAGTCTTTAATAATTAGCCTTTTTTTCAGGTGAATACATTAAGACACCAACCTTTTCTGAGTCAAGATCACTTTCTGAGTCCAAAGCAAGATCTACCGCTCAGATAGTTTAAAAAAAGAAAATAATAATAAGCCTATGCAACATTAACCTATTAAAAACAGTTCTGTAACAATGAGGTTTGTGCAGTAGGCTATGAGGCCCAATACATTATCACATATTGGCTATGCTTGAATTGCCTTGTCAATGTTGTTCTTCTCAGACCATTTTGAAATTATATTTCAAAATGTTCGGTATACGATCACACTGGTAATATATCATTTGCTGTATTACTTGTGAGGCACAGCTGAGTGAGCACAATAATTAGCTTTGTTTTATTTGACTGGATGGCCTGCATCTGATGGTCAGTCAGAGGGGAGGGAGGAAAGGAGAGAGCAGCAGGGAGGCTGCCTCTCACCCGACTCACACCGTCCCTCCGCTCTCCCTCCCTCCGCTGAGAAAAGGAGACATTGTCTTCCAGCTGTTGGCGAAACTCAAGTCGCACTGCATTATTTCTGCCTCATTCACCAATTCATGTTGTTACTCCCATGACCAGAGAAAGTTAAATTAAAATCTAAAAAAAGAGATATATTAAAAAAGAGATTAGCTGCAAAAAAGAACAATGCAAGGTTATCGAAACACTTTGCTATACTCACTCAGTTGCAGCTGCAGTGCTGGTTGTTGTAACGACTCTCGTTTGTAGAATGAAGAGTGGACCAAGGCGCAGCGTGGAAACTGTTCATGATTTTAATATTCAAAAAACACTCGAAACGAAAGCGCACAGTTCTGTCAGGCAAAAACCTGACCCATACCCTGACCTAACCAAACATAGAGAATAATAAGGAACTCTAAGGGGACGGTCGCTGGATGCTCCGGACCGGGGACGGTCGCTGGAGGCTCCGGACTGAGGACCGTCGCCTCAGATGGCATCATGAGGTAGGAACATTTTGTGGATATATTGAAGCAACATCTCAAGACATCAGTCAGGAAGTTAAAGTTGGTCACAAATGGGTCTTCCAAATGGACAATGACCCCAAGCATACTTCCAAAGTTGTGGCAAAATGGCTTAAGGACAACAAAGTCAAGGTGTTGGAGTGGCCATCACAAAGCACTGACCTCAACCCTATGGAAAATGTGTGGGCAGAACTGAAAAAGCGTGTGCGAGCAAGGAGATCTACAAGCCTGACTCAGTTACACCAGCTCTGTCAGGAGGAATAGGCCAAAATTCACCCAACGTATTATGGGAAGCTTGCGGAAGGCTACCCGAAACGTTTGACCCAAGTTAAACAATTTGATGGAAATGCTACCAAATACTAATTGAGTGTATGTAAACTTCTTCTTTTGTTTTCCCATGATGTTAACCAAAGAGGCACTGTGTTTGAAGGTAGGCCTTGAAATACATCCACAGGTACACCTCCAATTGACTCAAATTATGTCAATTAGCCTATCAGAAGCTTCTAAAGCCATGACATCATTTTCTGGAATTTTCCAAGCTGTTTAAAGGCACAGTCAACTTAGTGTAGGTAAACTTCTGACCCACTGGAATTGTGATACAGTGAATTATAAGTCAAATAATCTGTCTCTAAACAATTGTTGGAAAATTACCTACAGTGGGGAGAACAAGTATTTGATACACTGCCGATTTTTCAGGTTGTCCTACTTACAAAGCATGTAGAGGTCTGTAATTTTTATCATAGGTACACTTCAACTGTGAGAGACGTCATCTAAAACAAAAATCCAGAAAATCACATTGTATGATTTTTAAGTAATTAATTAGCATTTTATTGCATGACATAAGTATTTGATCACTTACCAACCAGTAAGAATTCCGGCTCTCACAGACCTGTTAGTTTTTCTTTAAGAAGCCCTCCTGTTCTCCACTCATTACCTGTATTAACTGCACCTGTTTGAACTCGTTACCTGTATAAAAGACACCTGTCCACACACTCAAGCAAACAGACTCCAACCTCTCCACAATGGCCAAGACCAGAGAGCTGTGTAGGGACATCAAGGATAAAATTGTAGACCTGCACAAGGCTGGGATGRGCTACAGGACAATAGGGAAGCAGCTTGGTGAGAAGGCAACAACTGTTGGCKCAATTATTAGAAAATGGAAGAAGTTCAAGATGACGGTCAATCACCCTCGGTCTGGTGCTCCATGCAAGATCTCACCTCGTGGGGCATCAATGATCATGAGGAAGGTGAGGGATCAGCCCAGAACTACACGGCAGGACCTGGTCAATGACCTGAAGAGAGCTGGGACCACAGTCTCAAAGAAAACCATTAGTAACACACTACGCCGTCATGGATTAAAATCCTGCAGCGCACGCAAGGTCYCCCTGCTCAAGCCAGCGCATGTCCAGGCCCGTCTGAAGTTTGCCAATGACCATCTGGATGATCCAGAGGAGGAATGGGAGAAGGTCATGTGGTCTGATGAGACAAAAATATAGCTTTTTGGTCTAAACTCCACTCGCGGTGTTTGGAGGAAGAAGAAGGATGAGTACAACCCCAAGAACACCATCCCAACCGTGAAGCATGGAGGTGGAAACATCATTCTTTGAGGATGCTTTTCTGCAAAGGGGACAGGACGACTACACCGTATTGAGGGGAGGATGGATGGGGCCATGTATCGCAAGATCTTGGCCAACAGCCTCCTTCCCTCAGTAAGAGCATTGAAGATCGGCGTCGTGGCTGGGTCTTCCAGCATGACAACGACCCAAAACACACAGCCAGGGCAACTAAGGAGTGGCTCCGTAAGAAGCATCTCAAGGTCCTGGAGTGCCTAGCCAGTCTCCAGACCGAACCCAATAGAAAATCTTTGGAGGAGCTGAAAGTCCGTATTGCCCAGCGACAGCCCCGAAACCTGAAGGATCTGGAGAAGGTCTGTATGGAGGATGGGCCAAAATCCTGCTGCAGTGTGTCAAACCTGGTCAAGAACTACAGGAAACGTATGATCTCTGTAAGTTTGCAAAACAAAGGTTTCTGTACCAAATATTAAGTTCTGCTTTTCTGATGTATCAAATACTTATGTCATGCAATAAAATGCAAATTAATTACTTAAAAATCATACAATGTGATTTTCTGGATTTTTGTTTTAGATGACGTCTCTCACAGTTGAAGTGTACCTATGATAAAAATTACAGACCTCTACATGCTTTGTAAGTAGGACAACCTGAAAAATCGGCAGTGTATAAAATACTTGTTCTCCCCACTGTATGTCATGCACAAAGTAGATGTAGACTTCAACGATACATAACTTTTCCCCAAGCGATTCACCAAAATTAAAGTAATTCAGGCATTTATATATAAATTCTAGTCGTTTATCAAATGCCTTTTCAAAATCTGCTATGAAGACCAGGCATGGTATCTTGGATGTTTCATAATGTTCAATTGTTTCAAGTAATTGTTGTATATTATCTCCAATATATCGTCAATGTAAAAAACTTGTCTGATCAGGATGAACAATATCTGATAATACCTTTTTTATTCTATGTGCTCTGCATTTCGCCAAGATTATCTCATCTCAGCAAGAGCTAGAGGCCTCCAGTTTTTTAAAAATGGACTGGATCTTTATACTTACCACCTGGGTCCTGTTTAAGTAGTAATGAAATCAGAATCTCTTGTGGAGTACCTGAAAGTCTACCATTTGTTTAGGAGTAAGTAAAACATGCTAATAATGGATCTCTGAGTACATCAAAAAAGGTCTTATATGCCTCTACTGGTATACCGTCAAGCCCATGTCACATTGGCATAAATTATTCGGGAGACAGGCGCAGGAATGCGCAATATATATATTTTTTAACAATAATAGATCATATTAATAGAAATAATAGCAGCACAATCTTATAAATGCATGCACATATTTAGAAAGTCCTAGTGAGGCTATAAGCATGTCAGCCCAGCCTGCTCAGTTCATTGGATTCAATTGTTGAAGCAATTTTGAAAAAATGAAGAGAAAACAAGTACAATATATCGCAAGATGTCCATTACATGCAAGACATATTTAATGTAGTCCTCATTAAATCCTGTTGTATTCCGACAAAAAAAAGAAGGAAAAAGGCACATAGAATCTAACGGCCACTAATGACTGCAAGTCAAAATTTGTCTTAGGCATCACAACGTCAACAGTGAAGAGGTGACTCCGGGATGCTGGCCTTCTAGGCAGAGTTCCTCTGTCCAGTGTCTGTGTTCTTTTGTCCATCTTAACCTTTTCTTTTTATTGGCCAGTCTGAGATATGGCTTTTTCGTTGCAACTCTGCCAGCATCCCGGAGTCGCCTCTTCACTGTTGACGTTGAGACTGGTGTTTTGCGGGTACTATTTAATGAAGGTGCCAGTTGAGGACTTGTGAGGCATCTGTTTCTCAAACTAGACACTCTAATGTACTTGTCCTCTTGCTCAGTTGTGCACCGGGGCCTGCCACTCCTCTTTCTATTCTGGTTAGGGCTAGTTTGCTATGTTCTGTGAAGGGAGTAGTACACAGCGTTGTACGAGATCTTCAGTTTCTTAGCAATTTCTCGCATGGAATAGCCTTCATTTCTCAGAACAAGAATAGACTGACGAGTTTCAGCAGAAAGTTCTTTTTTTCTGGCCATTTTGAGCCTGTAATCGAACCCACAAATGCTGATGACCCAGATACTCAACTAGTCTAAAGAAGGCCAGTTTTATTGCTGGCATAATTGCAAAAGGGTTTTCTAATGATCAATTAGCCTTTTAAAATTATAAACTTGGATTAGCTAACACAACGTGCCATTGGAACACAGGAGTGATGGTTGCTGATAATGGGCCTCTGTACGCCTATGTAGATATCCCATAAAAAAATATGCCGTTTCCAGCTACAATAGTCATTTACAACATTAACAATGTCTACACTGTATTTCTAATCAATTTGATGTAATTTTAATGGACAAAAAATTTGCTTTTCTTTCAAAAACAAGGACTTTCCTAAGTGACCCCAAACTTTTGAACGGTAGTGTATATTCACAGTATTATAAATGAATTGTGGTTTATTTGGTAGCATTTCGTAGTGTGACCGATTTTACTAATTGCATTAGTACTGTAGAAAGTTAGAGGTGCGCTATTTGATAAGATTCCCCCGCTCCCCCTACCTTGGGCTTCCAGTGAGGTCAACCTACCCCTGCCCCCCTCCCCATCTCGTACTTCTGAGTGGAAGACCTTCCCAGTCAGTAGCCTGCCTAGCTCACAGGGTGCCGACTTCGACAAGGTTAATTTACCCACAGTCCCACACGGTGACATGATATCATTGACGTGACGTGCAAATGAGCGATAGAAAACCAATCACGCAAATGTCACCATTCCCCCAAAAATTGTGCGGGCTCCCCGTGCCGCCCCCGGCGCCCATGCCTAAATCCGCCACTGAGACACCAATTATTTTAGGATCGTATAGGCCTACTCCAATAGAGAACCTAGGCAGGTTTTTAATTATATAATCCTTTGTCCTAGCCCTACAATAATTCTATTCATATTTATTAAGTTTTATCTTAAAAGCTAATCGTTCAGATTCACATCCGCGAACAAGGGCTACACTATATAACCGCTATTAAGTCATAATATACCCCAACTCTACAATTAGGCCATATCATATGAAAAAAAAACACACAAAAAAACTTGGTATTTCTAATGTACAATTTTCTAACTAAATAAATAAACAATCAAAGATATAAGTTCAGCCTTCCCTATCTTCGCCTGTCCCTAAATCAAAACCTGATTTTAAGTCCATATAGTTCAAAGTTACATATTGCCTAAATAGAAAAAGGATGAGTTCATCATACCCATTCTGCATTACCATAAGTCCAACCTTATTTTAAGTCCACGGTTCCATACTGCATGAACAAAAAAAAAGTCCATCGTGCACAAAAATGTTTTTGTAAAAAACTAATGAATCCATATCTGTACTGTGTAATGAGGTGCAAATATGTATCAGGGACTACTTCAACAGGAAGTAGCTATCACTCACAGCCACGTTGTAATCTTCGAGTCCTTGAACATTTGGTTGTTAACATATAATTTATCGACCACTAGACGAACATTCTGCTTCTCTGCTCGGGGCCTTTTGAAAGTGGGGTACAGTGCACATTGTCTCTCCACTATTTCATGGGGAAATTGTTCATTAATAGACAATGGGGTGTTCTTCAATTCCATACCCTGTTGTAACAAGGCAATTTTCATCTTGTAGTGGGTTAGCATAGCTACGATCGGACGGGGCCTTCCCTCTGCTCTGCCACCAAAACGGCGAGCCCTTTGAAAATCAATTGTTTCCACCTGTTCGTCAGTTTTCTTGAGATTACGTTTCATGAATACCTTGACTTTTTCCTTCGTTGACTGATAGTTTATTCTCATCCTCCTTTATTCCCATTATAACAATATTATTTTTCATACTTCTGCACTTTAGATCAAGTAATTCAGCTTTCATTGTTTTATTATCATGCCGTAGCCTCTCTGTAGTGTCTTTTAGGCAGTCCATGTTAGTTTTCAATATCTTATTTTCCGCTCGTATTTCTTCCATCATTTTATTACTGTAATCCATTCCTGTTTTTAAGGCCTCAACCTCCCCCAGTAGGCCAGGCAATAGATCCAGTTTTTAAACTGCTCGCTCATGCTTGTAAGCCATGCTCTATCTTCTGGAGACAGAGTTATAAAAACGTCCCCCTCCCAATGTTACATTTGGAATTTTAGATGGCGGCTTCCCTTCAGTTTCTACCACGCTGCCATGTCATAAGAATGATGGAGGCCATTGTGTTCTTGGGGACCCTTAATGCTGCAGAAATCTTTTGGTACCCTTCCCCAGATCTGTGCCTCGACACAATCCTGTCTCAGAGCTCTACGGACAATTAATTCAACCTCATGGCTTAGTTGTTGCTCTGACATGGACTGTCAACTGAGGGACCTTATTTAGACAGGTGTGTGCCTTTCAAAAATCATGTCCAATCAATTGAATTTACCATAGGTGGACTCCAATCAAGTTGTAGAAACATCTCAAGGATGATCAATGGAAACAGAATGCCCCTGAGCTCAATTTCGAGTCTCGTAGCAAAGGGTCTGAATAATTATGTAAATAAGGATGTCCAGGTTATTATTTTTGATAAATTAGCTAAAATATCAAAACTGTTTTCGGTTTGTCATTATGGGGTAGTGTGTGCAGATTGGTGAGGAACATTTTTATTTAATCCATTTTAGAATAAAGCTGTAAGGTAACAAAATGTGGAAAAAGGGAAGGGGTCTGAATACTTTCCGAATGCACTTTATTCTTCTCTTTGATTGTGCATTTTCGTCAGTTCTTATATTCACCAATAGATGGCGATCAGCTGATTTCTAGGGTTCTGTACTCCCGAAGTGATTGACTTTTTTTGTGCTTGCCAGTTAGCTAGCTTTTAGCAGGCAATGGATAGCAGTTTCTTACTGCCGATAAAAACATATGATTGACATACTTTTTTTTACAGTCATTACTGAATTATTTAATGTAATAAATCAAACATTAAACCTTGTAATCAATCCATAGTAGCCTTGTAAACAATTCATTTAGACCCAGCGTTAATTTGAAACAGGCGGCGTTTATTTGCTGAAAAATGTGCGGTTGCACGGCTATTAAAAAGGGACAGGCGGCTATTTGAGACTTTACATTTAATAATGTTTTTTCTCAATGTGGTGGTGGTTTTTATGCGTAAAATCCCCAAATGTTAAAACAGAAACAAAAGTTCAGGGGAGTCCCCAGGGTATGCAGCGTCAATCCGTGCCTTCTTTTCCGTGATTCCTTATTCCAGTCTTTTTTTTTCTTTACCCCCTTTTTCTCCCCAATTTCGTGGTATCCAATTGTTAGTAGTTACTGTCTTGTCTCATCGCTACAACTCCCGTACGGGCTCGGGAGAGACGAAGGTCGAGAGCCATGCGTCCTCCGAAACACATCCCAACCAAGCAGCATTGCTTCTAAACACAGCGCACATCCAACCCGGAAGCCAGCCGTGTCGGACGAAACACTGTACACCTAGTGACCTGGTCAGGGTGCAGTGCGCCCGGCCCGTCACAGGAGTCGCTAGTGCGCGATGAGACAAGGATATCCCTACCGGCCAAACCCTCCCTAACCCGGACGACGCTAGGCCAATTGTGCGTCGCCCCATGGACCTCCCGGTCGCGGCCAGCTGCGACAGAGCCTTGGCTCGAACCCAGAGTCTCTGGTGGCACAGCTAGCACTGCGATGCAGTTATTTTATTAAATGTTATTATAATATCCAAATTAGGCCATATCTAATTAAATATGCACATATTTGCATAAGACGCAAATTATTTTTGGGGACACTGGATGAAGTCATCCTACATATTTTTGTTTCATTTCGTTAAGACTCTCGAGGACCGGACTTATCCAGAGCAGATGGTGGATAAATACTTTCTATCTGTAAAATACTAAAGACGTGTAAGTAAAATACATTTTTGGTGCATTTTTCCAAACTAAATGTTATCTAGAATAACAAATTGACAGCATATCGACAATTCCCTCTGGGCAAGTCTGAAGAATATATCTAAGGATAACCACACACAATGTGGTGAATGCAGATGCTTCTGAAGCTGAGAAATGTGTTGGCATGTGGGAAGAGTCTGACTTTCAGGGAATTGCAGTTAAAGAAAAGTACACTGGATTAAGACTACCAAACGACAAAAGTGAATTTCAACCCAATCACCATCTCTTCAAAGTAAGTTACTAATTGTAGTACAGTTTGTAACATTCTTTATGAAATGGTCTTTGAAATTAGGTGTAATTCAATGCAGTGCCATTTGAAATTATTGATGTACTGTATGTCCATTTTAAAGTGGTTAAAATTCATGAAAATGTTGATGACGGTAGTATGATAAACTAAAGAAAATACACATTTTCATCAAGTTTTGACATGTTTTATGTTTACTTAACTAATATTAACGGACCAAAATCCTAACAAATCTGAAAATGTATAGGTAGAGGCAAAAACAAAATTTCAGCCTGTGGTGCCTGACCTTAATTAATTTAATTGAGCATAATCCCTATTTTTCGCATTCGTACAGGGTAGGGCATAAAATTAAGACCTGCCAATTGTGGGTAAACTTTGGTATTGGCAGGTAAGTTGGTCGACTGTACCAGCAACGTGGTGGGTAGCAAACGAGCGTTTGGGAACAATATACAGTTTCTTCGCAAAAACATGCTATATGATCCTCCTCTAGCAAATATTTACATTTTAGTCATTTAGCAGACACTATTATCCATAGTCATTTAGCAGACACTATTATCCAGAGCGACTTAATTGTTTTAACTTTTTCGTACTGGTCCCCCATGGGAATCGAATCCACAACCCTGGTGTTGCAAGCGCCGTGTTCTACCAACTGAGCAACAGGGCACCAGAAAAAAAGATGTAGGCTACTGTTAAGAAATAGGATAATTTTCGCTTTCTATTGTTGTAAACTTTATATCTCAACTCCCAATATTAAAGTTTATATCAATATTATATAAAACTATTTTTTGGGTTGTTTAAATGGCTGAGGGATGTGCCAGGAGAAATGTAACCACTCTCAAATTCATAGACATAGCAATGGATGCAAGGATTGACCATCTATGTTATCACAATTATACTTTCAACCATGTTTTGAGGCTATACTGTGGCATGTGGAAAATGCAACTCTCTCTACTCAGAGCGCGCCTCTCAAAGTTAAAGAGACCTAACAAAGCAAGTTTTCTGGGATGTGAATGTTTTTTAATCTTTATTCTGCAGGTTCGAAATTGGCTGGTAAAAAGTCTAAGAGACTGGTAGAATTTTTTCATCTACCTGCCACAGTGGCTAGTGGACCAAAAAGTCAGTTCCAGGCCCTAGTACAGGCTTAATAATGTTGTGGGAAAAGCACACAATGACTATGCTTATTTGGGTGTGTCTACAAAGATTGTCGCTCTCATTCCTTGCTTGTGTCACCAAGTTAGCTAGCAAGATGGACATAATGCACCTAAAACAATTTTCCTTAAAGATAAACGAATGTACTTCATAGTGAAATGCATTTTTGCTCTGCAATAAGTGGTTCACTGTTGGATTAACATGAAAATAACTGATGTATTACAAACTTCGAAAACATATTACTTTGTGACATGCTCCATTCCTATCAGGCACATGGACCACGACATACAGTTCCTTCAGAAAGTATTCAGACCCCTAGACATTTTCGGCCTTATTATAAAATGGATTAAATCAATGTTTTTCCTCATCAATCTACACACAATAACCCATAATGACAAAGCAAAAACTGGTTTTCAGACATTTTTGCAAATGTATTAAAAATAAAAAACAGGAATACCTTATTTACATAAGTATTCAGACCCTTTTCTATGAGACTCGAAATTAAGCTCAGGTGCATCCTGTTTCCATTGATCATCCTTGAAATGTTTCTACAACTTGAGTCCACCTGTGGTAAATTCAATTGATTGGACATGACCGGTACACACCTGTCTATATAACGTCCCACAAAAAAACAAGCCATGAGGTCGAAGAAATTGTTCATAAAGCTCCAAGACAGGATTGTGTCTAGGCACAGATCTGGGGAAGGGTACCAAAACATTTCTGCAGCATTGAAGGTCCCCAAGAACACACACACACAGAAAATAATAATATCAAATACAAATGGGCAGGAAAAGCAGTTAGTAACAATCCCACTTTTGTCTTGTGAGTCAAAGCCACCACATCCGGTGTCTCCAAGGCCGAAAAGCCCCCACCAATGATAGTTTGACTAAAGATCACATGAATGATTTCTTCCAGTTACCCCATAAACCATTCAATACATCATCACAACGCCCCAGTATATGCATTTCTCAGGTCGATAGTGCAGTGTGGTGTCTTCACACCGTAACCTGGTAATGTATTGTTTTGGCATTGTCTTTCGACGCTACCTCAGGATTACCGCGATCCTCCCTCCTCTATTTACACCGAACGACCCATCTTTGAGGCGATTAGTGGCTAAAGAGTGAGAGAAAAGGGGAGCGTGGCCTTTTTAGGTGAGAATCAACGCTGAAACAATCCCTTTACTTTTCTCTGTAATGAGCTTTGGGAGAGCCGGAAGTAATACAGATCTTAATTTGATCACTCATTTGTTGCGGAGACTTTTCCTGCACCGAAGGAAATGCAGATGAGCTTCATGATTTACACTGTACATAAATTCACTGACAACCCACACTAACAAACAGTTATATTAACAGTATTGCACTTTTTATGTAGCCTAATTTTGGACAGCTAATTGCCTAAACACAGATCAAGCAACATTATGGACTAAACGTTCAAATCCTGTTGCTGCAGGATTACTGTGCTGCGACAATACTAGTCAAATTAAGATCCTACATCTGTAGCGATATAAAGTCAGTAAGCTGCAACCCAGCTATAATACACCCAGACACAGTAGCAAAGGGAGAGACACGTGGAAATAAAGTTCCCACACAGGAACTTACAGCAGCGTTGCAGCAATAACCACCCGGCTCAATGTTTTTGCCAGTGCCAGTCAAGACGATTCGTCAAAGACGATTTTGTCAGAGTAAGTTTGGGAAATTCTCTCGCTACGGAAATGAAATGTTGCCGAATGGAAGCAAAAGAAAAGGTAGAATAGAATCTCTGATCATTATGGAAATGACACAAAAGATACACATCTCATTAACCATGAATGTCAATGGCTATGCCATTGTTTCCAGGAAGAATGAGCTAACCACACTCAGTATTCAACACAACGATTCTGTGGTGTCCAGACATACTGAAGGGATCTGCTTGAGCGCAAATTAACTGTCAGTAGCGTTTGCTGTCATTGGGCAAATTATACTGACCAAAAATATAAACGCAACATGCAACAATTAAAAATATTTTACTGAGTTACAGTTCAAATAAGGAAATCAGTCAATTGAAATACATTAATTAAGCCCTAATCTATAGATTTCACATGACTGGGAATACAGATATGCATCTGTTGGTCACAGATACCTTAGAAAAAAAGGTAGGGGCGTGGATAAAAAAAACAGTCAGTATCTGGTGTGACCAACATTTGCCTCATGCAGCGTGACACATCTCAAGTCAAATTAAATCAAATTTTATTTGTCACATGTGCCAAATACAACAGGTGTAGTACATCTTACAGTGAAATGCTTACTTTCAAGCCTTTAACCAACAATGCGGTTTTAAGAAGAAAAAGTGTTAAGAAAGTATTTACTAAAATAAGTAAAACATTAAAAAATTAAAATGTAAGAAAAATAGAAAAATAACAAATAATTAAGGAGCAACAAAAAAATAACAGTAGCGAGGCTATATACAGGGGGTACCGGTACAGCGTCAATGTGAGGGGGCACCGGTTAGTTGCGGTAATATGTACATGTAGGCAGAGGAAAAGTGACTATGTATAGATAATAAACAGAGAGTAGCAGCAGTGTAAAAATGGGGGTGGGGGGCACATTGCAAATAGTACTGGTAGACATTTGATTAGCTGTTCAGAAGTCTTATGGCTTGGGGGTAGAAGCTGTTAAGGAGCTTTTGGACCTAGACTTGGCGCTCCGGTACAGCTTGCTGTGCGGTAGCTGAGAGAACAGTCTATGACTAGGGTGGCTGGAGTCTTTTGGGCCTTCCTCTGACACCGCCTGGTATAGAGGTCCTGGATGGCAGGAAGCTTGGCCCCAGTAATGTACTGGGCCGTTCGCACTACCCTCTGTAGTGCCTTGCGGTCGGAGGCTGAGCAGTTGCCATACCAGGCGGTGATGCAACCAGTCAGGATACTCTCGATCGTGCGGCTGTCGAACTTCTTGAGGATCTGAGGACACATGCCACATTTGTTCAGTCTACTGAGAGGGAACAGGCATTGTCATGCCCTCTTCACAACTGTCTTGGTGTGTTTTGACCATGATAGTTTGTTGGTGATGTGGACACCAAGGAACTTGAAGCTCTCAATCTGTTCGACTACAGCCCTGTCGATGAGAATTGTGGTGTGCTTGGTCCTCCTTCTTCTGTAATCCTCAATCGTCTCATTTGTCTTGATCACGTTGAGGGAGAGGTTGTTATCCTGGCACCAGACTGCCAGGTCTCTGACCTCCTCCCTATAGGCTGTCTCATTGTTGTCAGTGATCAGGCCTATCACTGTTGTGATGTCGGCAAACTTAATGATGGTGTTGGAGTTAGGGCTTGGCCAGGCAGTCATGGGTGAACCGGGAGTACAGGAGTGGACTGAAAACACACCCCTGTTGAGGATCCTGTGGAGGATCAGTGTGGCAGATGTGTTGCTACCTATCCTTACCACCTGGGGGCAGCCCGTCAGGAAGTCCAGGATCCAGTTGCAGAGGGAGGTGTTTAGTCCCAGGGTCCTTAGCTTAGTGATGAGCTTTGAGGGCACTATGGTGTTGAATGCTGAGCAGTAGTCAATGAATAGCATTCTCACATAGGTGTTCCCTTTGTCCAGGTGGGAAGGGCAGTGTGGAATGCAATAGAGATTGCATCATCTGTGGATCTGTTGGGGCGGTATGCAAATTGGAGTGGGTATAGGCTTCCTGGGGTAATGGTGTTGATGTGAGCCATGACCAGCCTTTCAAAGCACTTGATGGCTGCAGACGTGAGTGCTATGGGTCGGTAGTCATTTAGGCAGGTTACCTTGGTGTTCTTGGGCACAGGGACAATGGTGGTCTGCTTGAAACATGTTGGAATTACAGACTCGATCAGTGACAGGTTGAAAATGTCAGTGAAGACACTTGCCTGCCAGTTGGTCAGCGCATGCTCAGAGTACACGTCCGTCTGGCCCTGCGGCCTTGTGAATGTTGACCTGTTTAAAGGTCTTATTCACATTGGCTACGGAGAGCGTGATCACACAGTCGTCCGGAACAGCTGATGCTCTCATGCATGCTTCAGTGTTGCTGGCCTCGGAGCGAGCATAGAAGTTATTTAGCTCATCTGGTAGGCTCGTGTCACTGGGCAGCTCGCGACTGTGCTTCCCTTTGTAGTCCATAAATGTTTGCCAGCCCTGCCACATCCGACGAGCGTCGGAGCTGGTGTAGTACGATTCAATCTTAGTCCTGTGTTGACGCTTTGGTTTGTCTTACGGCATAGCAGGATTTCTTATAAGCGTTCGGTTTTGAGTCTTGTTCCTTGAAAGTGGAAGCTCTACCATTTAGCTTAGTGCGGATGTTGCCTATAATCCATTGCTTCTGGTTGGAGTATGTACGTATTGTTGGGACGTCGTCGTCGATGCACTTATTGTTGAAGCCCGTGACTGATGTGGTGTACTCTTCAATGCCATCGGAAGAATCCTGTAACATATTCCAGTCTGTGCTAGCAAAACAGTCCTGTAGCTTAGCATCTGCGTCATTTGACCACTTCCTTATTGAGCGAGTCACTGGTACTTCCTGCTTTAGTGTTTGCTTGTAAGCAGGAATCAGGAGGATAGAGTTATAGTCAGATTTGCCAAATGGAGGGCGAGGGGGAGCTTTGTACGCGTCTCTGTGTGTAGAGTAAAGGTGGTCTAGAGTTTATTTTCCTCTGGTTGCACAGTTAACATGCTGGTAGAAATTTGGTAAAATGGATTTAAGTTTCCCTGCATTAAAGTCCCCAGCCACTAGGGGCACCGTCTTTGGATGATAATTTTCTTGTTTGCATAGAGTTGATCAGGCTGTTGATTGTGGCCTGTGGAATGTTGTCCAACTCCTCTTCAATGGCAGTGCGAAGTTGCTGGATATTGGCAGGAACTGTTACACGCTGTCGTATATGTCGACCCAGAGCATCCCAAACATGCTCAATGGGTGACATGTCTGGTTAGTTTGCAGGCCATGGAAGAACTGGGACATTTTCAGCTTCCAGGAATTTTGTAGAGATCCTTGCTGATAAATAGCACGACAATGTGCCTCATGATCTCATCATGGTGTGTATTTTCCACCATAATTTGCAAATAAATTCATAAAAAATCATACAATGTGATTTTCTGGATTTTCTTCCCTCATTTTGTCTGTCATAGTTGAAGTGTACCTATGATTAAATTTACAGGCCTCTCTCATCTTTTTAAGTGGGAGAACTTGCACAATTGGTGGCTGACTAAATACTTTTTTGCCCCACTGTATATGTATTGTGTAATATGAAGTCCTGTGAGTGTCATCTGATGAAGATCATCAAAGGTTAGTGATTAATTTTATCTCTATTTGTGCTTTTTGTGACTCCCCTCTTTGGCTGAAAAAATTGATGAATTTTTCTTTGAGTTGGTGGTGACCTAACATAATCGTTTGTGGTGCTTTCGCTGAAAAGCCTATTTGAAATAATCAAATCAAATCAAATCAAATTTTATTAGTCACATACACATGGTTAGCAGATGTTAATGCGAGTGTAGCGAAATGCTTGTGCTTCTAGTTCCGACAATGCAGTAATAACCAACAGTAATCTAACCTAACAATTCCACAACTACTACCTTACACACACACACAAGTGTAAAGGGATAAAGAATATGTACATAAAGATATATGAATGAGTGGTGGTACAGGAACGGCATGGCAGATGCAGTAGATGGTATAGAGTACGGTATTACATATGAGATGAGTACTGTAGGGTATGTAAACATAAAGTGGCTAGTTTAAGTGGCTAGTGGTAACATGTATTACATAAAGATGGCAAGATGCAGTAGATGATATAGAGTACAGTATATACATATGAGATGGGTAATGTAGGGTATGTAAACATTGTATTAGTGGCATTGTTTAAAGTGGCTAGTGGTACATTTTTACATAATTTCCATCAATTCCCATTTTTAAAGTGGCTGGAGTTGAGTCAGTATGTTGGCAGCGGCCGCTAAATGTTAGTGGTGGCTGTTTAACAGTCTGATGGCCTTGAGATAGAAGCTGTTTTTCAGTCTCTCGGTCCCTGCTTTGATGCACCTGTACTGACCTCGCCTTCTGGATGATAGCGGGGTGAACAGGCAGTGGCTTGGGTGGTTGTTGTTCCTTGATGATCTTTATGGCCTTCCTGTGACATCGGGTGGTTAGGTGTCCTGGAGGGCAGGTAGTTTGCCCCTGGTGATGCGTTCTGCAGACCTCACTACCCTCTGGAGAGCCTTACGGTTGTGGGCGGAGCAGTTGCCGTACCAGGCGGTGATACAGCCCGACAGGATGCTCTCGATTGTGCATCTGTAGAAGTTTGTGAGTGCTTTTGGTGACAAGCCGAATTCTTTCAGCCTCCTGAGGTTGAAGAGGCGCTACTGCGCCTTCTTCACACGCTGTCTGTGTGGGTGGACCAATTCAGTTTGTCCGTGATGTGTACACCGAGGAACTTAAAACTTTCCACCTTCTCCATACTGACCCTTCGTGTGGATAGGGGGGTGCTCCCTCTGCTGTTTCCTGAAGTCCACAATCATCTCCTTTGTTTTGTTGACGTTGAGTGTGAGGTTATTTTCCTGACACCACACTCCGAGGGCCCTCACCTCCTCCCTGTAGGCCGTCTCGTCGTTGTTGGTAATCAAGCCTACCACTGTAGTGTCATCCGCAAACTTGATGATTGAGTTGGAGGCGTGCATGGCCACGCAGTCGTGGGTGAACAGGGAGTACAGGAGAGGGCTCAGAACGCACCCTTGTGGGGCCCCAGTGTTGAGGATCAGCGGGGTGGAGATGTTGTTTACCTACCCTCACCACCTGGGGGCGGCCCGTCAGGAAGTCCAGGACCCAGTTGCACAGGGCGGGTTCGAGACCCAGGGTCTCGAGCTTGATGACGAGTTTGGAGGGTACTATGGTGTTAAATGCTGAGCTGTAATCGATGAACAGCATTCTCACATGGGTATTCCTCTTGTCCAGATGGGTTAGGGCAGTGTGCAGTGTGGTTGCGATTGCGTCGTCTGTGACCTATTGGGTCCGGTAGCAAATTGGAGTGGGTCTAGGGTGTCCGGTAGGGTGGAGGTGATATGGTCCTTGACTAGTCTCTCAAAGCACTTCATGATGACGGAAGTGAGTCGGACACTTTGGTGGGATTAACAACAAGATTACCTTTAAAATGGTATGAGATACATGTATGTTTGAGGAATTTTAATTATGAGATTTCTGTTGTTTGAATTTGGCGCCCTGCACTTTCACTGGCTGTTGTCATATCGATCCCGTTAACGGGATTGCAGCCATAAGAAGTTAATCAGCTTCTTGATATGCCACACCTGTCAGGTGGATGGATTATCTTGTCAAAGGAGAACCGCTCACTTACAGGGATGTAAACAAATTTGTGCACAAAATTTGAGAGAAATAAGCCTTTTGTGCATATGGAACATTTCTGGGATCTTTTATTTCAGCTTATGAAACATGGGACCAACACTTTACATGTTGCGTTTATATTTTTGTTCAGTGAAAGTGTTGGTTTCACTTGCATCAAAAAATAAAAACATGCAAAACAGGTAATTATGCAGCAGGGCAGGAGTTGTGAGTGGTTGGGACAGACACGCAAGAGAATATAAGAACAATGTTCCGCCGTTTCCACCAAAGAAAATGGTTGGCAGCCAACCAGGCAAGCCATCTCTGACATAGTCGGGGAAACACTCCGATTGAAATAAATGAGGAATTAAGGGCTCTATTCAATCAGATCCACATAGCAGTTGTTTTGGCGGCATCGGAGGTGGAACTGCATTAGAGCTGTTTGAGCTGCGGCTCCTGGCATTATACCTAAAGCGGACATTGCCATTGGCTGCACAGGGTCGCATTAAGATAAATCCCATGTAGCCTTGTTTACAAGTTTGAACATGTAACCTACACCTCGATTAGGATGATAAAAATACTCATTATTTAGTTTAATGATTTTTCAATTTGAGCGTAATTATTTAGCCTAAACTTTCTCATTCTGAACTTATAAAATGAGTGGGGCAGGTATGGCTTTGTGACAACGATTGCAAGAGCAGCTGCTCACCGGTTTGACAGCTCCAACGCAGTTCCCCCTCCAACACCTCCAAAACGTCCGCCACGCGGCTGTCTGCTATCGCTGGTTGACGCTTGATCTGATTGAATCTAGGCCTAAATGTTTTTTTCTGCATGGCACATTACATCACTTTTTCCTCCTTTAAATTTGTTTAACTTGAACGGATATTTTGCTCCACAGCTCTCCCTGTGTTGTGACAGCAGGCCAATGAGTCACCTCATCACAATAGTAAAGCAGCCGCACATCTCCACGACAAGACAGCATTCTCCTGACCCAGCTGACATTTCTCAGCGACACTACAGTCCTGTCCAGGTTTCAGACTTTCAGAATTGTTGTCATCTTCCCAAGCCTGGAGCAGAAAATATGACAAATATTGTAGTCAGGTTTCAGACCACCAAAGCATTATGGTTTTGGTTTGACAATGTAAATGACTGAGCCCCTGTTCAGGTATGAGTTCCGCAATTTTTGTCATCTTCATCACCTTCCCAAAGATTTGAGCAGAATGATGAATCATTTAGCTAGATTACGCTTTCCCGCATTTGATAGATTGTGTGTGAGTGAGCCCCTGTTCAGGTCTGAGTTCTGGAATTTGTGTTATCTTCCCAGAGCCTTTGTGTTTGGATGACGAGTAGCTAGACAAATATCGGAAAGGAGGGCGAGAAGGGCTGGCTGACCCTGTCAAAGGTGACCCGTCACACGGGGGCATGGGGTGTTTCATTTATATATTTAGGGGGTAGATCAGCTTTAATATTGCAGATAGATTGTGGCTTCTATCAATGTAGTTGTTTGCATCATGCATCATGGTGTTGATGTGACTGGTGTTATATTGACAGACAGCGGGTTGCTGGGTCCAGGTGCCAGCGAGTGCCCAGTGAGTCAGCGTGAGAGCATGTCAGCCCACTCCTTCCCCCGAGTACCGACTAACGTACCCAGCCGACACAGCTTTATTTTTAGGTCCCTGCATGCGTTGCTGCTATAAATAACCTCTGTCATTTCCCCTCCCCACCGCACCCAGTGTCATCTCCCTCTCTCTCTTCCCTCTTTATCTATTCTTCGCTCTCTATACCCCTCCCTCTCTAACTGCATGTCTATACCGCTTTAATTTCTTCCCTCTCTGGCTCCTCCACTCTCCTCATCCCTCTACAGTATATCATCTAGCAGTGTTGTAGCCCCTATATCTCACTGTACTCTACATTAAATCTCTACACAGAGGTCCTTATTCCCTGTCTTTCACCTACTCATCATCTCTCTCTCTCCCAGTCTGCCTTCCCTGCTCTGCCTCTGGTTTCCACTGAAGTGACACTGTGTCAAAGGTGTCTGGGGAGAGAGAAGTGTACAGTAATTAGTGCACACGGTGGAGCCCTTGACGTCTATCAAATTAGGTTACCTCGTTAGGCTGAGACTACCCAGGTCATTCTCCTGATTTGCACAAATGACGGCTGATGGTGGACATTTATGGATATTTATTTTTATCAGGATATGGCCGGCAATGTTAGTTTTTCTGCTTTTGTTTTTTTTATTGGCTAAAAGCCAACAATTAGCAGATAATGGAAACGCTGGACTTTAGCTCGGAGTTAGCTTTCACCTCCATTATGCAGAGCGACAATGGTGTAGACTGCAACAGTGGATTTCGGAGACCTTGAGAGGCTGCGGCGAGAGCAGGGTGCACGTTTGACGGAAGGTCACTTCACATCATCGGTATGTTGAACGTGTCGCCGGTGGCAGCTCTTTGTGCTTAATCTTCGAGGGGGAGTTTTTGTTCAAAGCTTTACATTTTGCTTTCGGAGTCAACCTTCCAGGGCCCATCTGAATTATTTAGTTCAATATCTTCCATGATTAAAACTCGCACCTTCTACTTCTCCCTGCTGTTTTGCAATGAGATTGGTGTAAATCCAAGACGCACACACACTGAAATATACAACCACACTCAGACACACACACACACACACCCACGTGCGGATGCATACACACACACAATAACAAAGTGAAATCCTTCAGACCCACTGTTTGCACTCACACAGAGACACAAGCATTCACACATGCTCAGACAGAACAAGACACACATTAATTAAACAAAGTTAAATAAGATTACAACCTCTAGTACGTAATGCAATAGAATCGTACAATCTTATACATTTTCTACATTATAGTCATTGATTCTACACTACTCGATGCAACACAACTGTGTGGGGGGTGGCCAGCATCTCAGTGTTTGCTGAATCACTCATCACTCATACTGTGAGTCATCCCTCACTAGATTCTCCTCCCTGTAACTGACTGACTAACATGAAATGTCGTGGCTCAATATTTAAGATGGAGTCTTGCACAGAGGACATGTCTGGATCTGATAATAAGTCATAAATAAATACGTCATTTATTGGTCGAGAATTAAACAGCTTGGATTTGCCAGTGCACACACTGCACACACACACTGCACACACACTGTATACACACACTGCACACACACACTGCACACACACTGTATACACACACTGCACACACACACTGCACACACACTGCACACACACACTGCACACACACACTGCACACACACACTGCACACACACACTGCACACACTACACACATACACACACCACACACACACACACACACACACACACACACACACACACACACACACACACACACACACACACACACACACACACACACACACACTTCCCATAAGACTGGAGACAACTATGTTTCACACTGAGTTTGAATTACCATTTTATTTAGCTGGCGAGTTGCTTATTGATAACCCACTGCCCATAGAAAGGAGACATGGGATGAGAAAATAATTCAGCACTGTGTAATACAGGCTTGGCAAGACAGAATTTGAGGTTAAAAAAGGGTAAATTAATAAAGGTTAGAGATGTCCTTTAAAGAGAGCGACACTGCCTTCAGAAAGTATTCATACCCCTTGACTTATTCCACATTTTGTGGTGTTGCAGCAGGGATGGGCAACTGGTGGCCCAACCCCTTTTGTAAGCCCGCGGACCAATAAAAAAAAAAGTGCTACGCAGACCCACGAGCCACTCATGATGAAATCCATTTTTTTGTGGATCCCACCCACATCAAAGTTCCCCATCCCTGTGTTACAGCCTGAATTCAAAATTGATTAACCTCACTAGGGTAGGGGGCACTATTTTCCCCTCCGTATGAAAAGCGTGCCCAAAGTAAACTGCCTGTTACTCAGGCCCAGAAGCTAGGATATGCATATAATTGGTAGATTTGGATAGAAAACACTCTGTTAAAATAATGTCTGTGAGTATAACATAACTGATATGGCAGGTGAAAACCTGAGAAAAATCCACCCACGAAGTGGGATTTTTTTATGTTTGTAGTTTTCCATTGACTGCCCATATAGTATCCACTGACTTAAGACTCAGATTGCACTTCCTATGGCTTCCACTAGATGTCAGCAGTCTTTAGAAATTGTTTCAGGCTTGTATTCTGAAAAATGACGGAGTAAGACCACTCTGAGTCAGTGGATAGTGGAAAGTCCCCAGACCTGTTTTCTGCGCCCGACCGAGAGTGTGCCTTTCTTGTTTTTCTTTTATATTGATGAAGCTATTGTCCGGTTGAAATATTATTGATTTTTATGACTAAAAACAACCTGAGGATTGATAATAAACATCATTTGACATGTTTCTACGAACTTTACTGATACTATTTGGATTTTTCGTCTGCCTGTTGTGACCGCCTTGGAGCCATTGGATTACTGAACAAAATGCGCCAACAAAACAGAGGTTTTTGGATATAAAGAGGGACTTTATCGAACAAANGAGGTTTTTGGATATAAAGAGGGACTTTATCGAACAAAACTAACATTTATTGGGTAACTGGGAGTCTTGTGAGTGCAACCATATGAAGATCATCAAAGGTAAATGATCAATTTTATCGCTATTTCTGACTTTTGTTACTCCTCTACTTGGCTAGTTACTGTTTGTAATGTTTTGTGTGCTGGGCACTGTCCTCAGATGATTGCATGGTATGCTTTCGCCGTAAAGCCTTTTTGAAATCTGACACAACGGTTGGATTAACAAAAGTTAATCTTTAAGCCGATGTATAACACTTGTATGTTTTATGAATTCTTAAGATGTATTTCTGTTTTTGCATTTGGCGCTCTGCAATTTCTCCGGATGTTGGCCAGGTGGGACGGTAGCGTCCCACATACCCTAGAGAGGTATTAAATAGATTTTCTCTCTCACCCATAACCCTCTTTTTTGCAAATGTATTGACAATTAAATACAGAAATATCTAATTTACATAAGTATTCACACAACTGAATCAATACATGTTAGAATCACCTTTGGCAGTGATTACAGCTGTGAGTATTTCTGTGTAGAGTACGTCTCTAAGAGCTTTGCACACCTGGATTGTACAATATTTGCTAATTATTCTTTGTAAAATTCGTCAGGCTCTGTCAAGTTGCTAGACAGACATTTTCAAGTCTTGCCATAGATTTTCAAGCCGATTTAAGTCAAAACTGTAACTAAGCCACTCAGAAACATCCACTGTCGTCTTGGTAAGCAACTCCAATGTATATTTGGCCTTGTGTTTTAGGTTATTGTACTACTGAAAGGTGAATTCATCTCCCAGTGCCTGGTGGAAAGCAGACTGAACTAGGTTTTCCATTCTGACCCCAAAATAACACATTTTATTCAGGACAAAAAGTTAATTGCTTTGCCACATTTTTTTTGCAGTATTACTTTAGTGCCTTGTTGCAAACAGGACGCATGTTTTGGAACATTTTTATTCTGTACAAGCTTCCTTCTTTTCACTCTGTCAATTAGGGTAGTATTGTGGAGTAACTACATAGTCATTAATCCATCTTCAGTTTTCTTCCATCACAGCAATTAACTCTGTAATTGTTTTAAAATCACCATTGGCCTCATGGTGAAATCCCTGAGTGGTTTCTTTCCTCTCCAGCAACTGATTTAGGAAGGATGCCTGTATCTTTGCAGTGACTGGCTGTATTGATACATCATCCAAAGTGTAACTAATAACTTCACCCTACTAAAAGGGATATTCAGAGTCTGCCTTTTTTTTTACCCATCTACCAATAGGTGCCCTTCTTTGAGAGGCAAAACTCCTGCCAGTCTGCACAGCACAATTCTACCCAGAGCATGTCAGAGTTCTTTTCTCCACATCTACGGATTCCTACCGCAAGCTCTGAACCTTTTCACCTGAATCATCGCCGCTAGCAAGCTGCTATCCGAGCGGCTACTCCTGGCTAACGTCTCTGTCCCGAAGCAAGCACCAATTAGCCTGGAGCTAGCCTATGCTAGGCCCATCTCCTGGCTAGCTGAAGAGGTCCATCAGACACTCATTGGGCCAAATTACCTATTTTGCCTTGGTTTCATGCCTGTTAACATTAGAAGCCTCCTCCCTAAGTTTGTTTAACTCACTGCTTTAGCAGACTCTGCCAACCCGGATGTCCTAGCCGTGTCTGAATCCTAGCTTAGGAAGGCCACCAAAAACCTTGACATTTCCATCCCTAACTATAACATTTCCGACAAGACAGAAGTGCCCAAGGGGCGGAGTTGCAATCTACTGCAGAGATAGTCTGCAGAGTTCTGTCTTACTATCGAGGTCTGTGCCCAAACAATTTGAGCTTCTACTTTTAAAAATCCACCTTTCCAGAAACAAGTTTCTCACCGTTGCCGCTTGCTATAGACCACCTTCTGCCCCCAGCTGTGCCCTGGACACAATATGTGAATTGATTGTCCCCCATCTATCTTCAGAGCTCGTACTGTTAGGTGACCTAAACTGGGACATGCTTAACACCCTGGTCGTCATACAATCTAAGCTAGATACCATCAATCTCACACAAATTATTAATGAACCTACCAAGTACAACCCCAAATCCGTAAACACAGGCACCCTCATAGATATCATCCAAACCAACCTGCCCTCCAAATACACCTCTGCTGTCTTCAACCAGGATCTCAGCGATCACTGCCTCATTGTCTGCATCCATAATGGTTCTGCGGTCAAACGACCACCCCTCATCAGTGTCAAACGCTCCCTAAAACACTTCAGCGAGCAGGCCTTTCTAATCGACCTGGCCTGGGTATCCTGGAAGGATATTGACCTCATTCCGTCAGTAGACGTTGCCTGGTTATTCTTTAAAAGTGCTTTTCTCACCACCTTAAATAAGCATGCCCCATTCAAAAAATGTAGAACCAGGAACAGATATAGCCCTTGCACAAAAACATCCTGTGGCGTACTGCATTAGCATCGAATAGCCCCCGTGATATGCAACTTTTCAGGGAAGTTAGGAACCAATATACACAGGCTGTCACGTTCCTGACCTGTTTTCTGTTAGTTTTTATGTGTTAGCTGGTCAGGACGTGAGTTTGGGTGGGCAGTCTATGTTTTCTGTTTCTATGTTGGTTAATGGGTACCTAATATGGTTCTCAATTAGAGGCAGGTGGTTTTCATCTCCTCTGATTGAGAATCATATTAAGGTAGGTGTTGTCACATTGTTTGTCGTGGGTGGGTGTCTCCTGTGTCTGTGTTTGTTTTGCACCATACGGGACTGTTTCGTTCGTTCGYCGTTTTGTGTAGTCATTTTCCTGTTCGTGAGTTCTTCGTTGTATGTAAGTTCGCATGTCCAGGTCTGTCTACTCCGTTTTGTTATTTTGTTAGTTATCAAGTGTTCTTCGTGTTTTCGTTCCTTGTTTAAATAAATCATGTATTATCACAACGCTGCGCCTTGGTTCAATCCCTGCTCTTCCTCTTCGGATGAAGAGGAGGAGGAACGCCGTTACAGAACCACCCACCAATCCAGAACCAAGCAGCGTGAGTTCGAGCAGTGGACATGGGAGGACGTGTTAAATGGAAAAGGTTGCTACACATGGGAGGAGATCCGAGCTGGAAGAGATCGCCTTCCATGGGAACAGCTGGAGGCGATTAGGAGAGCGGAGGCAACGGGAGAGAGAGACCGGATTTATGAAGGTACGGAAGCCCGAGAAGAAACCCCAAAAATGTATTGGGGGGGGGCTAAGATGTAGTGGGCCGAGGGCAGGTAGGAGACCTGCGCCCACTTCCCAGGCTTACCGTGGAGAGCGGGAGTACGGGCAGACACCGTGTTACGCAGTAGAGCGCACGGTGTCTCCTGTACGTGTGCATAGCCCGGTGCGGGTTATTCCACCTCCCCGCACTGGTAGGGCTAGATTGGGCATTGAGCCAGGTGTCATGAGGCCGGCTCAACGCGTCTGGTCTCCAGTGCGTCTTCTCGGGCCGGCATTCATGGCACCAGCCTTACGCATGGTGTCCCCCCCCAAGAGAGAGATAGTGTGCCCTGTCCCTGCTCCCGCACTAGCATGAAGGTGCGTGTCCTTAGCCCGGTGCCTCCAGTTCCGGCACCACGCACCAGGTCTACAGTGCGCCTTATCCGGCCAGAGCCATCCTCTCCCAGCGCATCTGGCCATCCGTCTCCCCAGCGCCATCTGAGCCATCCGCCCCCAGCGCCATCTGAGCCATCCGTCTCCCGCGCCATCTGAGCCATCCGTCTCCCCAGCGCCATCTGAGCCATCCGTCTCCCCAGCGCCGTCTGAGCCATCCGTCTGTCCCGAGCCATTAGAGCCGCCCGTCTGTCCCGAGCCGTCAGAGCCGATAGTCAGTCAGGAGCCGCTAGAGCCATTCGTCAGACAGGATCTGCCAGAGCCGCCAATCAGACAGGATCTGCCAGAGCCGCCAATCAGACAGGATCTGCCAGAGCCGCCAACCAGACAGGATCTGCCAGAGCGCCAACCAGACAGGATCTGCCAGAGCCGCCACCAGACAGGATTGCAAGCGCCAACCAGACAGATCTGCCAAAGCCGCCAACCAGACAGGATTGCCAGAGCCGCCAACCAGACAGGATCTGCCAGAGCCGCCAACCAGACAGGATCTGCCAGAGCCGCCAACCAGACAGGATCTGCCAGAGCCGCCAGTGAGCCATGAGCGTCCAGAACGCGTCAGCGAGCCATGAGCGTCCAGAAACCGCCAGCGAGCCATGAGCGTCCAGAACCGCAGCCAGCCATGAGCGTCCAGAGCCGTCAGCCAGCCATGAGCGTCCAGGCCGTCAGCCAGCATGAGCGTCCAGAGCCGAGCCACCATGAGCGTCCAGAGCTGTCAGCCAGCCATGAGCGTCCAGAGCCGTCAGCCAGCCATGGAGGTCAGAGCGTCAGCAGCATGACGTCCAAGCCGCAGCCAGCCCAGAGCTGCCATGTATCCAGAACTGCCCTCAGTCCAGAGCTGTCTCTCTGTCCGGAGCTGCCCTTCAGTCCGGAGTTGCCCCTCTATCCTGAGCTACCTCTCTATCCTGAGCTACCTCTCTATCTTGAGCTACCTCTCTATCCTGACTACCTCTCTGTCCTGAGCTACTTTGTCCGGGAGCTGTCCCTTAATTTGTGTTGCCTCTTATATTAGGTGGGTGGAATAAGAGGGTGGTCATTCTGAGGGGGAGTAGTAAGCTGGGATTGACTATGGTGGGGTGGGGACCTTGCCCAGAGCCTGAGCCACTACCGTGGTCAGATGCCCACCCAGACCCTCCCCTAGACTTTGTGCTGGTGCGCCCGGAGTTCGCACCTTGAGGGGGGGTTATGTCACGTTCCTGCCCTGTTTTCTGTTAGTTTTTATGTGTAAGCTGGTCAGGACGTGAGTTTGGGTGGGCAGTCTATGTTTTCTGTTTCTATGTTGGTTAATGGGTACCTAATATGGTTCTCAATTAGAGGCAGGTGGTTTTCATCTCCTCTGATTGAGAATCATATTAAGGTAGGTGTTTCAAATTGTTTGTCGTGGGTGGTTGTCTCCTGTGTCAGTGTTTGTTTTGCACCATACGGGACTGTTTCGTTCGTTCGTCGTTTTGTGTAGTCATTTTCCTGTTCGTGAGTTTCTTCGTTGTATGTAAGTTCGCATGTCCAGGTCTGTCTACTCCGTTTTGTTATTTTGTTAGTTATCAAGTGTTCTTCGTGTTTTCGTTCCTTGTTTAAATAAATCATGTATTATCACAACGCTGCGCCTTGGTTCAATCCCTGCTCTTCCTCTTCGGATGAAAGAGAGGAGGAACGCTGTTACAAGGCAGTTAGGAAAGCAAAGGCTAGCTTTTTCAAACAGAAATTGCATCCTGTAGCACAAACTCCAAAGTTCTGGGACACTGTAAAGTCCATGGAGAAAAAGAGCACCTCCTCCCAGCTGCCCACTGCACTGAGCTAGGAAACTGTCACCACCGAAAAATCCACGAAAATTGAGAATTTCAATAAGCATTTTTTATGGCTGGCCATGCTTTCCACCTGGCTACCCCTACCCCGGTCGACAGCCCTGCACCCCCCACAGCAACTTGCCCAAGCCTCTCCCATTTCTCCTTCACCCAAATCCAGATAGCTTATGTTCTGAAAGAGCGGCAAAATCTGGACCCCTACAAATCAGCCGGGCTAGACAATATGGACCCTCTTTTCTAAAACTATCTGCCCCAATTGTTGCAACCCTATTACTAGCCTGTTCAACCTCTTTCGTATCGTCTGAAATCCCTAAAGAATGTAAAGCTGCCCGGTCATTTCTCTCTTCCAAAGGGGGAGACACTCTAGACCCAACTGTTACAGACCTTTCTAAGGTCTTCGAAAGCAAGTTAACAAACAGATCACCGACCATTTCGAATCCCACCGTACCTTCTCCGCTATGCAATCTGGTTTCCGAGCTGGTCATGGGTGTACCTCAGCCACGCTCAAGGTCCTAACGATATCATAACCGCCATCGATCAAAGACAATACTGCGCAGCTGTATTCATCGACCTGGCCAAGGCTTTCGACTCCGTCAATCACCACATTCTTATCGCAGACTCAACTGCCTTGGTTTCTCAAATGACTGCCTCGCCTGGTTCACCAACTACTTTTCAAACAGAGTTCAGTGTGTCAAATCGGAGGGCCTGTTGTCCGGGCCTCTGGCAGTCTCTATGGGGTTGACACGGGTTCAATTCTCAGGACGACTCTTTACTCTGTATACATCAATGATGCCGCTCTTGCTGCTGGTGATTCTCTGATCCACCTCTATGCAGACGACACCATTCTGTATACTTCTGGCCCTTCTTTGGACACTGTGTTAACTAACCTCCAGACGAGCTTCAATGCCATACAACTCTCCTTCCGTGGCCTCCAACTGCAAGTAAAACTAAATACATGCTCTTCAACCGATTGCTGCCCGCACCTGCTCGCCCGTCCAGCATCACCTCTGGACAGTTCTGACTTGTGGGCAACTACAAATACCTAGGTGTCTGGTTAGACTGTAAACTCTCCTTCCAGACTCATATTAAGCATTTCCAATCCAAAATTAAATCTAGAATCGGCTTCCTATTTTGCAACAAAGCATCCTTCACTCATGCTGCCAAACATACCCTCGTAAAACTGACTATCCTACGATCCTTGACTTCGGCGATGTAATTTACAAAATAGCCTCCAACATTCTACTCAGCAAATTGGATGCAGTCTATCACAGTGCCATCCGTTTTGTCACCAAAGCCCCATAATACTACCCATCACTGCGACCTGCATGCTCTCGTTGGCTGGCCCTCGCTTCATATTCGTCGCCAAACCCACTGGCTCCAGGTCACCTATCAAATCAAGTTTATTTGTCACGTGCGCCGAATACAAACAGGTGTAGACCTTACAGTGAAATGCTTACTTACAGGCTCTAACCAATAGTGCAAAAAAAGGTATGTGTGTGTGTGTGTGTGTGTGTGGTGTGTGTGTGTGTGTGGTGTGTAGGTAAGTAAAGAAATAAAACAACAGTAAAAATACATTTGAAAATAAGAGTAGCAAGGCTATATACAGACACCGGTTAGTCAGGCTTATTGAGGTAGTATGTACATGTAGGTATGGTTAAAGTGACTATGCATATATGATGAACAGAGAGTAGCAGTAGCGTAAAAGGAGGGGTTGGCGGGAGGTGGGACACAATGCAGATAGCCCAGTTAGCCAATGTGTGGGAGCACTGGTTGGTCGGGCCAATTGAGGTAGTATGTACATGGATGTATGGTTAAAGTGACTATGCAATATAATAAACAGAGAGTAGCAGCAGCGTAAAAGAGGGGTTGGGGAGGCACACAATGTAAATAGTCCAGGTAACCATTGGTTACCTGTTCAGAAGTCTTATGGCTTGGGGTAAAAACTGTTTGAGAAGCCTTTTTGTCCTCGACTTGGCACTACGGTACCCGCTTGCCATACGGTAGTAGAGAGAACAGTCTATGACTGGGGTGGCTGGGGTTGGTGACAATTTTTAGCGCCTTCCTCTGACACCGCCTGGTGTAGAGGTCCTGGATGGCAGGCAGCTTTGCCCCAGTGATGTATTGGGCCGTACGCACTACCCTCTGAAGTGCCTTGTGGTCAGAGGCCGAGCAATTGCCGTACCAGGCAGTGATGCAACCGGACAGGATGCTCTCGATGTTGCAGCTGTAGAACCTTTTGAGGATCTCAGGACCCATGCCAAATCTTTTTAGTTTCCTGAGGGGGAATAGGCTTTGTTGTGCCCTCTTCACGACTGTCTTGGTGTGTTTGGACCATTCTAGTTTGTTGTTGATGTGGACACCAAGGAATTTGAAGCTCTCAACCTGCTCCACTACAGCCCGTCGATGAGAATGGGGACGTGCTCGGTGCTCCTTTTCCTGTTGTCCACAATCATCTCCTTAGTCTTGGTTACGTTGAGGGATAGGTTGTTATTCTGGCATCACCCGGCCAGGTCTCTGACCTCATCCCTATAGGCTGTCTCGTCGTTGTCGGGAATCAGGCCTACCACTGTTGTGTCATCTGCAACTTAATGATGGTGTTGGACTCGTGCCTGGCCATGCAGTCGTGGGTGAACGGAAGTACAGGAGGGGACTGAGCGCGCACCCTGGGGAGCTCCAGTGTTGAGGATCAATGTGGGCAGATGTGTTTGCTACCTACCCTCACCACCTGGGGGGCGACCTGTCAGGAAGTCCAGGATCCAGTTGCAGAGGGAGGTGTTTAGTCCCAGGTTCCATAGCTTAGTGATGAGCTTTGAGGGTACTATGGTACTGTCGTCAATGAATAGCATTCTCACAATAGGTGTTCCTTTTGTCCAGGTGGGAAAGGGCAGTGTGGAATGCAATAGAGATTGCATCATCTGTGGATCTGTTTGGGCGGTATGCAAATTGGAGTGGGTCTAGGGTTTCTGGGATAATGGTGTTGATGTGAGCCATTACCAGCCTTTCAAAGCACTTCATGGCTAAGACGTGAGTGCTACGGGTCTGTAGTCATTTAGGCATGTTGCCTTTGTGTTTTTGGGCACAGGGACTATGGTGGTAGCTTGAAGCATGTTGGTATTACAGACTCAATCAAGGACATGTTGAAAATGTCAGTGAAGACACCTGCCAGTTGGTCAGCACATGCACGGAGCACACGTCCTGGTAATCCGTCTGGCCCCACAGCCTTGTGTATGTTGACCTGTTTAAAGGTCTTACTCACGTCA
>NC_036838.1:22027492-22078186 GCF_002910315.2 Salvelinus sp. IW2-2015
GGTTCGCCTACATAGCCTGGTGCGGGTTATTCCACCTCCCCGCACTGGTCGGGCGACGGGGAGTATTCAGCCAGGTAAGGTTGGGCAGGCTCAATGCTCAAGGGAGCCAGTACGCCTGCACGGTCCGGTATTTCCGGCGCGCTACGGAGAGCGTGATCACACAGTCGTCCGGAACAGCTGATGTTCTCATGCATGCCTCAGTGTTGCTTGCCTCGAAGCGAGCATAGAAGTGATTTACCTCGTCTGGTAGGCTCGTGTCACTGGGCAGCTCGCTGCTGTGCTTCCCTTTGTAGTCTGTAATAGTTTGCAAGCCCTGCCACATCCGACGAGCGTCGGAGCCGGTGTAGTATGATTCAATCTTAGCCCTGTATTGACGCTTTGCCTGTTTGACGGTTCGTCGCAGGGCATAGCGGGATTTCTTGTAAGCTTCCGGGTTAGAGTCCCGCACCTTGAAAGCGGCAGCTCTACCCTTTATCTCAGTACGAATGTTGCCTGTAATCCATGGCTTCTGGTTGGGGTATGTACGTACAGTGACTGTGGGGACCACGTCCTCAATGCACTTATTGATAAAGCCAGTGACTGATGTGGTGTATTCCTCAATGTCATCAGAAGAATCCCGGAACATGTTCCAGTCTGTGATAGCAAAACATTCCTGTAGTTTAGCATCTGCTTCATCTGACCATTTTTTTATAGACCGAGTCACTGGTGCTTCCTGCTTTAATTTTTGCTTGTAAGCAGGAATCAGGAGGATAGAGTTGTGGTCGGATTTACCAAATGGAGGACGAGGGAGAGCTTTGTCTATAAGTCTTTGCTAGGTAAAGCCCCGCCTTATCTCAGCTCACTGGTTACCATAGCAGCACCCACCCGTAGCACGCGCTCCAGCAGGTATATTTCACTGGTCATCCCCAAAGTGTCACGCCCTGACCTTAGAGATCCTTTTTATGTCTCTATTTTGGTTGGTCAGGGTGTGAGTTGGGGTGGGCATTCTATGTTTTTGTTCTATGTTTTCTATTTCTATGTGTTTGGCCGGGTGTGGTTCTCAATCAGAGGCAGCTGTCTATTGTTGTCTCTGATTGAGAACCATACTTAGGTAGCCTTTTCCCACCTATGTTTTGTGGGTAGTTGTTTTCTGTTTTGTGTCTGCACTAGACAGAACTGTTTCGCTTTCGTTCTCCTGTTTGTTGTTTTTGGATTGAATCATGAACACTTTAAACGCTGCACCTTGGTCCACTCTTCCTTCAGCCCACGAGAACCGTTACACAAAGCCAATTCCTCATTAGGCCGCCTTTTCTTCCAGTTCTCTGCTGCCAATGACTGGAACTAACTGCAAAAATCACTGAAGCTGGAGTCATACATCTCTCTCACTAACTTTAAGCACCAGCTGTCAGAGCAGCTCACAGATCACTGCACCTGTACACAGCTCATCTGTAAATAGCCCATCCAACTACCTGATCCCCATACTGTTATTTATTTTATTTTCTCCTTTGCACCCCAGTATCTCTACTTGCACATTCATCTTCTGCACATCTATCACTCCAGTGTTTAATTGCTAAATGTTAATTATTTCCCCACTATGGCCTATTTATTGCCTTACCTCCCTTATCTTACCTCATTTGCACACACTGTATTTAGACTTTTCTATTGTGTTATTGACCGTATGTTTATTTATTCCATGTGTAACTCTGTGTTGTTGTTTGTGTTGCACTGCTTTGCTTTATCTTGACCAGGTCGCAGTTGTAAATGAGAATTTGTTCTCAACTGTCCTACCTAGTTAAATAAAGGTGAAATAAAAAATTAAAACAATTTAAAATGTAAAAACCTCCCTGGTCTTTGTGGTTGAATCTGTGTTTGAAATTCACTGCTGGAATGAGGGACTTTATAGATCATTGAATATATGGGGCACAGAGATGAGGTACTCATTCAAAAATAAGGTTAAACACTATTATTGCACACAGAGTGAGTCCATGCAACTTATGTGATGTGTAAAGGAAATATTTACTCCTGAACAAATTTAGGTTTCCCATAAGAAAGAGATTGAATACTTATTGACTCAAGACATTTCAGCTTTTCATTTTGAATGAATTAGTAAAAATTTTGCCTTGACATGATTGGGTATTATGTGTAGGCCAGTGACATAAAATCTCTATTTAATCAATTTTAAATTCAGGCTGTAACACAACAAAATGTGGAAAACGTCAAGGGGTGTGAATACTTTCTGACGGCACTGTAGCTCTTTGGAAGATCATGCCAAGCTAAATGTCACATTGATTTCTCCCACATAAAATACAAGGACGACGAATTCACCCCACTTCGACATCTCTGAGAGAGCGGAAAGTGGAGACGTCGAGGGGCTGTGGCAAGAGCGGGGTGTACGTTTGACAGAAAGTCACTTCACATCATTGGTATTGAGCATGGAAGCTCTAGCCATAACATACACTACATGGCCAAAAGTATGTGGACACCTGCTCGTCGAACATCTCATTCCATGGGGATTATTTTTGAAGTTGGTCCCTCTGTTGCTGCTACAACAGCCTCCACTCTTCTGGGAAGGCTTTCCACTAGACGTTGGAACATTGCTGCGGGGACTTGCTTCCATTAAGCCACAAGAGCAGTGAGGTCGGGCGACTAGGCCTGGCTCGCAGTCTGCATTCCAATTCATCCCAAAGGTGTTCAATGGGGTTGAGGTCAGGGCTCTGTGGAGGCCAGTCAAGTTCTTCTACACTGATCTCGACAAACTATTTTTGTACTTTTTCCTAACCTCTCTGGATTACAACCAAATTAGGATTAGTGCAATATATTACGTATTGGATCACAAAAAAATATCTATTTTACATTTCCGTGTAGTTTACCAATAAAATTGTCTGACAGTGAAGTAGACATACTCGGTATTCATATCCCAAAAGAAAGAAATGATCTCAATACAATCAATTTTAAAAAGTTGGCAAAAATAGATAAGAACTTGCTACAGTGGTAAGCAAAATACAGTTGAAGTCGGAAGTTTACATAAACCTTAGCCAAATACATTTAAACTCAGTTTTTCACAATTCCTGACATTTAATCCTAGCAAAAACTCCCTGTCTTAGGTCAATTAGGATCACCACTTTATTTTAAGAATGTGAAATGTCAGAATAAAAGTAGAGAGAATTATTTATTTAAGCTTTTATTTCTTTCATCACATTCCCAATGGGTCAGAAGTTTACATACACTCAATTAGTATTTGGTAGCATTGCATTTAAATTGTTTAACCTGGGTCAAACGTTTCGGGTAGCCTTCCACAAGCTTCCCACAATAAGTTAGGTGAATTTTGGCCCATTCCTCCTGACAGAGCTGGTGTAACTGAGTCAGGTTTGTAGGCCTTCTTGCTCGCACACGCTTTTTCAGTTCTGCCCACACATTTTCTATGGGATTGAGGTCAGGGCTTCGTGATGGCCACTCCAATACCTTGACTTTGTTGTCCTTAAGCCATTTTGTCACAACTTTGGAAGCATGCTTGGGGTCATTGTCCATTTGGAAAACCCATTCGCGACCAGGTTTTAACTTCCAGACTGACGTCTTGAGATGTTGCTTCAATATATCCACATAATTGTCCCTCCTCATGATGCAATCTATTTTGTGAAGTGCACCAGGCCCTCCTGCAGCAAAGCACCCCCACAACATGATGTTGCCATCCCCGTGCTTCATCCCTGTGCTTTTTTCTCCAAACATAACGATGGTCATTATGGCCAAACAGTTACATTTTTATTTCATCAGACCAGAGGACATTTCTCCAAAAAGTACAATCTTTGTCCCCATGTACAGTTGCAAACCGTAGTCTTGCTTTTTATGGCGGTTTTGGAGCAGTGGCTTATTCCTTGCTGAGTGGCAATTCAGGTTATGTCGATATAGGACTCGTTTTACTGTGGAAATAGATATTTTTGTACCTGTTTCCTCCAGCACCATCACAAGGTTCTTTGCTGTTGTTCTGGGATTGATTTACACTTTTCGCACCAAAGTACGTTCTATTGTTTGTACAGATGAACGTGATACCTTTAGGCGTTTGGAAGACTTGTGGAGGTCTACAATTTCTTGGCTGATTTCTTTTGATTTTCCCATGATGTCAAGCAAAGAGGCACTGCGTTTGAAGGTAGGCCTTGAAATACATCCACAGGTACACCTCCAATTGACTCAAATGATGTCAATTAGCCTATCAGAAGCTTCTAAAGCCATGACATAATTTTCTGGAATTTTCCAAGCTGTTTAAAGGCACAGTCAACTTAGTGTATGTAAACTTCTGACCCACTGGAATTGTGATACAGTGAATTATATGTGAAATAATCTGTCTGTAAACAATTGTTGGAAAAATTACTTGTGTCATGCACAAAGTAGATACCCTAACCGACTTGCCAAAACTATAGTTTGTTAACAGGACATTTGTGGAGTTGTTGACAAAAGTGTTTTACTGATTCCAACCTAAGTGTATGTAAACTTCCGACTTCAACTGTACCTGATATTTGTGGAAAAATCACTCTGATTTCCTTTTAGTCATATCATGTTTACATAATTGCTTATGCCCTTGCCTACACCTAGCAACCAGTTTTTTTATTTATCATATGAACAAAACATATTTTTTCGGGGGGGGATCGGAAAGCCAGACAAAAATCAAACGGGCCTATTTATATATTGAATATGAATTCAGAGGGCAGAAATGATTAAATATTAAAGTACTAGACCTCTCACTAAAGGCTTCAGTCACAGCTTGTCCCAAATTGAGGATTAGCTGATAACTACGAAACAAACATTCTGGATGATATAGAGAATCTGGAACTATTTATTGATCAGCATTTTGATATGCTCGAAAAAGAAACGGATACATCGAAGCGAACAAGAGAAGACCTTTCCTCGAGTTCTGCGTGTGAAACTGAAGGGAAGCCGCCATCTAAAATTCCAAATGTAACATTGGGAGGGGGACGTTTTTATAACCATGTTTCCAGAAGATAGCGCCTTAGCGAGCAGTTAAAAAAACTGGATCTATTGTCTGGGCTACTGGGGGAGAGGTTGAGGCCTTAAAAACAAGAATGGATTACAGTAATAAAATGATGGAAGAAATACAAGCGGAAAATAAGATATTGAAAACTACCGTGGACTCCCTAAAAGACACTACAGAGAGGCTACGATATGATAATAAAACAATGAAAGCCAAATTACTTGATCTAAAGTGCAGAAGTATGAAAAATAATATTGTTATAATGGGAATAAAGGAGGATGACAATAAACTATCAGTCAACGGAGGAAAAAGTCAAGGTATTCATGAAACGTAATCTCAAGATAACTGACGAACAGGTGGAAACAATTGATTTTCAAAGGGCTCGCCAATTTGGTGGCAGAGCAGAGGGAAGGCCCCGTCCGATCGTAGCTATGCTAACCCACTACAAGATGAAAATTGCCTTGTTACAACAGGGTATGGAATTGAAGAACACCCCATTGTCTATTAATGAACAATTTCCCCATGAAATAGTGGAAATGACGTGCCCTGTAGCCAACTTTCAAAAGGCCCCGAGCAGAGAAGCAGAATGTTCGTCTAGTGGTCGATAAATTATACGTAAACAACTAAATGTTCAAGGACTCGAAGATTACAACATGGCTGTGAGTGATAGCTACCTCCTGTTGAAGTAGTCCCCGATACATATGTGTACCATATTACACAGTACAAATATGGATTAATTTGTTTTTTACAAAAACATTTTGTAAACTGTTATGTAATAAAATGTTCATGCAGTATGGAACTGTGGACTATGTGGACTTAAAATAAGGTTGGACTTATGGTAATGCAGAATGGGTATGATGAACTTATCCTTTTTCTATTTAGGCAATATGTAACTTTGGACGATATGGACGTAATATCAGGTTTTGATTTAGGGGAAGGCGAAGATGGGTAAGGCTGACCTTTTTTCTTTATGATTTTCTTTCTTTATTTAATTTGAAGATTGTACATTCGTTTTTTTTGTTTGATATGATATGGCCTAATTGTAGAGGTCGTTATATTATCACTTAAAAGCTGTTATATAGTGCGGCAATTGTTGGCCGATGTGAATTGGAACAATTAGCTTTTAAGATAAAACTTAATAAATATGAATAGATTTATTATAGGGCTAGGATAAAGGATTATATAATTAAAAACCTGCCTATGCTCTCTATTGGAATAGGCCTATACAATCCTAAAATAATTGGTGTTATTACTCCTTTACATTTAAAAAATAAATCTCAATATAAAAATGTAAAGGATGATTATTGTTCTGACACAAATGGATTAGATATTGTTAACAGGGTTGTTGTTTCTATTAGTGTGTGGCGGGCTGGTTAACACCGGGATAAACTGATTAAAGTTAACGGTATAACTAACTGTCACGATCGTCGTTACGTGAAAGAGAGGAGGACCAAGGCGCAGCGTGATAGCAATACATCTTTACTTTAATAAAGACGAAAACGAAGAACACTATACAAACAAAATCAAAACAATAAACCGACGAACGTGAAGCTAAACAAACTAAGTGCTAACATGCAACATAGACATAGACAATCACCCACAAACTACCTAATGACTATGGTTGCCTAAATATGGCTCCCAATCAGAGACAACGATAGACAGCTGTCTCTAATTGAGAACCAATCTAGGCAACCATAGACATACATACACCTAGACTAAACATTGCCCCATAAACATACAAAAACCCCTAGACAATACAAAACACATACCTCCCCCATGTCACACCCTGACCTAACTAAAATAATAAAGAAAACAAAGATAACTAAGGCCAGGGCGTGACACTAACACAATAACTGGCTTATGAAAGCACTTCTCTAAGAGAGAGAGAGGTATATTATATATTTCTACATAAGCTATTCATGCTACCTTTTATATTCTTGATCCTAATGATATAGGCCTAGGTGTAAAACAGCCGAGGTGATAGAGCAACGACCCTGGAATAAAAAACAAAATGTTTATGGGTGTAGAGAGAGTTGGTTTTACAGGTTTACTCGCTCTGGTTTGTCACTACTGCATGTATTCTTGGCTATCGTGCCATGGCTGTGTCAGAGTCGATTGTAAGTTAAACTTGGGTATTCCTTTATGCGCAGTCTGATGCCTAAGACACATTTTTACTTCCAGTCATTAGCGGCCGTGAGAATCTATGTTCCTTTTTCCTTCTACCTTTTTTTTTTGTCAGAATACAACAGGATATAATGAGGACTACATTAAATATGTCTTGCATGTAATGGACATAGTAAAAGGACTGGTCTTGCGATATACTTAGCTTGTTTTCTCTTCATTTTTTATATATTTTTTCAAACAATTGAATACAATGAACTGAGCAGGCTGGGCTGACATGCTTATAGCCTTGCTAGGACGTTGTAAATATGAGCATGCATTTATAAGATTGCTGTTATTATTTCTATTAATATGATCTATTATTGTTACAATTTTTTTTTTTTTACTGTTCTTTCTATGTTCTTTGGTTAGATATTTATGTTATCATGAGACTGCCCATATTTTCCTCTGGCCAACGCCAATTTGCGGCCAAAGGTTTGCCTTAGGACGCAAAGGTGCGTCATGAGTCAGGGAGATCGTCTGATAGTCGTAGTGACAACAGACCTAGATATGGGGGGAGGTTTTAGTGGGTGGAATATTACAACAATTGGAGGTTTACAAAGTTGCAGCTACAGTATGCTTAACAGTGCAAATTAGTATGGCACAGCTATGGACACTTAATCATCATGGTGCTTTTTAATGTTAAGTTTACAAACATTGGTTGTGGTAAGTATAATTGAAACTTGGGTATCATTATGGTAAATGGGTAAAATAAGTATAGCCAGTTATAATTGTAATGGCTTAGCAGATAATTTAAAAAAGATACATTTTTACATGGCTAAAAGAAAAATAATATAATATCTATTGTTTACAGGGAACTCATTCTACAAATATAGATGAGGTTGGGTGGAAAAAGGACTGGGAGAGAGAAATTCTTGTCATGGGCAAAGAAACTCAAAAGGGCTGATTATACTAATTAATAGACATTTTGATCCGATTGTGCTACCTGTGCAAACAGATCCGCAAGGAAGATGGATTATTTTAAATATGCTATTGGACCAAAAACAGATCCGGCTAATTAATCTATATGGCCAAATAATGATGAGCCACACTTCTTCGAAAATATATATAATAATCTATTGAGCTCACAAACAACGAATGAATCTATTATTATGGTGGGAGATTATAATACGGTTTTAAGTACCTCAATGGATCGTAAAGAAATCACTCTATAAACTATCACCCTCAAGCACTTAAGGAGAACACGAAGATCATGGATACATTAGAACTAGTGGATATATGGAGGCTGAAAACCCCTGACCTAGTGAGATGTACATGGAGGAGGCTTAATCAAGCTAGCCGTCTTGATTACTTCCTAGTCTCATTCTTGCTGGCATCAAAAGTTTTTAAAAGTATTAATAGGAGACTGAATGCAATCGGACCACCATCTAATTGGCCTCCATATAACTCTTACAGAATTTCCACGTGGCCATTGGACATTTAATGAAAGCCTGTTGGATAACAATTTGTTCTTAACTTTTTCTTGCACAACATAGGTACAGCAGATCCCCTTATTGTATGGGACACGTTCAAAATGTACTTTTAGAGTCCATTCAATACAATACACATCATTAAAACAAAATCAGTTTAGGTCAAAAGAGATTAGACTAATAAAGGAAATAGAGGAAGTAACAGCGCAGGTAGATGGTAATGGAAACTATACTAGAGGCACAAAATAGGTCAGAGGAAAAACAAAAAGAAACGGAAGTACTTATTCAAGAACGATCAAGTGCAATGTCTTACAAAAATAAAGCGAATTGTATGGAAAATGGTGAAAAATGCTAAACATTTTACTTGAATCTTCAACATAGAAATTCTACCAAAAATAATTTACAGAAACTCGTGACAAATGATGGAGTTATCCATGATTCACCAAAATAGTTTTATTTTTGTCTCCTCCATTTCCACTGAATGATGTAACTGTAAGAATTTCTTTCCTAATAATAATGTAAAATTAACACATTTACAGAAAAACCTATGTGAAAACCAACTTACAGAAGAGGAACTTTTTGAGGCAATAAAATCTTTTCAGTCTGGAAAAACACCAGGGCTTGACGGTGTACCTGTTTTACTTGGATTAAATGTCAGGAATTGTGAAAAACTGAGTTTAAATGTATTTGGCTAAGGTTTATGTAAACTTCCAACTTCAACTGTACATTTGATTTAATTTGATTGAATGTACTCCGCGCCAGCATATCAGCAAAAGAGAGAGAGAAGAGAGAAGAGAAAGAGAAAGAGAGAGAGAGAAGAGAGAAGAGAAAGAGAGAGAGAGAGAAAGAGAGAGCAGACAGAAGAGTTAAAGAAGAACTGCAGTGAATGTTTCTGGGAGTAGAAGGAGAACAGAATAGAAGAGACATTGTTGCTGCGCTGCCTGGGGCTGTGGGAGCTGTGTATGAAATAAAACAGTGCCCTGCAATTTCAGGAAATGTTCCAACGTAAGAATCCAATAGTCTATTCTTTCTGACACCATTATACTATTTTATTGGAACACACACAGCATGTGCACATTCTGATTTGGATCTCTTTTAGTCCCCATTTGGACTAATCTTCCAAGAGTCCTTAAACATTAAAATACAATTTATAATACAAACACATTTTCACATATAACACACTATTACAAACATACATAATATACTAACATAATGACCCAATAAATACTCGATCTAAAAAAATATTGATTCTTCATCTATTATAGTCTCACAACATTTCTATGTATTATATTTAAATCTTTTTAAAATTATGTTTAAATGTATATATTGAAAGGTTTCTGGTTTGCTCAGCTAATTTATTCCATTTCTTTATTGCTCTAAATCTAAATGGTCTTTTGTATTTTTCTCTTTCCTGTCTGGATAACGCATAGATGGTGGACAATCTATTCCTAGTATTTATGGAATGTCTGTCTCTTACCAACTGAATACCGTTATGAATAGAACTTGGCCGTTTTAAATGATGTATATTATGAAATAAAATAAGCATGTTTTTTTCAATTATCTTGTCGATTGATGACCAACCAAGAACAMTGCGCATGACTGCAACAGAAGAACCATATCTCCACCTTAAAACAATCCTTGCTGCTTTGTTCTGTGCAATCTGCAGCCTCCTAACTTCACTTGATGATGCATTTCCCCAGACCACAGAACGGTAGTTCACCTGACTCTCAATTAATGTTTGTGTTATTTGCTGAAGAATTGTTCCTGGTAAATATTTAGCTATCCTCCTGATTATGCATGCTTTAAAAAAAAGATACATAGATTAGTTATTTGAGATGACCATAATAAGCAGTTGTCTAGCTGCACTCCCAATAGTTTGGTTTCTGCCACTACTTCAATTTGTACTCCTCCCATACTTAATTGTATCCCATGCTGTTTTGGCCTTTACCTAGTTGAACAGATCAACATAATTTTGTTTTTTTTGGTGTTTAAAACAAGTTTGTTTTGGCAAACCCACTCCCTGATATTCTCCAAATCTCCGTGTAAAGCCTGCTGTACCTGTTGAACCGATTGTCTTGCTTCATAAATTGTAGTATCATCTGCAAATATAGTAGCTTGAGTTTCAGCTAAGGCATAGGGAAGGTTGTTGGTATATATTAAATAAAGAAGTGGCCCAAGGCAGCTGCCCTGCGGTATTYCACAGTTTAACACATGAGGGGAAGAAAATGAAMCATTGATATAGGTGGACTGTTTCCTGTCAGTTAGATATGACTGTACCCAATTCAATGCTACCTCCTTAAAACCATAATGCATTAATTTTGTCTAAATTATTTAATGATCCACTATATCAAATGCTGCACTGAAATCTAAAAATAGTACACCCACAAACTTGCCATTATCCATAGCATTGAGCCACTGGTCAGTCATGTCAACCAATGCAGTGGTAGTGGAATGGTTTTTGCAATAAGCATGCTGCTTGGCTGTAATCAGATCATTATTTTCCATGTACTCCCATATTTGTCTACTCACAATACCCTCCAATATCTTACTGAGTGTAGGGAGTAGACTAATTGGTCGACTATTGGCAGGAGTAATGGGTTCTTTGCAGTCTTTCGGAATAGGACACAGTTTCGCATGCTTCCATACATTTGCAAACATCCCCTTTTCCAGTGACCAATTAAATATGTATCTCAGTGCAACTGCAATCTGGGGAGCAGCACAGCGAAGCAAAAAATTGTCCATAAGACCATAACCTGTAGATTTACCATCAGGTAATGACTTCAATAGGTTTAACACCTCCTCCACTGACACCGTTTGCAGACTAAAAGAGCAGATCTTGTTGCTCATAATATGATCATCAATCCATTGGACAATAGCTTGTTTGGAAGAATGTATGTTTACATTATTGCTCAGTAATTTAATTTTCTTTGTAAAAAAAATCTGCAAAATGATTGGCAATATCAACTGGTTTTGTTATTATTCTCCCATCAACCTCCACACTAGATGGGCATGATGAGATAGATGTACCAAGTAAGCCCTTAACTGTGTTCCATACCTTTTTAGAATCATTTTTACAATCAATAAAAGCATTGTTGTAAAATAACTTGTTTTTCTTTCGATTCAATTTAACTGCATAATTACGTAACGTTCTATAATTCTGTTCATCAATTTCTAAATTTGACTTGGCTGCTAAGACTTTGGCCATATTTCTTTGAGAAAAAACCTCACCAAGTTCATCATCAATCCATGGAGATGGACGAGCACCAACTGTACTCTTTCTTATAGGGGTATGATGGTCCATTACCTCAGTGAGCAAATCAATAAAACATTCTGTAGCGTGATTCATCCTCTAGATAAATCAGCTCCCAGGGTACAGCAGCCAAATCATTTAGAAATAGCTCATGATTAAATGTTTTAAAATGTCTCTTGACCACAATCCTAGGGGGTTTCTTTGGAACCTTGGTGTTCATGGTTATGGTCACAATATTATGGTCTGTCCAGCCCACTGGCATTGATCTGGCTTTTAAGCATTGCAATGGTATATTACAGAAAATCAGATCAATGCATGTGTCTGAACGATGACCCAGCTTAATTGAAGATCTAGTAGTATCATTAACCATTTGTTTCAAACCACAGTTCTTGGCATATCTCATCAATTTTGTTATATTCGAATTATTGTGATCCTTCCAATTTATATTAAAATCACCCAAGATAAATACATCTCTGTTGCTATCTGTGGCCTGGTCAAACCCAGTACATAAGTCATCCAGATAGGACACCTTAGAGCTAGGAGGTCTATACACACATCCCACCAATATGGGTGCCTGGTGAGGCAGATGTACTTGAGCCCATAGTGCCTCTATTTGACATAGATTAATGTCATCCCTCCTTTTAAAAAGTATATGATTCTGAATATACAGTGCAACACCCCCACCATTCCTATTCCTGTCCCTTCTCAGTAGACTATATCCTTGAATGTTAATTTGCCCATCATTTACAGATGCATCTAAATGCGTTTCGGTCAAGGCCAAGATATGAATATTATTTATGTTGACCAAGTTAAAAACCTCATGTATTTTGTTAGGAAGGCTACATACATTAACCTGAGCTATATGCAACCCTTTCCTTATCAAGTGGAGATCAATAGAGCATGTATTCGTTATAGTTGAAGTTGATACACTACAACACACAAACTCAGATTTGAACATTAAATTAAAATAGCCATGGAGTTACTCTAGAGTCCCGATACAATTGCCCATTGATATAAAGTTTATCCATCACCATGGAGACTCGTTGATTAAGGCAACGCTTTTCCTTCTAGACGGGATATCGTTTTTTTCTCCTTTCATTGATCTCGGTGGGGAAGTGATCATTCATTCCAAAATCAGTGTTTCTGAGTTCTCTGCCCATGTTCTTCGTCATTTCCTTTTGCTTAAATTTGTCAAAACATGCAATAATAGACCGTGGCCTATTTCCAGAGGCCTTACCTATTCTATGGGCTCTGGAGAAAGTGGCATTACGCACAACATCAGTGGGCAGTTTAAGTTGAGTTGACATAAAGTGTCCTCACAGCCTCTGCTGTTGTCTTTCTCCGGTATCCCTGAAAATATTAGATTGTTCCGCATTGATCGACACTGTACATCAAGCAAGGTTTCTTTAAGTTGTTTGTTCTCCCTTTGCATCACCTCCACCTTGCTATGAATAGAGTCTACAGTACCTTTCAGCGCTGTGTTCTCTTTCCTTAGATCATCAATCTGACGTTGGCTGAATTCTAGACTAGCACATAATGCATTGATGTCCTCTCGTAATATATCCAAGATATCAAGTCAACATCCATATCAGTAAACCTCTCCCCACTCGCCACACACGCGCCCTCTTACTAGGGGATGGTTTGGTTCCATCGTTGATACCTATTGGCCAACCTGGTTTTGGTTTGTTTTGTTGATTGGGTTGGGTTGGTTGTCCTTAACAATGCTTGAATCCTCCGAAACCAGCGACATGTTTCTTTGAGTTCGTAAGTATCTCTCGCCAATGAATCGTTCAAGCTCTTCAATGGATTCTGAATCATCCAGCGTGTTTACAGGCAGAGTTAAACACACAACCAAACTGTTCAGCCGCAACTGAAAACCGCTGGTTGAAAGTGGTGTGACGATGAGAGGGCTCACTCTGGCCAAAATCTGTCCTGAATCTGTCTGATAGTGCTGGTAAGCGCATAGCCACACATTTGAAGATATGCACACACAGCCAATCACACACACACTCACCTGCATGAATGGGAACAAAAGTCCGACTGCGAAGTTGGCGATCCAGTTGACGATCCCTGCGATCATGAAGGCTGCGGGTCGGTACGACTGCTCAAACAGCTCTCCGGTCAGTACAAAGGGGATGCCACCTGAGAGAGAAGAAAAGAACAGAAACACACAGTTCGTCAACAATCAATCCTCAGAGTCTGTCCTAAAATGGACACCGTATCAGTCAGATTAATTCAAATAGACCTGGGTCAAATACATATACTTTGAAATACATGAGATACTGCTGATTTAGCTTGCCCGATATAATGGAACCAATGGAATGTTACAGGTACAATTAATCATCATCACTAGCACAGCCCCTGTACCATTGCACGCATTCTATTAGGGTCTGGGGACATTGATAGGCAAACAGCCGTGTCCTGTTTGGACCAAAGTTGACAGCTTGATTTGGCAAATCAAAAGCTAGACACAGGGAATTTATCATCGTGACAGCAGGTATTTTCTATTGATCAATATCTACGCTTGTACTCTAGGTGTACTAAACATGGACTCATTAGATTATGTCAGAAATAGTGAGTTATATTAGTTAGTTACACAGTGAGGTCCAAAAGTATTGTGACACATTTGTTGTTGTTTTGGCTTTACTCCAGAACTCCTTGTTCATAGAACCCATTTTAGGGAACCAATAATTCACTTACATGTACATTAGTCAAAAGTGTAATATTTTGGGGCCTCCCGAGTGACGCAGCGGCCGAAGGCCCTGCATCGCAGTGCTAGAGGCGTCACTACAGACCCAGGTTCGATCCTGGGCTGTATTAGAACTGGCCGTGATCGGGAGTCCCACAGAGCGGCGCACAATTGGCCCAGCGTTGTCCAGGCTAGGGGAGGGTTTGGCCGGGGGAATTTACTTGGCTCATTGCGCTCTAGCGACTCCTTGTGGCGGGCCGGGCGCCTGCAGGCTGACCTCGGTCGTCCGGTGAACGGTGTTTCCCCCCGACATATTGGTGCGGCTGGCTTCCGGGTTAAGTGGGCGGGTGTTAAGAAGCACCGTTTGGCAGGTCATGTTTTGGAGGACGCATGACTCAACCTTCGCCTCCCGAGGCCGTTGGGGAGTTGCAGCGATGAGACAAGATTGAAATTGGGGAGAAAAAAGGATGCTACCATGACTATGGATAACCATGAATGAATCATGAATAATCATGTGTGAGAAAGTTACAGAGGCATAACTATCATACTGTCGCTCCCAAAAAATGCTAACATCCCCTGTTATTGGTAATAGTGGGAGGTTAGCATGTCTTGGGAAATGTGTCACTGTCTAAATAATTTTGGACGTCACTGTATGTCACCTATGGTGGCTATGGTCAAAATGTTGACATAAAAACAAAAGGACAACATTTCAACCCACACACCAAAATTTCCGAGCTGTTCACTAATTTTATGTCATAGACACAAAATACTGAAAATGGCCCAAGATGACCCTGTTAGAATAGTCTGGAGACCCACAAGGAATACAAGAAGAATTTAAGATTTTTCATATAATTTTCACACAGATACCTCACACACACACAAACACACACTTACAGTGGTTGCTCAACTAAAAGTTTTGAGATTTTGCTTTTTTTTTTGTGGTTTAGTACGGTACCCGGCGTCACTGCTTCATTGCTCCAGACTAACGCAAGCAGGAGTTAGAGCACTGATTATGCTTTTGGGTCCCAAGGCGCTAATGTGTCTCTAACTGACAATGAATGGGCGACATAAACCAAATAGAAACTGATAGTAGTGCACGAATTCAAAATTGAATTTCAATGAAGTGAATGATGCGGATGAAGGTGACTGAATTTAGAACAATAGTGTAAGAATTGCTATTCCTCTGTCCTGCACACGCACACCCTGAAAAATACATGTATTTTTTGGTTTCTACTCGTCAGTATTACTTACTAAAACTGTTGTTACACTAAGGTTTTTATTCTAAGAGAAACTAAAATGTGCAGTTATATTCCATTATATTCTTAAGATATATATGTTTACCGAATATTGGCAAGCGATGTCTACTAAATAATTAAGTTGATGGCGCAGTCATACAGCCTCGGCACCTACATAAAGCTGAGTGACTCACTCATTCGTGGCTTTGGATCAAAATAAATAAGTACCAACATTCTTTCTGATCGTCTTTAATAAAGAGATGTTTTGGTTATCCTGACCTGGACACCATGTATTATAATAGCCCGTTATGGTCTATTAGCAGGACAATAGACTCTTGCCAACACCTCTCTGTATTTTTACACTTTGTGCAAGGCAAATGATCAGCATTAAAACGTTTGTGGATGGGCCTCCAGAGTGCCGCAGCGGTCGAAGACACTGCATCGGAGTGCAAACTGCGATGCTACAGATGCTGGTTCGATACCCGTACCGGCCGCGACTGGGAGACCCATGAGGCGACGGTGGGCTTTTGGTTTCTCTCCCTCTAAAAACAGAAATACATCATTCTAAATAACAGAGTGGCTTTATTTACAAATTAGTAAGAATGTCTCACCCCATGTTCAAGAATGGCCTTTTTCTCACTCACTTTAGGTTATTTGAAAACGAAATCATCTCCAAAATATCATTATTTTTTAAACAAGCCATAGAAAGTTTAATCCACCAGGAAAGACGGAACAAAAAATACAACAAATATTGTGGTTAAACTCAAATATACTAATTGGTAAAAAAAACTTTGTCTGTACTAGATACTAAAAAACAAAGAATCCGCAGCATAATCTCAAAACTTTTAGTTGAGCAACCACTGTTCCTCCTGAAAGCCCTAATCTGCTCACTTAAATAAATAGAGATCCTGGTCATGGTGCTACAGTATGTTATCACAGCATAATCAAAGTGAGGACAATCGACGATCTGCTGTATACTTATGGCCTATTGTAAGCTGAAAGTCACACCTTTCCAGTACTCCTCACCCAGCCCCAAACTCCACCCGAAAAAACGCATGGTTGCCAAGAAAGCGGTTAGTTTTGCTAGATTCTTAAAATGTGTACGCAGCACTTGTGTTGGAGTCATTTTAAATTCTTAATTGATCTACCGTTTCTATCATAGGCCACTGTAATCGATGGGGGCTCAGGGCGGAACCATTCTGCTCATCTGATGAAGGTGGACATGGATCAGATTCAAACTTTTAAGACCGAGATCGAGTCATTGATGGCAGACCGGCAGAAAGAGAAACATTATCTGAGGGCAGAGATACGGGCGACAGCTGATGCATTGGTCCAGAGCCAGGCGGTATTGGCAGAGAGTCACTCGTCATTGGCAGAGAGTCAGGCAACATTGGCGGAGAATCAGGCGGAGAATGACGCGTTGAAGAGGGCGAGGAACGAGATGGAGTCACAATCCATGCCAGGCACACGTGAGCTCTGGAACTCCACCTCCGACAGGCAGAGTCAACATACATGGCGAGTTCGTCAGGTCGTCGGTTCACCCTGACATTTCCATTCCTCTTCTGACAACAGAACTTGACCAATTGCTCACCAGGCACAGAAAGGGCCGTCCGGACCGTTATGCTGTTCTGCTATTCCAAGGATGTGTAACCAAAGAGAGATACCATGAGTGGACACAGAATACCAACTGGGATGGATCCTGAGGCAAATGTGGCTTACCAGGGAACCTCTGGGTGTTCATCAATAATACTGTGTCTCAGACGTTTTTGTCAATGACTGATGCAACCTGAAAAAGCATTAAAGACAGAGTTAATGAGTACTTGAGGTCACCGAGAAAGTCTGGACATGGCCTGCTCTCCCTTATGTAAGGAATTAGGCACTTTACCATGTTTACCATGTTTATGTCATGCAATAAAATGCAAATTAATTACTTAAAAATCATACAATGTGGGCCTCCCGGGTGGCGCAGTGGTCTAGGGCACTGCATCGCAGTGCTAGCTGCGCCACCAGAGTCTCTGGGTTCGCGCCCAGGCTCTGTCGCAGCCGGCCGCGACCGGGAGGTCCGTGGGGCGACGCACAATTGGCATAGCGTCGTCCGGGTTAGGGAGGGTTTGGCCGGTAGGGATATCCTTGTCTCATCGCGCTCCAGCGACTCCTGTGGTGGGCCGGGCGCAGTGCGCGCTAACCAAGGGGGCCAGGTACACGGTGTTTCCTCCGACACATTGGTGCGGCTGGCTTCCGGGTTGGAGGCGCACTGTGTTAAGAAGCAGTGCGGCTTGGTTGGGTTGTGCTTCGGAGGACGCATGGCTTTCGACCTTCGTCTCTCCCGAGCCCGTACGGGAGTTGTAGCGATGAGACAAGATAGTAATTACTAGCGATTGGATACCACGAAAATTGGGGAGAAAATGGGATAAAAATGTAAGCAAAAAAATAATAATAAAAAATAATAAAAAATCATACAACGTGATTTTCTGGATTTTTGTTTTAGATTCCGTCTCTCACAGTTGAAGTGTACTATGATAAAAAATTACAGACCTCTACATGCTTTGTAAGTAGGAAAACCTGCAAAATCGGCAGTGTATCAAATACTTGTTCTCCCCACTGTATCTCTCAGATATATGACAGATATTTCAGAACAAAATTCCCTTAAGATTTTGTTTTGTTGAACTATCTGTTGTTCCATGTAGTGAATATTTTATTCAATGTGTTTCTATTGGCTAATACCAGTAATGCCAAATTCAATATTTCATTCAATAATTGTATATATTTTTTGGGTAAAATTCAAAATCAAATAGCTAAATAATCCTTGGTATGACCATCTTAAAACAATTCAATATGTTATTTTAGAATCTCCCCCAGTTTAGACAGGGCTTAGACTCTAGAGGGTTAAAACAGAGCTGATGGATTGGGCTACCTCCTCGCCTTCTTACTAATTATGTGGTCCTGCAAGGCCTTCTTAATGATAGCAAAGTGTTAGCTGACTCAGTAATAGTAACACATGTTATGACCCCTGCAACAACAACACACTAAGATTTTTCTGTAACTTCAACAGTAAAACACTGTAGAATGCACAGTTGTAGATTACACAGCATTATGGGTAAATTGCAGAAAAAATACTGTTTCATTAACTGTAATTGGAAGCCTCCTGTAAAAATCGCTCTAACATACTGTATTTCTTTACAGTAATAGCTTATGCCTACTGTAGATTAAAATGATCAGTTTCAGGGACCAACCTCATGCTAACAGGTGAGACACGGGTGAGACATACAAGCTCAGACTATTTAGTAAATATTTTCTTGAAGCGGTAGTGAAGTAGAATAATATTTTCAGCAGCTGCCTGGTAGGTACCTTGACATGTTTATAAGTATCTTTATTGCTAGCCAATGTTAAATTACTGCATATTTTCTTTGCCAATGTAGCTAGCTAGCTGGTTGACTTTTGCTTGCTAGCTAGATAGTTAGCTAGCTCAAATTGACACAAGCCATTTCAGTCTGCTCTAAATTGCTCGTAAATATGTTGCTGTGCAAACTAGAAAAAAATAAGCCTGATAATAATTGTTGTGATGATAGGCTTGCTGTACCGCAGCCTCTGAGTTTCATAGAAAATAAACTCGTGACCCTTATGTTTTCACCATTATTACAGAGAAAATGGCTTGCTTCTAGAAGTTCAAAATTCACCATTATTACAGAGAAAATGTCTTGCTTCTAGAAGTTCGGGGTGGAGCTTAAAGTCCTGCCTGCAAAATGGCAAGTAGAACCATACACAGATTCCTCAGAGATCCACGGAAGTTTGCTGCATGCACAAGGAGGTTGTCCAGGTAGACCACACACTTGTTGCGGGGGATTATGGCCAGCACTTGCGCCATAAGATGATAGAAGGTTAGCGGAACATTGCAGTCTGAAGGGCATCACGGTGAACTGCCTCAGTCCTTGTCCAATTGAGAAGGCGTTCTTCAGCCTCGTTTCAAGGGCAGGCTCCACTTGCCAATAAATGCTGCGGAGATCGAGGGAACTGAACCCCTGTGACCTTGTGATGTAGTCATGTGCATCATCTATGCACGGAAGGGGATCGGAATCCTTCCTGGTCACATAGTTCAGCTGCCTGTAGTCTGCACAGAAGTGCCAAGGACTACGGGGGCCACCCAAGGGCTGTTGGATGGCTTGATGAACCCTGTCTCTCCCATCTCCCGGATCTTCTGCTCCGCTACCTCTCTCTTTGCCAGTGGCAAGTGATGGGGTGCAAACATATAGGTGCTTCGTCGATAGAGTGCTGGACCAGATATATTATCTGGCGGTCATTGTCTTGTGCTGCAAAGACATTCCCAAACTCTACCCACAGTGCTTTCTATCCCGCTGCTCAGGCTACACCCCTGCCCTAGTTCCTGCACAGCTTGCCAGGTAGGTCCACTGTGCCACTGCTCACCTGCTGGGGCACACTCACCTCTTCGGCTTTAGCTGCTCCTTCTCATCTGGGGGAAGGATATTTGTGGAGCTGTCTGTCACCAATTCCTGCCAAGTCACCTGAGGCTGCCGTTGTCTTCTTCCACTACTCCGAAGTCCCATGACGAAGTCTTTCATCTGGAGTTTCTGCCTTCCAACATCTAGGCATGCTCCCTCTTGACTGAGGAAATCCAACCTTTGGATGCAGTTATCGTGGATATTGTCCTACCAGAACTCGTGCACCAACGAGACATAGCCGGCACGCATCGATAAGGACCTCTGGCCCTTCATGTCCACGAGCTCCCCTGTCACAGAGCAAAGACATACCGAGGTAGGGGTGCAACCCGGAGGGGAGGGGCCCACTGTCTGGAAGAACACCAGGCCAAACCAGGGATATCATGGAACCGGTGTCAAATTAATGCCTGGCAGGCCTCACCGCTGATGCTGCATGGAAGGTAGAGGCCACTTCCTGCCAAGGCTCAGCTCCACCTCTTCTTGCCCAGTCTTCTTCATCAGCTGCTTCACGGTGTCATCCATCTTGTCAAGGCATGGGTTGAAGCTATCCCACTTCTGACACCAGTCTAAGAAAAAGTTCTCTAGGGTCTGTGGGACGCTAGTGTCCCACCTGGCCAACATCCAATGAAATTGCAGAGCGCCAAATTCAAAAACAGATATACTCATCATAAAAATTCATAAAACATACAAGTGTTATACATCGGCTTAAAGATTGACTTCTTGTTAATCCAACCGCTGTGTCAGATTTCAAAAAGGCTTTACGGTGAAAGCATACCATGCAATCATCTGAGAACAGCGGAGTAACTGAGGAGAGGAGTAGAGGAGTAACAAAAATCAGAAATAGCGATAAAATTAATCACTTACCTTTGATGATCTTCATATGGTTGCACTCACAAGACTCCCATTTACTCAATAAATGTTCGTTTTGTTTGATAAAGTCCGTTTTTATATCCAAAAACCTCCGTTTTGTTGGCGCGTTTTGTTCAGTAATCCAATGGCTCCAAGGCGGTCACAACAGGCAGACGAAAAATCCGAAAAGTATCAATAAAGTTCGTAGAAACATGTCAAACGATGTTTATAATCAATCCCCAGGTTGTTTTTAGTTATAATAATCAATAATATTTCAACCGGAAAATAGCTTCGTCAATATAAAAGGAAAACAAGAAAGGCGGACTCTCGTTCGCGCGTAGGAATCAGCTCTGGGTACTTTCCCAGACCACTCATTCAGAGTGGTCTTACTCTCTAATTTTTCAGAATACAAGCCTGAAACAATGTCTAAAGACTGTTGACATCTAGTGGAAGCCATAGGAAGTGCAATTTGAGTCCTAAGTCATTGGAATCTGTATAGGCAGTCAATGGAAAACTACAAACATAAAAAAAATCACACTTCCTGGATGGATTTTTCTCAGGTTTTCACCTGCCATATCAGTTATGTTATACTCAGACATTATTTTAACCGTTTTGGAAACGTTAGAGTGTTTTCTATCCAAATCTACCAATTATATGCATATCCTAGCTTCTGGGCCTGTGAAATAGGCAGTTTACTTTCGGCACGCTTTTCATCCGGAGGTGAAAATAGTGCCCCTTACCCTAGTGAGGTTAACAATGGTACTCTAGCAGGTTCTTTGGTATCACATGCACTTATGTCAGTCACATCATCTTCCGAACATTCAATCTATAAGCTTGACCATTATTAACACAGTACAACATAATACTTGAACTGGCATAACACTTTCTTCCACGGGCTGGTATCCAACAGAGCTAACCGAAGGCCACGCCTCCAACAAGCCACACCTCCAGATACTCTAATAGGCTGCCGCCGCTACAATCAACAAAAATGTTGATATTTGGTTGCATTGACAATCAAACACAATTCATTATCACTTTTGAAATACAATAAATAGCCTATTAACTTGTGGACAAGTTAACAAATTATATGTTGGATTCACGTATCCAACTCAACCAAAGATAAAAGTTAAAGAATGTGATTAAGCCTGTGGCTCCGATGGAACTATCCAAGCAGTAGATACATCTCCTTTAAATGTTGATCTTTTTGTTGCATTGTCAACCAAACATTATTCAATATTACTTTTGTAATACAGTAAATAGCCTAAAGTTAATAAGGCTATCTTACAAACTAATGTAACGTTCAACCTTAAAATGAGTTACACATCCCTGGCCACATTTTGAGATTATTGTAACTATACATTTCTTCTCATATAAGGCATGCATGTTCAAGATAGCATGCATAGGTCATTGCAGATCTGTTGAGATCTTCACGATTGCATTAATAATCTGTGCAGAATCCCGAACGGTATTGATTACTTTCACCATGTACTTTTACTGTAATCACAACTGCAATCCTGGCCATTTGATTCTGCTATTAGACAAAACACAGTTATATACCACAATCAGTTGTATAAATAACCAACATATCTGACATCGTATTCCCATTTTAACTTTGCTGTGATTTTAAATGGTTGAAAGCGCAGTGAGAGACATTTGGGTGACAACTAAACCAAAAAGCATACATTATTTTTTCCATTGGAATTTGGTTGTGCTTTTAGATGGTTGACAGCATAGTGATAACACATTGAACATTCAACTAACTTTGGGCTGTCTTTTTGTATGGGTGAAGTGAAAATAGCTTGCAATCTCAACTGACTCAACCAATGAAATTACCTGGTGTGCCCAGTGGGAAGCTTTATGACACAGCATGGAGAACATAGCCTCTGGGACCCTTTTTGGGAAGCAAACCCTCATGTAATATCACAGTACTGCACTGTGCTCCTCCTTTTCATTGTCTTGTTTGGGGTGTTTTGTGAATGAAAAAGATAACAAAATAGATGGTGGATGTTTCACGAGACTTTTGTGTGTGACTTGATTAGTTATTCATGGCCAAACAGAAAAGACTAGGTAAAGTGTCATAAGATGTGTTGAAACTGGTAACAATTGTCAGAACTTATGTTTACCAGTTAGAGTGAAAATGTAAAGAGTGTCATGACTTGCCCTCCTGGATGGAGATCAAAGGTGCCAACTAATCAAAGGTTTCAAGACCCCCCTTTCCTAGCCTCAGTGCAGTTAGAGCTACAGGATGCACATTTCTGTTTGAAAAAGCTAGCCTTTGATTTCCTAACTGACTGCGTGTATTAGTTCCTGACCTCCCTGAAAAGTTGCATATCGCGGTGACTATTGGATGCTAGTGCAGTACGCCACAGGATGTTTTTGTGCTGGTCGAGGGCAGTCAGGTCTGGAGTGAACCAAGGGCTATATCTGTTCTAAGTTTTTTGAAAGGGGCATGCTTATTTAAGATGGTGAGGAAATTACTTTTAAAGAACAACCAGGGATCCTCTACTGACGGGATGAGGTCAATATCCTTCCAGGATACCCAGGCCAGGTCGATTAGAAAGGCCTGCTCGCAGAAGTGTTTTAGGGAGCATTTGACAGTGATGAGGGGTGGTCATTTGACCGCGGACCCATAGCGGATGCAGGCAATGAGGCAGTGATCGCTGAGATCCTGATTGAAATGTGTATTTGGAGGGCAACTTGGTCAGGATAATATCTATGAGTGTGCTCAAGTTTACGGATTTAAGGTTGTACCTTGTGGGTTCCTTGATAATTTGTGTGAGATTGAGGGCATCTAGCTTAGATTGTAGGACTGCCGGGGTGTTAAACATATCCCAGTTTAGGTCACCTAACAGAACAAAATCTGAAGATAGATGTGTTGGTTAAGCACCTTCTACCCCCCTCCTTCTCAGCCAGGTTTGCTGTCAGAACAAAATGGGTAAGGCCACAAGACTTCCAGTTTCTAAATCAATTGTAAACTCCCAGAAAGTCACTATCTGTAATCGATTCAATACCAGCCTAAGGCTCAGCTGAAATAAAGCATTGAGATAAGTGTTGATATTGCAGTCCCTAACCAGTCAGCAGTATGTTCAGGCTCTTGGGGAAATTGCCAAGTGAACAAGTTACTGGTTCAATCAAGTCCCTTGTGGACAATACTGTATTGAAAAACTCTAGCAGTACATCACTGGAACAGTTGCAGCAGGATGTATCATGCTGTGTAAACGGTGAATCAGTAAACATGTAAACCACAGAGGTGCATGTCAACTGTCTGCTCAGCAAAGTCGTTTTTATTTTTAACATTTCTTATGACATTTCCACAGCTGGGTTTTCTTGTCCAATCCAGGGTTTCCAGCCGATCCACAACTTGTGGATCCTGTCTGTTTTCATCCAGCCCTTAATTTTAAACAAGATGTTTTTCTGTAGTATGTTCAACTTCGTCTGTCCAGTACACATAATCACAAAACAAAAGTATATCCAAAATATTCCATCTCATGGAGTAAATTCCAATTCAGGTGCCGATTTTAGATTGTTTTACTCCAAACTATTCTATTGGATGAATGTGAACTGATGCAATAGGTCAGAGAGAGTCCACTGCTGGTTGTCACAGCTTTGCGTTTTCCTCCCGGGGGTGTTGGTACACCGGCCAGTAATTATGCAGTGTGTTATCGGTAGCGTCAGCAGGGCCTCTCACAGAGTCGCAGTGTGTTGTGGAGCGAGGGTGAGAAGAACTCGGTTTTCTCCTTTGCTATGCCACTCGGCTAACCTCTGACATCTATATATCAAGAGTGATGAGAGACGGACGGAGCTGAAACGTGTGACTGTTTATGAAGAAAAATGAGAGAAATGAGACGAGAGAAACTGTACGAAATAAACAAGAGTTCCGTTTCATAGAAGGGTTGTGGCCTCTTGGCAGTGGTTTAGGTGGCTATCATATAGAGACTGAGATGGTACATCATATTTACAGTTAGGGAGGCATAAAGTGATATAACTCTACAAAATCAACACTGTTTTCAGATGTTTTCAGACCTCAATGATAAGATGAATGCATATGCCACACCATCTGTTGTGTAGATCAGGCTCAGTGGAGGCTGCTGAGAGGAGGACAGCTCATAATAATGCCTGGAATGGAGTGAATGGAATGGCATCAAACACATGGAATCCATGATATATGTATTTGATGCCATTCTACCTCAAGCCATTACCACGAGCCCATCCTCCCCAATTAAGGTTCCGCCAACCTCCTGTGATCAAGCTATTTGCCTTGACCTGAAATGAATGAAAATGATAAGCACTACAAATCTGGAAATTATATGGTGCTAATATTTCCATTTATTTTGGATTGTGAAATAGCTGGATCTACAAGAGAGATGGCATGGGACCAGGTGAGAACTACTGCTCCCTCTCATTGAAGCCACAAAGTTCAAGGTACTGCAGGCATTGTTTTCAGAAAACAGGATCCCCATTATAGTGAATGGGAAAATGGCAATTTTTGAGGTCAATATTCATGTGTATAAATAAACATTTAGAAGAAAATCATGGTACCAATAATTGTCTTCCCCCCCCCACTTTTTATTTAATTTAAGAAAAAATATTGATGCAAAAGCGTTAAAAAGAGGCACAAAGTGCTGTTTTTTTATACTGATTTGCCTCATGATTTGACAACTCGCGCACAATCTCAGTCCTTCACATCCGAGTGCTGCTGCAGACTCTGTGCGTGCCTTGACCATAAGATTCACGGAAATTACTGGTCGCGCGGGCCAGGCACCACGCGCAAAGCTCAAGGTGCACTTTCCACCGAACGTGATAACATATCACTGTGTGGTATTGGGGTTGTGCCGCAGAGCACCATGGGAGCTGTGTGTGTTGAGACCGAGCACGTTCCAGATAAATGGTTGAACTAATTTCCGTCTCCCGTCTCATCATTATTGAATTGTTATGAAGACGTGATTATGAAACCCACGAGACATAACAACGAGTAAGTCTGAACATACAGGAACTATTCTGTCCGGAAGTCATTTACACTTTTTAAACTGTTATTTTTCTGGGTACAGTCACCAAGCGGTCGATCGTGACCGATTTGTCGATCTCAAAGGCAATCCTAGGTGAACACCAAACAATTCTGTAAAAAACCCAATGATAAAACCTTGCGTTATTATATATTTTTATTTGTTTCGCAGTGTTAGCAGTAGGAGCACTTGACAGTAAAGTTGATACTGTGAGATTTCAAAACTTTAAAAACCATGAGAGTAAAAGCATCATCATGGATGGCAGAAAAGGATGGGACTGTCGTCGAAGCGGGACACAACATGATTAAAATAGGAGTAAGTCAAATATAAAGTGAGTAAGGGACATTTATTGAACTGTGAAGACCAATTTAGGAATTACAAACTGCTAGATGAGCGAACGTCAGTGAGTGAAGTGAATGAATGTTTTTTTTATGCATCGTCAAGACCGTACCATACGGCAGCGTCGGGTAAGGTTAGGTGGGAATAATGCAACTCTTTGTTAACAGCTGGTGCGCAATCTCCAATATTAAGGAAGTCTCGAGATTCTGCTCGCCTGAATTAGAAAACCTCATGGTAAGCTGTAGACCATACTATTTACCAAGAGTTTTTTAAACTAGATTTTTAGTAGCTGTCTATTTACCCCCACAAACCGATGCTGGCACTAAGACCACACTCAACGAGTTATATAGAGCCATAAGCCAACAAGAAAATGCTCATCATAGGTGGTGCCCCTCGTGGCCTATGATTTTAATGCAGGGAAAGTGAAATGTGTTTTTACCTCATTCCTACAAGCATGTCATCTGTGCAACTAGACAAGATACATCTCTAGATCACCTTTACTCCACACACAGAAACACATAGAAAGTTCTCCCTCGCCCTCCATTTGGCAATTCTGAACGAAACTCTATCCTCCTGATTCCTGCTTACAAGCAAAAACTCAAACAGGAAGTACCAGTGATGATCTCAATACAGAAGTGGTGCGATGAAGTGGATGCTAAGCTATAGGACTGTTTCACTAGCACAGGCTGGAATATGTTCCGGAATTCATCTAATGGTATTGAGGAGTTTACCACATCAGTCACCGGCTTCATATTAATGAGTGCATCAACAACGTCGTCCACACAGTGACATAACCCAACCAGAAGCCATGATTTACAGGCAACATCTGCACTGATCTGAAGGCTAGAGCTGCCGCTTTCAAGGAGCGAGACACTAAACCGGACGCTTATAAGAAATCCTTGCTTCGAACGCCGACGAGCTATCAAACAGGCAAAGCATCCCTACTGGACTAAGATTGAATCCGACTGCACCGGATGTGGCAGAGTATGCAAACTATCACGGATTACAAAAGGAAACCCCGCCACGAGCTGCCCAGTGATGCGAGCCTACCAGACAAGCTAAATGCCTTCTACGCTCGCTTCGAGGCAAGCAACACTGAACCATGCATGAGAGCACCAGAAGACTGTGTGATCACGCTCTCCGTAGAAGATGTAAGACCTTTAAACAGTTTAATATTCATAAAGCAGCAGGGCCAGACGGATAACTAGGATGAGTAACCAGAGCATGTGCTGACCAGCCGGCAAGTGTCTTCACTGACATTTTCAACTTCTCCCTGACCCAGTCTGTAATACCTACATGTTTCAAGCAGACCGCCATAGTCCCTGTGCCCAAAAACGCCAAGGTAACCTTTCTAAATTACTTTCGCCCTGTAGCACTCACATACTGTATGTAGCCATTTATCTGTAACTCTGCCAAGCCGACAAGCAAAGATGAACTGGTCAAAGCCATTATGATGTTTTGGCTAGAGAAATTGACGATACAACAATGTAACAAATATATTGATCATCTCAGTAAGGTTTTACCTGTGGTCGTGGAGCTGGGTGGAAGTGAGACAAATTTAGTTTAAATAAACATCCGCATTTGAATGTCTTTTTTCTCGTTATTTTATTAACGAAAGCATAAAGATGTTGATGAAGAAATACTGTACTGCTGTTTTGAGTTAGAAATGTAACACTTTAGAGTACATAAGCATTGAATACATTGCAAGTTGAGGGATTTTCACAACAGCTGCCGGGCTATAAAAAGTATATTGCCTGCTAATAGGAAACATTTGCATGATGGGCTACACCTGCTACAGTACTACAGTGCACTTGTGAAAAACTAGTGTTTGAAAACCTGTTTTCAAAATGTCTACAGCTGTCCGTCACTACTGTAAATAAAAACACAGCATCGTGTTTACATTCTTTACAATAACCACAATGTAACAAATAATTTGTATCTACCTTTCCAATTACTTTTAGAGTTTGGGATTTACAAATGTGCGCTTTTTGTTATTAGTTACATTGTTTTAGTTCGAACGTGCAGACTTTTTTTCTTTAAATTATTTTTTTATGTAGGATGCTACATTTTTGACCAGTTGCAATTGTAAGTAGGCCTAATAAAAAAATCATATTAAAAAAAACCTGTTAAGCCTCATAGACTACCTCAGCCAGTTAAGTTATTTTATATAGGTCTTGGCTCTGAAGAAATAGACTCCAATTAAGCCCTCTTGTTGTTTGTAAAGTCAAATTAAAATGAAGATTACTAATAAAATGAATTGCTCAACTGGTGTAGGTTTTCTCCATCTGTTGGTGTGCAACACTTGCATAACAAGTTAGCTATATTTTCAGCACCAGCCACTGTTCACCTCCTATTGTTTGCGCTGCGGTTTCCAACAGTTGTTTTTTAAATGTAACCTTTATTTAACTAGGCAACTCAGTTAAGAACAAATCATTATTTACAATGATGGCCTACCCCAGCCAAACCCGGATGACGCTGGGCCAATTGTGCGCCGCCCTATGGCACTCCCAATCACGGTCAGATGTGATACAGCCTGTATTCGAACCAGACACAGCAAACCTTCTTGCCACAGCTCGCATTGATGTGCCATCCTGGATGAACTGCACTACCTGAGCCACTTGTGTGGGTTGTAGACTCCGTCTCATGCTACCACTAGAGTGAGAGCACCGCCAGCATTCAAAAGTGACCAAAACATCAGCCAGGAAGCATAGGAACTGAGAAGTGGTCTGTGGTCACCACCTGCAGAATCACTCCTTTTTTGGAGGTGTCTTGCTAATTGCCTATAATTTCCACCTTTTGTCTATTCCATTTGCACAACAGCATGTGAAATTTATTGTCAATCAGTGTTGCTTCCTAAGTGGACAGTTTGATTTCATAGAAGTGTGATTGACTTGGAGTTACATTGTGTTGTTTAAGTGTTCCCTTTATTTTTTTGAGCAGTGTATATATAGTTTAAGTCAGAAGTTTACATACACTTAGGTTGGAGTCATTGAAACTCGTTTCTCAACCACTCCACAAATTTCTTGTTAAGCCTTGAATACATTGCAAGTTTGCCCTTTCACTTTTGATTCATGCACTGAATGAGTGGAGGAGCTCCACTATCGGATCTTTAATTTTTCAATTAATTTAGATAGCCTGTAGCCTACATTAGGCCCACAAGTTAATTGCATTAATTTCAATGTGTTCAATAAGTAAAATGAATAGTCTGATAATTTACACATCAAAGAAAAGTGTCTCATATTGACAGCTTTATGAAATTAAATATTAGAGCCACACAATACAGGCTGTCAATTCACAACAAGGATTCTGAAAGTACATTAGGCCTTTGCTACTGTAGCCGGTGCATAACATCTTAGCAATGGAAATCTCACTTACTGTAACGGCCAACCACACCAAAGACCATAAATATACTGAACAAAAATATAAACGCAACATGCAACAATTAACGATTTAACTGGGTTACAGTTCATATAGGGAAATCAGTCAATTAAAATAAAGTCATTAGGCCCTAATCTATGGATTTCACATGACTGGGCAGGGGTGCAGCCATGGGTGGGCCTGGGAGGGCATAAGCCCACCCACTTGGGAGCCAGGCCCAGCCAATCAGATTGAGTTTTTCCCCACAAAAGGGCTTTATTACAGACGGAAATACTCCTCAGTTTCATCAGCTGTCCGGGTGGCTGGTCTCAGACGAGAAGCCGGATGTGGAAGTCCTGGGCTGGCATGGTTATACGTGGTCTGCGGTTGTGAGGCCGGTTGAACATACTGCCAAATTCTCTAAAATGAGGTTGGAGGTGGCATATGGTAGAGAAATGACCATTCAATTATCTGGCAACAGCTCTGGTGGACATTCCTGCAGTCAGCATGCCAATTGCATGATCTGACAGAAAAAAATATGAGTTTTGCCCCAAAAATGTTTGTACTTTATTAAAAACAGAAGAAAAAAAACTCTCTAACCAAGTGGAGTATTTATCTTTAGGCTGCCCTACTTGCATATACACGTTTATAGATCTAACTTCATTAGATTCTATATATATTTAACTTTTCTAAATGACAAAATATTAGATCAATGTACCTCAAAATTGTTTTATGTTTAGGTGTCTAACGAGCACTGAGATGTTTTATCTCTACATTTCTTTCATAACGCTAGTCGACATGTTTCAGCTAGCTAAGCTACCTAGTTTGAAGACGTGGTAACAGTGCATGGTAAACAACTAGCTAGCTATGAAGTTGAGTCAAAGTTACTAGCTAGCTATGAAGACCAATCAAAGTTACTGGGCATAAGACGCTGATTTATTTTATGGCCAATTACAATGAGCCTTCTTGGGCGGGCACTTCTACTGTAAATCAATTGAGCAACGAAGAGGGTATTTTGCTGGCTAACTCTCCCAGCAGGTGCTGTGGTGACATAGTAACAGCACCCTGAACAAATCAACGACACATTACACTCTGTAATTTCTCTGTCTGCCCCACCACCAAAGATAGCACAGAGCGATGCTGAAATAGCTGCATTTTGGAGCTGCCTTAACTCAACAAAAATTCACCAAAATAACAATACAATGGGAAAGCGAACAAGTATGCTTTATTAGATGAAGCCATTTTTATTGTTGATAAAAGCTATTTGTTTGCTAACTGATGTGATATATTGTTGTGACATGAAATAACAGAATTGCATGCAAATCTCCTGGATATTGGTGGGGCTCTGCATCGCCACTGAGCCACGAAAGGTTGCGAGCTTACACCGCGGGACGATTTCAAGTTTTCATAACAATCGGAAATCGGTATTTTTGGGCGCCGATTTGCAGATTATTATTTTTTTATATTTTTTTTACACCTTTATTTAATCTTTATTTAACTAGGAAAGTCAGTTAAGAACACATTCTTATTTTCAATGACGGCCTAGGAACGTTCTGCCTCGACAGATTTTTAACCTTGTCAGCTCGGGGGTTCCAATCTTGCAACCTTACAGTTAACTAGTCCAATGCTCTAACACCTGATTACATTGCACTCCACGAGGAGCATGCCTGTTAGCGAATTTAGTAAGCTAAGGTAAGTTGCTAGCTAGCATTAAACTTATCTTATAAAAAACAATCAATCAATGACTGTCATTGCTCCAATGTGTACTTAACCATAAACATCAATGCATTTCTTAAAATCATTACACAAATATATATTTTTAAACCTGCATATTTAGCTAAAAGAAATCCAGGTTAGCAGGCAATATTAACCAGGTAAAATTGTGTCATTTCTCTTGCGTTCATTGCACGCAGAGTCAGGGTATATGCAACAGTTTGGGCCGCCTGGCTCTTTGTGAACTAATTTGACAGAATTTTACGTAATTATGACATAACATTGAAGGTTGTGCAATGTAACAGGAATATTTAGACTCATGGATGCCACTCGTTAGATAAAATACGGAACGGAATAAACGTTTTGTTTTCGAGGTGATAGTTTCCGGATTAGTCAAAGGTATATGGTTTAGAGATAAATAGTCGACGCGTTATAATTCCTGTAATAACTTGCGGCTGAACTTGAAAGGGGTTCCTTCGTTATTTTACCGTTCATGTCTTCCATAGAGAATGTCTTGATCTACTTCAAATAAGGTCTGTGTTTCGTGCAGGCTTAAACCGNAGGGGTTCCTTCGTTATTTTACCGTTCATGTCTTCCATAGAGAATGTCTTGATCTACTTCAAATAAGGTCTGTGTTTCGTGCAGGCTTAAACCGTTTCGACGTTTTGATACCCGTGTAAATCTCACTAGGATAAGGTAACGTTTGTCAACATATTTTCATAAATCCACTCTACAATTTTTTTTATCTTCGCTTATATTTAGCCAATATTGATCAGAGTTACCTTGTCCTATGGATATCTACACAGTTATAAAATTGGCACGGTGGTGTAAGCCTACACGAAACACAGACCTTATTTTAAGTGAATCTAAAAATATCCTATGGAATAAATGAAGGAACCGCTTTTCAGATTTTGCTAGAAGGTGTCATGGGAATTATGACTCGCACTTTGGTCGTCAATTCTTACCATGCCCATTATTAAAATAGGATTTCCTGCATATAGAAATTAAAGTTTTTGTTTTCAACATTCATCACAGGTAACTTAAACTCTATTTTTATTCAAACAGTTGAGAGTATTTGTCTCTTAAGCAGACTCTTCAGTATCATTGTCACTTCAGAGCTGTGTGTGTGTGTGTATTTATGTATTATATTAAGTTAAAATAAATGTGTTCATTGTTCATTCAGTATTGTTGCAATTGTCATTATTACAAAAATGTGTGTGTGTGTGTATGATATATATATATATATATATATTTATTTTTTAAATAAATCGGCCGATTAATCTGTATCGGCTTTTTTTGTCCTCCAATAATCGGTATCGGCGTTGAAAATCGGTCGACCTCTACTCCAGACCACCGCAAAGGCGAGTTAGAGCACTCATTACGCATTTGGGTCCCAAGGTTTTTATATGACCAATCATATCGAGTGGTTCCAATAACGAATTTGACGCAAGCCACCTGTCCCTGGTCACTTTCTTCAGCAAAGATGGTCACGATAAAATGTTTTTTTGACAGTTGATTCGTAACCTTACATTTGTTAGAAACCTTAAGATGTGCTCTTTTTTGATAATATATACTGTAGATCTCAAAAGTCATGGGTTGCGTTTATTATTTTTTTTTTATGTGTGAGAGTCACTCTATTTCATGCCCCATTGCGCTCCATTCCCTAGGCTACCTCACTATTCTCAATGTCATCTCGTCTTTACATCTGATATTAAAGGCCTATGTGGGAAATTCGTTTTGATAGGCTACAGTAGGCTATAGTTTAGGTGTAGCCTAATGTATGGGCTGCATTTCGAATATACTTGACACTTTTATGTCATAGTGGACACCAATATCTATCTTGTGTTATTAAGCTATATAAAACAATGGTGTATGGATGAATTTCAGAAAAAAAATTGTACATTTGAATGTTGCAGTAATAGGACCTGTAGGCCTACAGTAGCAGTAAGCCATTTATTATTAATATTCTGTCTGGTGCTTTTAGCGTTTGAGTGAGCGAGAGAGGAAGGATCATTTTGATAGCTGTACGAATGACTCGACTACCCCTCATGGAGAGAAAGAGAACTGCGGAGTTTCAGTGAACATATCTAAATCAAGGCTCATTTGAATTTCCTGATGCACAGGAAAATTAACCCCAACAAAAGACTGATCAAATTAAGATCCAACATCTATATATGTTGAGACGCAGTATGTTCCAGATAAATGGTTGAACTAAATCCTGTCTCCCGTCTCATCATTATTGAATTGTTATAAAGACATGGTTATGAAACCCACAAGACCTAACAATCACTCCTTACATACACAAGCAAAAACTCTTTACATCAATGGGGTAGTAGCCTACAACTAAACATTAGCGATCTGACATGCTGTATTGCATGGAAAGGAGACAATTTTTTCAGTCTGATCAGCTGTAGGCTACTAATAATAGCAGCTACATACAGTTTACTAACGCCCTGTCCCTCTGGCCACACTCTTAGAAAAAAAAGGTGCTATCTAGAACCTAAAAGGGTTCTACGGCTGTCCCCATAGGATAACTCTTTTTGGTTCCAGGTAGAAACCTTTTCACAGAGGGTTCTACATGGAATCAAAAAGGATTCTACCTGGAACCCAAAAGGGTTCTACCTGGAACCAAAAAGGGTTCTCCTATGGCAACACCCAAAGAACCCTTTTGGAACCCAGTGTGCAGGGTAAATGAAGCGATAACGTTGTGTATTTATAGCTTATTTGTTTGTTCTACGAGAAAATGTGAATTGGATCAAATTTGGTTTATATTCAAACTTAAGCTGACTAGGCTACCTAGAATTTTTTTATCAAAATTATTAACTGGAATTAATCAAAAAACACAATGGCTGACATAGCTTCTGAGTACATTTTTAATTAGGCATACAGTTGCAAAGGGCAGGCCTAGAAAATTAAAACATGCATAAAGCAAGCTCAGCTGTGTGAGATCTATTGTCCAATCAAGTTGCTGTCTCTGTTACTGTGTAGAGCAGGCCTGGGCAATTATTTTCCATGGAGGGCCACATTAGAATATATTTTTTCCCATCGTGGGCCAGAATCATATTACAGGATTATACATCATATGTATGACTGTGTTGGCAGATATGTCTACTGTAAATCATGCCCAGATATGCTACTTATTTTACTTTTTTAACATGCACAGAAAATAACCGCATCCATGTTCTCCTTTTGGTAGGTATTTTCATTATTAAACATGCAATGAACTACACGGAGGGAAAAGTCCACTGTGCATTCAGCATCATGGACAGAACTCTTGTTAACGGGTATGCACAAAAACACAAAGAGAGAGAGCTCAACATTACATTTAAACTACTCAATCAGTGTGAGGAGTGAAGTCTCTAATGGGCATTGACTAGAGCAGTGAAGTCAGGTATAGTTTCTGACGTCGCTATGCGCAGGATTTCTGAGAAGTGAGCGTCAGTAAGAGACGATCTGTGCCTTGAATTGTTATATTTCATCACTGAAAATATCTGTTGACGTACAGTTGAAGTCAGTTTACATACACTTAGGTTGGAGTCATTAAAACTCGTTTTTCAACCACTCCACAAATTTCTTGTCAACAAACTATAGTTTTGGCAAGTCGGTTAGGACATCTACTTTGTGCATGACACAAGTAATTTTTACAACAATTGTTTACAGGCAGATTATTTCACTTAACCACAACTCCAGTGGGTCAGAAGTTTACATACTCTAAGTTGACTGTGCCTTTAAACAGCGTGGAAAATTCCAGAAAATTATGTCATGGCTTTAGAAGCTTCTGATAGACTAATTGACATCATTTGAGTCAATTGGAGGTGTAGCTGTGGATGTACTTCAAGGCCTACCTTCAAACCCAGTGCCTCTTTGCTTGACATCATGGGAAAACCTGAAGGTACCACGTTCATCTGTACAAACAATAGTATGCAAGATGATACTTTTTGGAGAAATGTCCTCTAGTCTGATGAAAGAAAAATATAACTGTTTAGGGTCTTCCAAATGGACAATGACCCCAAGCATACTTCCAAAGTTGTGGCAAAATGGCTTAAGGACAACAAAGTCAAGGTATTGGAGTGGCCATCACAAAGCCCTGACCTCAATCCTAAAGAAAAGCAGAACTGAAAAAGTGTGTGCGAGCAAGGAGGCCTACAAACCTGACTCAGTTACACCAGCTCTGTCAGGAGGAATGGGCCAAAATTCACCCAACTTATTGTGGGAAGCTTGTGGAAGGCTACCCAAAACGTTTGACCCAAGTTAAACAATTTAACGGCAACGCTACCAAATACTAATTGAGTGTATGTAAACTTCTGACCCACTGGGAATGTGATGAAAGAAATAAATGCTGAAATAAATTATTCTCTCTACTATTATTCTGACATTTCATATTCTTAAAATAAAGTGGTAATCCAAATTGAACTAAGACAGGGAATTTTTACTTGGATTAAATGTCAGGAATTGTGAAAAACTGAGTTTAAATGTATTTAGCTTAGGTGTATGTAAACTTCCGACTTCAACTGTAGATGACTAGTAGGGGTAGGGTCTTTTGATTTCTTTGCTTAGTTTTTCCTTTTGTTGTAACAGCTATTATGGGGGGGGGGGGGTTTGGAGGTGAAAAACAAAAAGTTTGCTTCCTTTTCTTTCTTTATTGCATATATATTCATGTCTGTCAATGTATTGTTACTCATGCGTTGTCTTGGCTGTGTGCTTAGGGTCGTTCTCCTATTGGTGAACCTTCGCCCCAGTCTGAGGTCCTGTGCGCTCTGGAGCAGGTTTTCATCAAGGATATCTCTGTACTTTGCTCCATTAATATTTGCCTTGATCCTGACTAGTCTCCCAGTCCCTGCCGCTAAAGGAGGATATATTGGCATGGGTGTTGTTAGGCCTGAGACGAAGTCGAGAGGCAGCAAACCGTTACAATATATCCTCCAAACACCGGCTTCGAGGGCATTATCACTTTTATACAACRGGTTACCAACATATTCAAATAATGACTGACATATTTTCATAAAAAATGTTATTACTATTTTATCCTTCCACGAGATACAGTCCTGACACAAATCTAGGGTTGCTACCTAAGCCGCCTGGTCATTAGTTATATCGCTTCAGTTGCCAGAGACACGACTCAGTTGTTAAGTCTTTTTGTTTTGGATCTATGGACACAACGCAGTCGTTCGTTCTAAATGTTCTATTGCCATAATGGCTGGCAACATTCGTATCCCTTGCTTGCTAGCTAGCCAACTACGGCTAACTTACGGTCACGTCAAACAGTGCAGCCAGAATAACAAAGTAGCTGCATTTGCATTATCGGGTTTCTAGTGACATTTATTTCGATACATCCTTAACAAGGAGCTAATGATGGCATAGAATGGCATAGAAAATGTGCTCTCTCTCGTTAGGACACTGTTGTTCCGAGGCGCTAGCCAACAACAAAGCTAACACAATCACTTCAAATTGACGCTAGAAAGACTGCAAACTAGCTGCATTTAGTTTAGTTTGACCTGTTTTCTATAGACATTTCTTTGTATATACTGTATATCCATAAAAATTATGCTGATTCATGATTTCTACTGGCTGAGAAAAACTGTTTGCCTGTCTGTCTCGTCCAGACTCCAGACCACCATACGTTCATTACTGTATGGAGCAGCTGGAGATCGAATTTCAATATTGAAACAATGGTGCAAATGTCAGAGAGACAGACAGCAAGGTTCATACAGATCTCCGCTATTAAAAACCACTTTCTAGTCTAAAAGAAATGGGAGATAATGTCTAGATGCTTTTTACAGTGTCTGGCTGGACTGATGAGACAGTGAAWWGCGGAGTGAGATGGAACAGAGTAAATAGGCATTTCAACGTCATAGCTTTAACTTATGGAATAGACACCGGCTGGAATGTGGTTTTTACCAATCACCATCCAGGATTTGACCCACACATTGTTTAATGTAACTTATGAAACACAAACAAATACAAATATATACTTTTTGGCCGATTGTGTGKTACTGCTCACCTATGTTACCCTTTGTAATGATAAAAGGACAATTGTACAAGAATTGATTTAACCKCCACACTGGGCCGGCACCAGAACACGCATTTTTTGGGTAATATATCTGTAAACATGCATTACCTTTTAATGAGGCATGAACACAACCAATCATGATGTTTTCRTCGGATTGTCAAACAAATCACTTAAACAAAAGCGAGCAAAACAGTKMCCCTCTGTYTTACTATATGTAGCCCATGACATGCCATACTCTTTTTGGCCAGACAATATCAGATACATGGGCTCACACAGTGGTGGAAAAAGTTCCCAATTGTCAAAGTAAAGATTCTGTACCGTAATAGAAAATTACTCCTTAGATTAAAACAAAAATGACTCCTTAGATTAAGCAAACCAGACGGCACGATTTTCTTGTTTTTTTTTATTTACGGATAGCCAGGGGCACACTCCAACAATCAGACATAATTTACAAACTAAGCATTTGTGTTTCGTGAATCTGCCAGACCAGAGGCAGTAGGGATGACCAGGGATGTTCTCTTGATAACTGTGTGAATTGGACCATTTTCCTGCCATGCATCTGAAATGTAACAACAACTTTTGGGTTTCAAGGAAAATATATGGAGTAAAAAGCATATTATTTTATTTAGGAATGTAGTGGAGTAAAAGTCAAATGTGTAAAAATGTGTTTATATAAATAGTAMAACTTCGATATCCCACAAAACTACATTTACTTAAGTACTTTACACTACTGGCTACACATACTGAGACAGAGGGGCACTGTTTCTCTCGCTCTGAAGCTTTATCTGAGATTGATTTGTCTTTCTGTTGGCGAGCATCTCGGTCCAAAAAAGTATACACATTTTTATATTTTAAACAGACAAGGAGGTACAGTAGGVCAGGCCAAGCCCCGCCCATAATGCCAGTCCTGCCTTCACACTAATATCTTTGAACCCTAGCCAAGGGGGACTCAAGCTTTTGACACAGGACTTTTCCTGAAGGCCAAAACAGTCCGCTTTGATTAAAGTCTAATTTCCCCAAGGCCAAAAGCCAAGAGACACTAACCTGAACACCACCTTTCATGTATTAAAAAGTAGCTATCTCAACTAATAAACAAAGTATGTAACCTAGCATTGTGGATGGCCCACTCATTTTTAAGGTCAGGTTGAGCTGTCAAATGCTTCAACAACCTGTACCCAGCAGCTTGCATTTATATTACGAATAGGCCATTCCTCTCACTCCCCAGTCCATTGCCACTAATCCAATAAACAGATTAGAAGTGATGCATTATAAACGAGGGAGCCCAAAAGCTGTCCATCTCCTCAAATCCCTTTTTGTTCTGACAGACACGTATGAGAGTGACACATCAATAACTGATCCAAGTGCAATCAGGTATGCTTTGCGGCTATGGATGGTCTGATGCCAGCAGACAATGGAACCACCTATCCATACTGACAGCAGAAGAGAAGTCATGCAGGAACTTTCTAATGAAATCCAAGAGACCAGCTGCCATTGAATAACAACACAATGGGTCAGTTTAATTGCACGAGATGATGTGAAGAGGAGAGAAAGACTCCATCACAATGATGTCAATAACACGCTGCATAGACAACACACATGGCGCTACAATGAAATGTTGAATCCTTTGGGTAATACTGGTTATAATAGCTATTACATCTTGCACAGCATTTGATACCATGTTTGCATATATTTTACCAGCACAYATTCGGTTTCTCATCCATTCTGATGAGTTCCTCATCCATCCATTCATATTCAAAGTATTTTAATAGGAGACAAAACATTTTGTACATGTGAACTATGTTTTCTTCTATATTGTAAACTTGCCATCAACTCCAAATTYGCCAACTGTCTTGTATTAACTTTGTGTTGCAGATAGCAACATCAGACACTGATGATTGTCTAACAGAAATGGTTGTATTTTGCTCATTGCCTCTTTTAAAATCTCTTTATTTACTGTGGACCTTCTWCTAATGAAGCCAATAAATGGCAGCAGCACTTTTAAGTTAAAGGGCTCTCTGCCACCTGGCCTTAATGGGAGATTAATGATCCTGGTCAAAACATYGAGGCCTGTCTATACAGCCTTATAATAAGTCAAATAACAGTTTTAGTATGTTTGTTGCAGTAAAGTGTTCAATTACTTTTGCTAGTGCAAAAATCCCTTAGCATAAATGTAAAAAGGGACTCTCGATGGTAGGGTTGACAACTTGTGTTGACGGCAGTAGCCATTAGTGCCAGCTAGCAAACCTCGTCACAACAGGGCGAGCAAGGCTGTCTTTTCCTGTCTGCCACCTACATTATATACCTGTCTCCACCAAACAGAGGTGCATTTTTGAATTTCAAGCAAATAAATGTCAAGCGACTAATGGAAAAGTCGTACTGTAGTATATTGCTGGAGGGAACAGTAGAACCTATTGTATAGAGCACTATTAAAACATTWAAAAAAAAACATTTTGTTTGTCACATGTGCYGAATATAACAGGTTAACACCTTACAGGGAAATGCTTACTTACAAGCCAATAACCAACAATGCAGTTTAAAAAATATGAAAAAKAATAAGAAATAAAAGGAACAAATAATTAAAGAGCAGCAGTAAAATGACAATAGTGAGGCTATATACAAGGTGCACCGTTACAGAGTCAATGTGAGGGGGAACCGGTTAGTCGAGGTATTTGAGGTAATATGTACATGTAGGTAGTTATTAAAGTGACTATGCATAGATAATAAACAGAGAGTAGCAGCTGCGTAAAAGGGGGGGCAATGCAAATAGTCTGGTTAGCCATTTGACTAGGTGTTCAGGAGTCTTATGGCTTGGAGGTAGAAGCTGTTTAGAAGCCTYTTGGACATAGATGTCACGTTCCTGACCTGTTTTCTTTTGTCCTGTATTTATTTAGTTGGTCAGKGTGTGAGTTGGGTGGGTTTGTCTATGTGTGATTTTCTATGTTGGGATGTTTGTGTTCGGCCGGGTATGATTCTCAATCAGAGTGTCACGTTCCTGACCTGTTTTCTGTTAGTTTTTGTAGTGTGTTAGTGGTCAGGCACGTGAGTTGGGGTGGGCACCACCTCCCGCCTGCGCACACTCACCCCCTCCACCCAGCGCGCCCACTAACATCAAGCGCGCCCACTACCCGAATTCTACACACAACAGATGTGTGTTCGCCTCCTAAGCGGTCGGTCAAACCCTACACTCTAACGTGCTCCGACACAAGCCGAGCAACGTACCATTGCCCGCCGCCCATCACAGCCCATCCCCCCCCCACAGCAACACGACCACGGAGCAACCACCGTGGTCCCAGCAGCGAAGCACAGCCAGCGATCGGTAACACAGCCTTAGCAAGCACACCACCCGTCCCGCCAAGCGCCATAACACAGAACCCATCCCCACGCCATCCATGAGTCACATCCTCAGCCACCCCTTTTCAGTGTATGTAAACTTCCGACCCACTGGAGTTTGTGTAAGTGATATAAGTGAATGATTTCTGTAAACAATTGTTGATAAAAACTTGTGTCAGTACACAAGTAGATGTCCTAACCGACTGCCAAAACTATAGTTTGGACAAGAAATTTGTGGAGTGGTTGACATAATTTGTTTTAAACGAACAAACGACTCGTCGTTTCAACTACGGACTCGGTGAAACACAAGATATTACATTTTTTTTATGGTCCCCATTGACAGGTAGTCTCGTGATTACGCGGGTGGGCTTTCACGTTCCATTGTTATCCAATGATGCATATTGGGTAAAATAATAAGATGATGTAAGGGGGAGCCTTCGGGGGATCCCTTACATCGCGGGGGGGGGGGGCCCCCCGCCCCACCGCCGACCTACCCCAATCATCTCCATGCGTGCTGTCGTTCATGCGATAGACAGGGATTTAGGCCTTCGTACGGGTGTCTTGAAGTAAATCCTTCATGTCCGACTAATTAAAAAAAAATCTTTGTTTCAGTATGAGAGTGAGTAATCCGCTGTCCTGCATATACAAACTATTTTCGGCGTCATAAGAGACGGTTGACCTGAAAATAGCTACAATGCAATTTGGTTAGGAGCCTGGTAAAATGGCAGCCATCTCATCCGGCGACCTTCATTGACTGTGGTGTATATTGTGTTTATCCTGCCACTTAGAAGGCACTTCCCGGAAACCTTAAAATTAAGACCAGCGTTGTCAGGGATGGTAATGCTACCTAATTACAAATAAGATAGCACTTCATTTTACTCACTAAATCCTTTGTAACAACCTAGTATTTACAATGTACTATGTTATTTTTTTTATTGAACATTTATTTTAACAAGGGAAGAGCGTTTGGACCTAGGTCTTTTTTCAACAAGCCCCATTATAAACAATTTAATATACACATATACACTAGATAAAAATTATACAACATTATCCATAGCACAATTTCTGGTATCTTTCATTCAAGCTCAGGACAAAATGGGACCAACCCATTTTATATGTTTTGTGTCTTCTATTTTTGTCTTTCAGTATACTACAGTACTGTATATACCATATATCAATATTCACATTATATCACAATAAATATAACATATACACAATAGAAATGTACACATGTGTGTATATATATTGTGGTATATTTATATTTGTATAATGTGTATATTCTTGTGTATTAATGTGGATATATTTAAAGGATGCATTTTTGGGGAAAAGAGACATAGTTTAAACATGTGACCCAACATGTTACGGTTTTATTAATTTTTGTTCAGTTATATACGTTACTAATCAAAAGGTTACACACAACCTACTCGTTCAAGGGTTTACCTTTATTTTTACTATTTTTACATTGTGAATGTTTACCAAAAACATTAAAAACAATTGAAATAACACATATGGAATCATGTAGTAAACCAAAAAAGTGTTAAAACAAGATCAAAATGATTCAATTTGCGCTTGCAAATTTTTCTTTGAGGCTGGGTGAACTTATCTCCTGCCAGCAGAGGTAACTCTGGTCTTCCTTTCCTGTGGCGGTCCTTATGAGAGACAGTTCTCATCAAAAGCTTGATGGTTATTGTTGTGACTGCACTTGAAGAAACTTTTGACATTTTCCAGATTGACTGAACCTTCATGTCTTAAAAAAGTAATGGTGGACTGTAATTTCTCTTTTGTCTTTTTGAGCTGTTCTTGACATATAATGGACTTGGTCTTTTACCAAATAGGGCTATCTTCTGTATACCACTCCTAATCTTGTCACAACCAACTATTGGCCAAAATCTATGCTGTATTTATAACGTGTGTATAACGTAATATGTCTTCGCACTTAAAATGATTGTTATAACTCCTTTTACAAAATGAGTCGGACATTCCTTTGCAATTTTAAGAATGTTAATCTGAGAGCTTTGCCCAGGGGTGTATTATTCACTTCCTGTCCATCAGTGCATTGTGTGAGATAGCAAATGTCCAAAGAGTGTGGAAAAGCTGTTCAATGCAAAGGGTGGCACTTTTAAGATTTTCCGGCTAAAGTATAGTTTTTCACGATTTAGTGGGTTTAACCACTTTTTTTTGGTGTACTGGACCTGGTTGTCTCTGCATGCATTTAGTGTCTGCATCCTACTCGGTTATGACAACCCATACGGCGATCTGTCTGGCGGCCTCTAGTCTGCTATTTATCATGTTATGTGGTACTGTATCGGAATTTGACGTTAGTTAATTATGCATCAGCCTCGCTAATACTCATAGCAGATCTCCTTTCTTCGTTGCTGTACTTGTGTCACAAGGCTCTCCCTACCTGATTCCATATGTGATGTTGTCTCAACATATCATCGGGTCTTAGTGTCGTGTGTATAGTGTGCCGATTTAATTTCTCTACGTTAGTTCAGTATAACTTGGTAATTCTTGTTTGTTGATATTGGTCTTATTTTAATAATAATTATATATGATCATTACTAACGCTGTACTCATATTTTGATCCGATTCTCGGCGATCAATCTCAATCGTTCTCTGCCTCGAGTATCCGCGAGGAGGCAGAAGTGAAGTATGGGAACATATTGCTGTGCGCAGCTGAATATGTTCAACATACCTATGAATGGCCAGAGACAATGTACAAATCAGCATTCGGTTCTCTCATATATTGAAGAAATACATACTATAGCAAGCACTGAGGTTTACGATACTGTCGGCGTGTGTAACGGGTTTAGACGTGGGTAAGTGTTTTCATAGGTCTTGCCTCCGTCGTTACACGTGGTTTTAGAGATGCGCTAAGCATAACGGGAATCGTGGTTGTGCTGGCTTTTTGGGTCACATACACGTTGTTGATCTCAATAGTTTTATTTTGTCTATTATCGTGAATCGTGCGTTCGTCAGGTTTATAACAAACCATGTTGCTAATCACCTAATGTGACATGTACTGACCACTCTGCGGTCTTGGTCTTCCTCACGTATACCAGCCTTGTCCCTCCATCGTACTGACGGCGCAAGGTAAGTGCGCACAAAAATTGCTATCTTGAGGTCCGGATACAATTAGGCATGGAAGGTAACAACGCAAACAACACAAAAAAAAAACAGTTAAAAAAGGAAGACAGTCTTATACACGTAGCGAGGCTACATACAGGAACACTCACGGTTAGATGTCCAGACTGAGTGAAGTAGTATGGTCGTACAGATGTAATAATGCGGTAACGCTGCGCAACGCTAGATAGCCAGAGGACTATATCAGGTGCTACACGAGAGTGAGTAGCTCTCGCGAATCGTGTAGAGGCTCTAAAGGAGAAGCGGCAAGGGTGTGGTGGCTGTGTGGGGCTTGGCGCAGCCGAGGGGATATCGCGTCCCCAAGGTGGAGTTGGAGGCCAGCGAAGGCAGAGGGCGCTGTATGAGCGAGGCAGCGCGGCGACGCGGTTTGGGAGCCCCGAGATCCGACCCAAAAATGTTTGGGGGGGTACACACGCAGAGTGTGGCAAAGCCGGTAGATACGCTGAGCCGCTCCCCCGTGCTTACCGCTGATTGACGGGGGCGTCGTACTGGTCAGACACCGGTTATGCGGTAAAACAAATGGTGTCCCCAGTACGCATGCTTAGTCCAGTGTGGGCATTCCTTCACCTTGCCGGCTAGGTTGGGCATCGAGCCGCCGGTGTCTTCAGAGCCGGCCCAACGCATCTTGGCCTCCAGTGCGTCTCCTCGGGCCGGCTACATGGCACCAGCCTTACACAATGGTTCCCCGGTTCGCCTAGCATAGCCCAGTGCGGGTTTTCACCTCGCCGCACTGGCAGGGCTACGGGGATCATTCAACCTGGTAAGGTGAGCAGGGCTCGGTGCTCAAGAGCACGTGTCCTCCTTCACGGTCCGGGTTTTCCCGGTTCACCTCCACGTGTACCAGTCCTCCGGTTGCAGCCCCCCGCACCAGGCGTCCTCCGTCTTCTCTCTCCAGTTGCTCCCACCTGTCCAGCGCTGTCAGAGCCTTCCCTCCTTCCAGCGCCAGCAGGTCTGAGCTGCCTGGCCTGCCCACGCTGTCTGACTGTCTGCCTGCCCACGGCACTGTCTGAACTGTCTGCCTGCCCAGCGCTGTCCGTCTGTCCCGAGCTGCCCCGTCTGTACTGAGTCTTCCGACTGCCCGTCAGCCGATGAGCAAGCCAGAGCCGTCAGCCAGGACCAGCCAGAGCCGTCCGCCAGGACCGCCAGAACGCCGTCCAGCCAGGGACTCCGCCAGAGCCGGCCAGCCAGGATCCGCCAGAGCCGGCCAGCCAGGATCCGCCAGAGCGGCCAGCCAGGATCCGCCAGAGCCGGCCAGCCAGATCCGCCAGAGCCGGCCAGCCAGGATCCGCCCAAGCCGGCCAGCCAGGATCCGCCAGAGCCAGCCAGCCAGCCAGCCAGCCTGCCCTCATTCCGGTGTCTGCAATTCCGCAAGGTGCCACCTCTCGCCATGCAGCACTGCTTTCGTCGCGTGTTGCCCCTCAGTCCGGTGTGCCTTCCTCGTACTTAGGTCTGTCAGGGTGCTGCCCACTGCTAATGCTCTATTATAGTTAGGGATAGTAATTTGGAGGAGGCTACGGAAGAGGGGGAGTTGACTATGGTGGGGTGGGGACCATGACCAGCGCCAGAGCCGCCACCGTGGACAGACGCCCACCAGACCCTCCCCTAGAGTTTATGCTGGTGCGCCGGAGTTCGCACCTTAAGGGGGGGGGTTATGTCACGTTCCTGACCCTGTTTCTTTGTCTTGTATTTTATTTTAGGTTTGCTTCAAGGGACGTGGAGTATGAGGTGGGGTTTTCGTCTATGGGTAACTGGTAGTTTTTCCAAGGATATGGGGGGATGCGTTGGTCAGGGCGTGAGTTGGGTGGGTTTGTCTATGTGTGATTTTCTATGTTGGGATGTTTGTGTTCGGCCGGGTATGATTCTCAATCAGAGGCAGCTGTCAATCGTTGTCCCTGATTGAGAATCATACTTAGGCAGCCTGGGTTTCACGTGTGTTTTGTGGGTGTTTGTATCTCGTGTCAGTGTTCGTGCCACACRGGACTGTTTTCGGTTTGGTCACGTTTGTTGTTTTTGTATTTGTAAGTGTTCAGTTTACGTTCATTAAATAATGACCACTTTCCACTCTGCGTCTTGGTCCGATCCATGCTCCTCCTCGCCTGAGGAGGAGAACGACTATGACGACCGTTACACTAGACTTAGCACTCCGGGAACCGCTTGCCGTGCGGTGGCAGAGAGAACAGTCTATGACTAGGGTGGCTGGAGTCTTTGAAAATTTTTAGGGCCAACCCTCTGACACCGCCTGGTAGAGAGGTTCTCGATGGCAGGAAGCTTGGCCCCAGTGATGTACTGGACCATACGCACTRCCCTCTGTAGTGCCTTGCGGTCGGAGGCCGAGCAGTTGCCATATCAGGCAGTGATGCGACTGGTCAGGATGCTCTCGATGGTGCAGCTGTAAAACTTTTGAGGATCTGAGGACCCATGCCAAATCTTTTCAGTCTCCTGAGGGGGAATAGGTTTTGTCGTACCCTCTTCACGACTGTCTTGGCGTGCTTGGACCATGTTAGTTTGTTGGTGATGTGGACACCAAGGAACTTGAAGCTCTCAACCTGCTCCACTACAGCCCCGTCGATGAGAACGCTCTTTCCTCTTTTTCCTGTTGTCCACAATAATCTCCTTTGTCTTGATCACGTTGAGGGAGAGGTTGTTGTCCTGGCACCACACGGCCAGATCTCTGACCTCCTACATATAGGCTGTCTCGTCGTTAACGGTGATCAGGCCTACCACTTTTGTGTCATCGACAAACATAATGATGGTGTTGGAGTCATGCCTGGCCATGCAGTCATGAGTGAAGAGGGAGTACAGGAGGGGACTGAGCACGCACCCCTGAAGGGCCCCCGTGTTGAAGATCAGCGTGGCGGATGTGTTGTTACCTACCCTTACCACCTGGGGGAGGCCCTTCAGGAAGTCCAGGATCCAGTTGCAGATGGGGGTGTTTAGTTCCAGGGTTCTTAGCTTAGTGCTGAGCTTTGAGGGCACTATGGTGTTGAACGCTGAGCTGTAGTCAATGAATAGCATTCTGACATTGGTGCTCCTTTTGTCCAGGTGTGAAAGGGCATAATGGAGTGCAATCATCTGTGGATCTGTTGGTGCTGTTTGCAAATTAGATATGGTGTTGATTTGAGCCATGACCAGCCTTTCAAAGCACTTCATGGCTACATACGTGAGTGCTACGAGTCGGTAGTCATTTAGGTTACCTTAGTGTTCTTGAGCACAGGGACTATGGTGGTCTGCTTTAAACATGTTGGTATTACAGACTCAGACAGGGAGAGATTGAAAATGTCAGTGAAGACACTTGCCAGGTGGTCAGCGCATGCTCGGAGTACAAGTCCTGGTAATCGGTCTGGCCCTGCGGCCTTGTGAATGTTGACCTGTTTAAAAGGTCTTACTCACATCGGCAACGGAGAAGGGGATCACACAGTCATCCGGAACAGCTGATGCTCTCATGCATGTTTCAGTGTTACTTGCCTCGAAGCGAGCATAGAAGTAATGTAGCTCGTCTGGTAGGCTCGTGTCACTGGGTAGCTCGCGGCTGTGCTTCCCTTTGTAGTCTGTAATAGTTTGTAAGCCCTGCCACATCCGACGAGCGTTGGAGCCGGTGTAGTATGATTAGATCTTAGTCCTGTATTGATGCTTTGCCTGTTTGATGGTTCGTCGGAGGGCATAGTGGGAATTCTTATAAGCTTCCAGGTTAGAGCCTCGCTCCTTGAAAGCGGCAGCTCTACCCTTTAGCTCAATGCGGATGTTGCATGTACTCCATGGCTTCTGGTTGGGGTGTGTACGTACAGTCACTGTGGGGATGACGTCCTCGATGCACTTATTGATRAAGCCAGTGACYGATGTRGTGTACTCCTCAATGCCATCGGAAGAATCCCGAAACATATTCCAGTCTGTGCTAGCAAAACAGTCCTGTAGCTTAGCATCTGCTTCATCTGACCACCTTTTTATTGACCGAGTCACTGGTGCTTCCTGCTTTAGTTTTTGCTTGAAAGCAGGAATCAGGAGGATAGAAGTATGGTCAGATTTGCCAAATGGAGGGCGAGGGTGAGGGAGAGCTTTGTACGCATCTCTGTGTGTGGAGTAAAGGTGGTCAATAATTTTTTCCCCTCTGGTTGGGGAAAAAATGAGGTAAAACGGATGTAACTTTCCCTGCATTAAAGTCCCCAGCCACTAGGAGTGCAACCTCTGGATGAGCAGTTTCCTGTTTGCTTATGGCCGTATACAGCTCATTGAGTGCGGTCTTAGTGCCAGCATTGGTTTGTGGTGGTAAATAGACAGCTACGAAGAATATCGATGAAAACTCATTTGGTGGATAGTTTGGTCTACAGCTTATCATGAGATACTMTACCTCAGGCGAGCAAAACCTGTGCTATTAATGTCGTCGTTCAGTCACGACTCTGAAACATAAGATATTACAGTTTTTAAATGTCCYGTTGGTAGGATCTACATGCTTGTAGTTCTTCCACTTCATTATCCAACGATTGTACGTTGGCCAATAGTACCAATGGTAAAGGACACTCGCCGCCGTATCCTCACAAGGCACCCCGACCTCCTTCCGYGATACCTGCGTCTCTTTCTGCTGCAAATGACGGGGATGAGGGCCTTYTCGGTGTCTGCAGTAAATCCCTCTTGTCCGACTCGTTAAAGAAAAATTATTTGTCCAGTTCAAGGTGAGTAATCGCTGTTCTGATGTCCAGTAGCTCTTTTCGGTCATACGAGGCGGTAGCAGCAACATTATGTACAAAATAAGTTACAAACAATGCGAAAAAACTAACAAAATAGCACGGTTAAGGATGGGACCCTGTTTTTCAATTTCCGCCTAAAATGACACAGCCAAAATTCTTCAAATGAAAACTGAGATGATTGCATTCAATTATAAACAGTAGGCTATAGGTGTTTTCAATCATATTGAAATACATTTCATGTTCAATCAATTGAGTTATATTTTGATAAATTACTTTCTGTAATTTGTCTCAATATATTTCATGATGTGTAGKCTAACATGTGCGCAATGATGTAGAATCACATGGTTGATCCTTCTCTCTGTGATCACCGATAACTTCAGAACAAAAGACAACAAATACGAGGTTGCCAATGTCTTTGCAATTGATACGAACAAGCGACGTATTAAAAGATTCTTCAAATGAAAACCCGAGATGATTGCATTCAAATATGAACAGTGGACTATAGGTGTTTTCAATCATATTGAAACACATTTCATGTTCAATCAATTCAGTTCTATTTTGCTACATGTAGTCTACTTTCTGTAATTTGTCTCAAAATATTTTATGATGCGTCTGTGATTTAGTGCATTTTTATTTGGTAAGSTAAGCATTAGAATAAACTCCCTCAATATTTGCAGCCGTAGGTGGTAATATAGTSCATTCGGAAAGTATTCAGACCCCTTGTCTTTTTCCCACACAGCCTTATTCTAAAATTKATTAAATTGTTTTTTCCCCTCATCAATCTACACACAATACCCCATTATAACAAAGCAAAAACAGGTTTTAATATATTTTTGCTAATTTATATATATAAAAAACGAAAATATTACATTTAATAAGTATTCAGACCCTTTACTCAGTACTTTGTAGAAGCACCTTTGACAGTGATTACAGCCTCGAGTCTTCTTGGGTATGATGCTACAAGCTTGGCACACCTGTAGYTTATCCCATTCTTCTCTGCAGATCCACATAGCAAAGGGTCTGAATACTTACGTAAATAAGGTATTTCTGTTTTTATTTGTATATATTTTTTGCAAAAATGTTGAAAAACCTTTTTTTGCTTTGTCATTATGGGGTATTGTGTGTAGATTGATGAGGACATTTTTTTATGGAAAAAGGGGTCTGAATACTTCCCGAATGCACTGTATATCTCTAGGAGCTGATCCGTCATGAGTATTGCCCTAATGAAAAAAGATTGCAGTTYGAGTGCTGTATAACTGCAGTACACTGTAGTTAGAGTGCAGTATAACTTCAGTATGCTTCAATTACTGCATCCAAAATAACACTGTTTTCTTAACTGCATGAATTTTGCAGTGTGACTGCAGTTACAGTGCAGTATAACTGCAGTATACAGCAGTTATTCTGCAATTACTGCATTCAAAATACATTTACATTTAAGTCATTTAGCAGACGCTCTTATCCAGAGCGACTCGACCGCAGTTACTGCACATTTACTGCAGTTTCAAAACTGCTATATTTTTTTGTAAGGGTGTGAAATAGTGATAATATTAAGGAAAGATTTGAATGGAGAAAGCTGATCTGAGAGCAGCACTCACTTTCTTTAGATCCGAACAGTATAGACATATGCTCCAACGACGCACTTCAGCGTTGATTACACTGCAGACCTTAATGCTTGTCGTGGAAAATTGCAAGATGATGTTATAATGCTTGTAAGATGATGTTATAATGCTTGTATTACATTATAATAGTTGTTACATTCGACAGAATAGAGTATTGTGTGTGTGTGTTCCACTGAGGATGGGCCTCTATGAGATAGCACTGACAGAGGATATTTATTTTTATTTTTTTATTTTTTATTTATCCGTTATTTTACCAGGTAAGTTGACTGAGAACACGTTCTCATTTGCAGCAACGACCTGGGGAATAGTTACAGGGGAGAGGAGGGGGATGAATGAGCCAATTGTAAATTGTAAACTTATGATGTCTTTGGGTGATAAAACCTAAAGAGCATTCCAGATAACATGAGGTAATGGTTCTGTGCTATGAAGTACCAGGAACGAGAATTAGAACCTCGTCTGAGGGACCA